>NC_041389.1:334626420-334794824 GCF_002162155.2 Triticum dicoccoides | reverse complement strand
CGCCGCCCGCGCCGCCAGCCGCCGTCGCCCCGCCGGAGCCCCACCTCGTCGAGGTAGCCGTGCCGCGCCACCCTCCCCCTCGGTTCGGTTTTTTTAAAAAAAACGTTCCGGTTTTCTTTTTCCGTCGTTTCGTTTTTTTTCGAAACCCTAGATCGGTTTTTATATTCCGGTTTTGTTGTTTAGAGAGCGTTCGCCGGACCGTTCGTCTTAACGAACATGATCACCGGTTATTCACGGTTAACGAACGTCCGTCCGTTTAACCGTTCGTCGTTTTCTTTTAATCGGACTTGTTTCACTATTTTCTGATCGCGATTTCAGATCCGATCCTCGTTCTAGTTTATCTTCTCGCTCGTTTATCGGAATCGGGTGATTCAAGCGCCTGGAGTTTCGTTTCGAAACCGCCGTTCTGACTAATCAACTTAAACAGAGTTTTGCTACTGTAAAATTTGACCTAGTTTCAACTTGCTAGAACCGAGTTGTTTTCTTCCGCCGGTTGTTTTCCGTTGTTTTGTTCGATTCGTTCTCTTTTGCCACCAGGGTTCTTAAGTTGAACTTTCTGGTTAGATCTTTTATTCGAGATTTACCCGTGCATTAGATGAGTACTTATTGTATGCTTGTTGTTTGTCTGCGATAGATCACCCGGAGTGCGCCGCTTGTTACTTCGAATCTCTAGGTTTCGCCGATCATCAGCAAGGCAAGTAGCACTTGTTCATACCTTTTCTACTACCCAGTTTTTATGCATTAGATCAATCCTCAAACATTGCATGATTAGGATCTAATTAAATTGTGGGATGGGAAGTAGATGAGGTAGTACCTATTACCTGTGTTACTTATGAAACCTTTGGGAGTTACTTCTGCGTTTGCTTATTATGCCATGCTATGCTAGTAGACGTGGATTGGGTGAGTGAATATCCATGACAGATGTGAGATTGTTAATTAATGGTTTATCTAAGGTGGCAACTTAAATACACATCTGGGTGGATTGAGGCACCTGGGGTATCCAGTGATTGCCAGTTTTTTTGGAAATCCTGGGGTTACCGTGTGATTTTCCTATGGACCGCCACCCAGGCTCAAAGGGATCATAAGATAATTCATGCTAGTAACTTCCGTGTGCAGCCACAAGCCATTATGGGCTCTGGCATAGTTGACTAAGTCATGCGAACTCTTATAGTGGTGGACTAGCAGATGTAGGGGATGTAGGTGTACCGGTCTACCCGTCGTAAGGTGCTAGCACTTCTGAAAGACTATGTCTCGGTCATCCGTTTCTCAAACACCTTGTAGTGCGAGGAATCAAACGGAGGCGATCGAGTCTTGTGGGGAAAAGTGCGCAAACCTCTGCAGAGTGTACAAACTAATCATGATTAGCCGTGTACCCGGTTATGGACAACTTGAGTATCTAGTACTTGAATATCACGTGAATCTCATCATGTTACTTTAATTAATATTGTTGGGTTTTAATGAGTATTTTTAATTGGGATTGAGAATGCTGTCAACCATTCTCAATGTTTAACAACCACCATGATAGCTAAATTAAATTTATTCCTTTGCAGTAGGGAAAAATTGGCTTTATGCAAAAACTGTAACCATAGTGCTTTTACACCAGCCAAATTGCATGTAGTGTAGCTTATTCCACTGTTATTCTCTATGTGTTACATTGCCAGCATATTCCATGTGCTGACCCGTTTTCGGGCTGCAACGTTTCATGTTGCAGACTTTTCAAACGACGAGTAAGGTGTTTTTAGGTCGTGGTTCTATACTCAGTGATGCCGTTGGAGTTGATGGACTCACTTATCTTCCAAGTCTTCCGCTGTTATCATTATTAGATGTCCTTAAGCCATATTTATTGTAATAAGTCCTCTTTTGGACAACGATGTAATAAGTGTGTGATTGCTACTCTGTTATAAATCCTTCGAAGTACTGTGTGGTGTCAGCATTATTGATCCAGGGATGACACCTGAGCATAGAGACTTGACCATCTGAGGTCGGGTCGCTACACCTGCTCCACCAGTTTTACCTGCAAAGATCATTAAAAGCCTAAACACCAATTTTTGCAAGGTTTTCGGCAAGAACACCACAGAAGAAATCTTAAGCAAGAAGGCCAGAAAGAACAAGGGAGACAACACTGCAGCAGAAGGCACCAAAGGTGCAAAGGAGAAAAGCAAGAAGTGGATTTGACCACTAGTAGTTTCTGGCAGGGTAGTTCTTTTGTGTTGAAGTGCTCAGTGTGTAAGAAAGCTATGTCATATGGTCTGTAAGAATTTTAAAACTCTCTTGCCTCTTTATCATGATGACAATTGACCAGATTGTTTATGTGTTATTGAAACCCACTTTTCTTATTGGGTTATATCAGAGCTATATATCTATCTTGAGTTGGTCAGTTAAGTACCTGCTATCAAATGAACGGAGACTGCCATATTCTTAACTGGAATATTAGAGGTCTAAATGACCCAAAAAATGTCCAACTATTGATAACAAGATTGAAGAAACCAAATGCTCCACTATCTGCTTACAAGAAACCAAGAAAGAAGATATTTATTCTGCATTCATAAAAAAAAATTGTCCCAGAAGAATCTCAAATTTCCATTTCCTTCCTTCGATTGGGGCATCTAGAGGCCTGCTTGTAGCATGGAATGAACAATTTTTTTCAGGACAACTCTTTCATGTCAATAACTTCTCCATCTCCATCCAATTCACCTCTAAACACAATGGGGAGACTTGGATACTGATCAAGGTTTATGGCCCTTGTCAGCAAAGTGAGAGACACAATTTTCTTCAATGGTTTGGAAACTTCACAATGCAAGATGATACAAACTTGTTAATAGTGGGAGGCTTCAACTTTATTAGATACCCAAATAATATAAGCAAAGATGCATGGAGGCAATATTGGTGATATGTTAGCATTTAATGAAGCAATCAGTAAACAGGCCCTTATTGAAGTTCCCCTTAAAGGCAAAAAAATTACCTAGAGCAATATGGAAGACATCCCATTGCTAGAAAAACTGGATTGGTGCTTCACTTCAGAAGCCTGGACTCTCAAATATCATGCTACCTATGCTTACCCATTAGCCAAGACCACCTCGGACCATGTCCCAATCAAGATTTCCATTGGATCATCTATCCCCAAATCCAGAGCCTTTATATTTGAAAACTATTGGTTGGAACACCATCAATTTAAGGAAGTTGTGCACAACATATCGACTCAAGAGGTAAATGAAGACGACAGTGCCAAAACTATAGCAGTGAAGTTTAAAAGGTTGAGGAAGGGACTGAAAATTTGGGCTAGGGAGATTTCAGACCGGAAGAAAATTATTGACTATGCAAACTTCCTAATCCTGTGTTATGACAACTTTGAGGAATATAGAGATCTCTCATAGGAAGAATCCAATGGCAGAACCATCATCAAAACACATCTAGAAACTGTCTTGGAGCACCAAAGAAAATACTGGAAATAAAGGGCTACAATCAGACAAATTAAGGTGGGGGAAGCCAATACAAAGTACTTCCAAGCTAGAGCTACTATCAAACTCAGAAATAACTGCATTGCCATGATGAAAGATGAATCGGGTTTTGAACATCATGATCATAATGCTAAGGTTGTTATTCTATTCAAAGCTTTCAAGGACAGACTGGGTACCAAGATAAAGACTCAGAATCCTCTGCTCATTCAACACTTGTTGCATCCCATTGAAAATCTCTCTAATTTGGAAGTTCCTTTCACCAAATATGAAATAGAAAAGTGCTCCAGCATATGCCTGCTCACAAATCACCAGGTCCAGATGGTTCTAATGCTGCTTTCCTCAAGCATTGTTGGGACATCATTGCACCGGATTTCTATAAGCTCATAGAGGACTTCCACTCAGGAAAGGTAAATATTCAGAGTATCAATTATTCCTTCATCACTCTGATTCCCAAGCATGATGCCGCATCAACTCCAGTAGACTTCAGACCTGCTTAACTGCACACTCAAGATCCTTACCAAATTGCTGGCAAATAGATTGCAGAAAATTATCCTAGGCATGGTTCATTAAAATCAATATGGCTTTCTCAATAATAGGTGCATCCAAGATTGCCTGGCCTGGGCTTATGAATATATTTATAATTACCAACAGAGTAGGAAGGAACTCATTCTTTTAAAACTAGATTTTGAAAAGGCATTTGATATGATCAGCCATGATACTATTATAGAAGTGATGCAGACTAAAGGTTTTGGACCTAAATGGATTCAATGGATCAATATGATCTATGAGACTGGTTTCTCCTCAGTTTTACTCAATGGGATCCTTGGAAAAAAGTTCCATTGTAAGAAAGGTGTTAGGCAAGGGGGCCCACTATCACCTCTGATCTTTGTCATTGTTGTTGATATACTACATTCTATGATGAATGAAGCAATGCAACACTCTCTGGTTACCTCTCCATTAAATCACAATTCTAGTTCAGACTACCCTATAATTCAATATGCTGATGACACCATCCTTGTGGCTCATGCTGACATCAGACAAGTGCAGAAAATCAAGAATTTGCTACTCCATTATGCAAATTATACAGGTCTGAAGGTCAACTACTCAAAATCTACTATGGTGTCTCTTAATACACCTGAGACCAAATTTCAAGAGATATCAAACCTACTTGGTTGTAGAATTCGAACTTTACCTCACAAATATTTGGGACTACCACTTTGCAATTCTAAACCTAGAGTGATAGACTATGTTCCCTTGCTGAAGAGAATTGAACACAGATTACTATGATGCTCTACCCTTTTGTCCACAAGAGACAAACTTACACTACTCAAGTCAGTATTTACAAGCATGCATTCATTCTTCATGTGCACATTGATGATACCCAAGACTGTGCTCAAACAAATAAACACCTACCTCATGAACTGCTTCTGGAGAAAATATGGCTCTGCAGATAGAGGTACTACACTTATTACATGGCAGAAAGCCTGCAAACCCAAAAATCATGGAGGTCTGGTGGTATTGGATCTGCATGCACATAACAAAGCTCTTCTGATGAAACACCTGCACAAATTCCTAAACAAAGCGGACATACCTTGGGTAAACATTATTTGGGAAGCTTACCATCAAGATAGTGTCCCAGGAGACAAGATGGTAGGCTCCTTCTAGTGGAAAGCAATCTAAAAGTTGCTTCAATCATTTAAGCAAAATACTATCTATAGAGCAGGAAAGGGTGATACTATTAATTTCTAGAAAGATAGATGGCAAGAGATCCCTATGAATGAGAAATATCCAGAGCTTCATTCGTTTGTAGTCAGTCATGAGGTCACTCTCTTTCAAATCCAGCAACAAGCAGACTTCAGTCTACACTTCCACATACCTCTTTCACTAGAAGCCTATAATCAATTCAATGCTCTTGAAGAACTGGTCAGTAGCAGAATAAACTATATTGTTCATGATGTCTGGACCTTAAACATGGCTTCCCAAAAATTCTCATCCATGAAACTATACAAAACAATGATGGGAGTGAGTACATTATACAACATTTTTATGATGGTTTGGAAATCTGCTTGCCATCTCAGACACAAAATCTTCTTCTGGCTCCTACTGCATGATAGGCTTAGCACAAGGAATATGATTAAAGAAGGAATATGCATCTGGAGGATTACAACTGTGCTTTATGTTCAGATAAAACAGAGGAAACCATTTCGCACCTATTCTGGGATTGTCCTTTCACATGATTATGCTGGAGCTCAATCATACCCAGCAAAAGTAGAGGCATTTCCACTTTTGATGAAGTGCACCTATTGAAAGAAAGCTTACCACCGGGCATTGCTATGGAAATCATTGTCATGGGATGTTGGGGTACATGGATGATCAGAAATGATAAAATCTTCAGGAGAGCACCACCTCATCCAAACTCTTGTAAATTCTACCTTAAAGAAGGACTACAGATTACCAGGCTTAGAGCAAAGCAGGCAAAAGTAGAACAGATCAGCTCTTGGATAGTACAAAACTTGTAATTTAATTTCCATGTTTGATCGAACTCGTGTTGGGTGATCCCTGTTGGACTCTGCTTTGTACATATTTTAATTTAATGAAAATACCATAGAACTATTTGTAGGATTGAAAGTATGTCTAGAGGGGGGGTGATTAGACTACTTGACCAAATAAAAATCTAGCCTTTTCCCAATTTGAAGTCTTGGCAGAATTTAGCAACTTAACACAAGTCAAGCAATCAACCTACACATGCAATTCTAAGAGTATAGCAGCGGAATGTAAATCATTGCATATGAAGGTAAAGGGGAGGAGTTTGGAGGGAGCAAACACAATGTAGACACAAAGATTTTTGGCGTGGTAGGTGCTATCATACATCCAAGTTGATGGAGACTTCAACCCATGAAGGGTAATGGTTGCGCGAGTCCGCGGAGGGATCCACCCACGAAGGGTCCACGAAGAAGAAACCTTGTCTATCCCACTATGGCCATCGCTCACGAAGGACTTGCCTCACTTGGGTAGATCTTCATGAAGTAAGCGATCTCCTTGCCCTTACAAACTCCTTGGTTCAACTCCACAATATTGATGGAGGCTCCCAAGTGACACCTAACCAATCTAGGAGACGCCACTCTCCAAAAGGTAATAGATGGTGTGTTTATGATGAACTCCTTGCTCTTGTGCTTCAAATGATAGTCTCCCCAACACTCAACTCTCTATCACAGATTTGGATATGGTGGAAAGATGATTTGAGTGGAAAGCAACTTGGGGAAGGCTAGAGATCAAGATTCTTGTGGTTGGAATGGAATGTCTTGGTCTCAACACATGAGTAGGTGGTTCTCTCTCAGAAAATGAGTAGTGGAAGTGTAGGTATGTTCTGATGGCTCTCTCGAATCGAGAAGCGGGTGGAGGGGTATATATAGCCTCCACACAGAATCTAACCGTTGCACACAATTTACCAAACTCGGTGGGACCGAATAGTGAAACTCGGTGAGACCGACCTGGTTCAAAATGTGAACGTTAGGCTTTTCGGTGGTACCAACAATATCAACTCGGTGAGACCGATGCGCTAGGGTTAGGGAAAAATCTCATCTCGGTGAGGCCAATCACATGAACTCGGTGAGACCGATTTTAGTAATAAGCAAACAGAGACATGGTCAGGCAAACTCGGTGGGACCAATCGCTCATTTTGGTGAGACCGAAATGTTACGAAAAGGAACAGAGAGTTTGCACTGCGAACTCGATGGGACCGATCACTCATCTCGATTAGACCAAAACATTATGAAGGGAAATAGAGAGTTTGCAATCCCATCTCAGTGAGACCGAGATCCCTATCGGTGAGATCGAACTAATTAGGGTTTCTAGTTATGGCTATGTCAAGTGAACTCGGTGGCACCGGATAGATCAAATCGGTGGGGCTGAGTTTGACTTTAGGTTTAGGACATATGTGGAAATGAGAAAGTGGTTGAGGGCTTTTGGAGAATATCACTAAGAATTTTGAGCAAGTGAGCCATTAAGCAACACCTCATCCCCTTTTAATAGTATTGGCTTTTCCTATGGACTCATTGTGATCTTGGATCACTAAAATGAAAATGTAGAGTCTTGGGCTTTTGCAAATATGTGTCCTTAGCATTTTGAGGGGTCCACATCTCTAGTCCATGCCATACCAATCGTTGAACTTTATAAAACATTGATCTTGAAAGAATATTAGTTCAATGAGCTATATGTTGTTATGAATTACCAAAACCACCTGGGGATTAGTTGCACTTTCACTATTGTTCTATGGTTTTGGCTAAAAAACAACTATTCAGGTTCATCACTAATCCCGATGGTAATCAAAGAGCGAGCATGCCGACGGTGATCACATCAACCTTGGAACCATTTCCCATGCGCATCATCACTTTGTCCTTCGCCAGCCTTCATCTATTCCATGTTCCTGCTTTGAGTTGCAAATGTGAGCAACCGAACCGGTATCAAATACCCAGGCACTACAACGAGAGTTGGTAAGGTACACATCAATAACATGTATATCATGTATACCTTTTTTGACGTTGGCCCCCTTCTTGTCAACCCGATAGTTGGGGCAATTCCGCTTCCACTGGCTAATTCCCTTGCAATAGAAGCACTCAGTCTCCGGCTTGGGTCCAGCCTTGGGTTTCTTCACGGGAGGAGCAACTGGTTTACCACCTTTCTAGAAGTTTCCCTTCTTTACCTTGCCTTTCTTGAAACTAGTGGTTTTATTCATCATCAACACTTGATGCTCCTTCTGGATGTCTGACTCAACGACTTTTAGCATTGCGAACAGCTCAGAGACTGACTTGTTCATCCCTTGCATGTTATAGTTCAACACAAAGCTCTTGTAGCTAGGTGGTAGCGATTGAAGAACTCTGTCAGTGACATCCTCTGGCGGGAGCTCAACTCCCAATTCAGCTAGACGGTTGTAGTACCCAGGCATTCTGAGTCTGTGCTCACTGACAGACCCGTTTTCCTCCATCTTGCAGGCATAGAACTTATCAGAGGTCTCATACCTCTCGATCTGGGCATTCTTCTCAAAGATAAACTTCAACTCCTAGAACATCTCATATGTGTCAGTGTCAAAATCGGCAGATCCCGGGTAGGGGGTCTTGAACTGTGCGTCTAAGGATCAAAGGTAACAGGAGGTAGGGGACACGATGTTTACCCATGTTCGGGCCCTCTTAATGGAGGTAATACCCTACTTCCTGCGTCATTGACTTTGATGAGTATAGGGGTTACAAGGGTTGATCTACCTCGAGATCGTAATGGCTAAACCCTAGTTGTCTAGCCTATATGATCATCATTGTCTCTACGGACTAAACCCTCCAGTTTATATAGACATCGAAGGGGACTAGGGTTGTACAAAGTCGGTTTACAAATGAAGGAAACTACACATCCGGACACCAAGCTTGTCATCCACGCAAAGGAGAGTCCCATCCGAACACGGGGGAAGGCCTTCTATCTTGTATCTTCATGGCCCATCACTCCGGCCCATATCACATAGGCCGGCCCCTCGAGGACCCCATAATCCAGGACTCCGTCAATAGCCCCCGAACTTGCCTTCAGTGACGATGTTACATCCAGCTTCATGTATTCGGCTTTGGAAGGCGGGTTCTCTCGGCTTTTGCATTAAATACCATACCCTTCAGCTTCTGTGCTGCCGTCGCCTCGGCCTCCACATGTGGAACGAATACGAAGGGCCTAAGCATTTTTGCAAGTAACCCCTTGTCCATATGGGGAGGGCGTCTATTTAAAGAGATTGTATCTCAAATACCCTTACTCACCAGGCGAAAATCCTTAGAGCTTGCCATAGGAATTCATTCAAACATGACTGGCGCTCCTAGTTCTTCCTCGCGACCCCTCAGTCCTCAAAAAGGAGATTGGGAGAGTTTCTCAATATCCCACGCCCAGTTGACCAAGCTTCAGATGTAGGGATATCTCCCTCCCTCGAATCTAGTCCTTGTTCGAGCGGGGTTAACTTCCATCAATGGCGAAACCCTAACGGAGACCTTCCCCAATCCCACTAAAGGGGAATGGGTGTGCTTTTGTTTCCTTCCTACTGAGAGGTGTGGGATTTCGGATTCATCCTTTCCTCAAAGGTCTTCTGGAGTATTATGGCCTCCAACTGCACAATATCACGCCGGGCTCCATCCTGCATATTGTAGGATTCGTTGCTCTTTGCGAGTTGTTCCTGGGTTGCGAGGCCCATTTCGAGTTATGGAGGAAATATTTCTGCCTCATCCCCCACTCCCAAGAGGGATCCATATTCGAGGTGGGTGGTGCCGAAGTATGGTGCATAGCTGGAATAGGATACCTGTCCGGCACTCCGAAGAAGGCATCTGAAGAGAGGCCCTGAGAGTGGTTCTACATCAAAGACGTTGTTCTCCCAGACCCAATCTGGCAAGGTCTTCCCGAATTTTTCACTGCTCCTTTAAAGAAGCGCTCCAGCTGGCACCCCTGAAGCTATGAAGAAGATGACAGTGCAGAGATTAAGAGGCTAGCGAGCAAGATCAGAATACTCGCCCATTTCGGACTATCCATAGTTGAGGTAATGGCAATTTCAATAATGCGATGTGTCCAACCACTTCAATTCAGAAGGCTCCCCATGTGGCATTACAACAAGGAGGACGATGCATCACGCTGTGGGCACAAGGGTTCGGAGAATTTTGCCGCTTTGGGCGCCATGTTGGCTGATCTTTACAAAGGGGAGAAGGAAGACTTCACTCGCCTTAAATTCCGAGAAGGTTTCTCCATGTATAACCCGATCGATTTGGTAAGTTTTCAATCATAGGCCTCACTCAATCTTTTTCTTTAATTAAGCTTAGTCGAATTTTAATACGGCTACCCTTAACAAGAATGGAGAAAGGTCATCGCAGGGATCTACAGCCCCGCTCCACAATCGGAGAGCCATAATCGAGACCTAGATCCCGGATTTGAAGAGGATCCGGATATATTTATAGAATTGAAGGAAGGAGTCTTTCATCAGACGAGCTACGACGGCATGGAAATGGCCATTATAGCCAATTACCCCGGCCTTCTCCCCTCATCCCATGTGAGTAACCAGGAAACACCCTCTAAAAAGAGCCTTCCCCTTGCGAATCACCTGCCGCACTGTATCGTGCTCCCAAGGGGCGACGCTCATCCCAATGTACTACGGCAAAGGCGTCTTCTAGGAAGACGACACTCACACAGCATGCGTCTTTGAAAAGAAAGGCAAACGACGATACCGCCAGGCCCTCTCCTTCGTCAAAGAGGTATAATTCTTTAATCCGCACTCAATGGATAGATCGGACGATGACGTTTCCTGCTGTGCCACATTGCAGGAGGAGTGTATGCCGGATTGTATCCGGAGACCTGGCCGGCCATGCGCAGACTAATCCGGACCCAGACCCTGCCACAAGGACTAGAGGGGATGCAGGAGCAATGTCGGATTGTCATCTCCCAGAGGATTCGGATAATGTATCTGTCACGAACTCCGAAGTGGAGAGTGCGATGAATCATTGGCGGCGGAGAGCGGATATGCGTGACCCAAATTTCATCGAAGAGGCATTCAATGCCTTCAGCTCAACAGATGCTTACATCCGAGCTGCTCGGGATGGACTTACTGGAGCCACTCACCAGCTTTCAAAGGATATGTGGGTAAGTACTTTTTTGTGCAGATTCAATAATCATATGCCAGTAGCCCTCGAGTCTTGAAGCAGTTGGCCCAACTGATTTAAGGGTTGTTACATTCTCGGGTACTCACGGAGAGAAATAACACATTATCCAAGGCCCAACTAAGCTAACTGTTGCCACTGCCGACCTGGAAAATTTAAAGAAATCCAAGAAGGCACCTGATGGTAAGTACAACAGTAGCTCAGAAATAAGATTACGTGCCTACAATGATGTTGCTTAACTATGCATTGTTTCGTTGGTAGGGTCGACAGATCAACTGGAGGAGAGGCTAAGGGCTTCTGAAGCGGACAAACAACATGCCGAAGGGCAAGAAGCCGCTGGTCAACGTGTATTGACACGGACCATTAATGAGAAGAACAAACTACAGGATGCAAATATCAAGCAAGCCAAAGAACTGAAGGATTTAAGATCCCAACTATAGGATGATTTGAAGGAGAACAAGAAGTTGAAAGGCGACATATTCAGTATGCTCTTTAACCTAGCTGTCACACGGTCTCCTGTTTGAAAATTTTACAAGTTTGCTTATGTAGGTGTGCTAACCGGACGTCCCGAAGGAGAAGTGTGTGTATTCCAAGGCGACCTGCTACAAGAGCTATCCAAAGTGCACGAGCGAGCTCGGAAGGCATTGAGGAACATGGCTAAGGCTCTATGGCCATCCGATCCACCTCCTGGAAGTATGGAGGAGCTCGTGTATTTATTCAAGGGAGCTCGTCTCCGTTTGGAGCTATGGAAGATATCAGCATGTCGGGAAGGCGCCCGAGAGGCCTGGGCCATGGTGAAAATGCGGTATACCAGACTTGGTCCAAATCATATGGCCCGGGTCGGACCTCGGGGACTAGATGGACAAGAAATTCATGTTAGCTTAGTGTACGACCAAGTAAAAATAGCCGCTAAATTTTCTCAACAGGATTGTAAACTAGACAACCTGCTAGAGGGTCTAGAGGAGGAAGAAGTTTTTGAGTCCAAGTAGCAGTGTACTTTATCAACAAACTTATCTCCAGCCGAATTGTAAAACAATTGTCATGGCAGACTTCCTGCTTCGACCCCCAGAACCCGAGGTTTGGAGTGTTTCCTAATATTATACCATCGGTAAACCCCAAGGTATGTCGGAAACCAGGCAGTCCGGTCATAGTTGCTTAAACAGGCAAGTTGTATTCAGGGAGTTATGTTATATTACATTTGATCATAAGAAACATCTTCCAGAGAGAATAGTTCCGTTAAGGGTTCCTTTCACTGGGCCAACATGTGTTTTTGTTCATACTTAAGCTGTGATGCTAAAAATCACAGTACACGTTATAATTTGAGGGCGTATATTGCAGCAAGGGCAGTTCGTCTTTTGTCCACCGACCAATTATTCCCTTAAGAACGCTAGCTTTCGGCTTCACCCGTCTGAGGTACACGTCCGGATGACCTGGCTGTAACAATCACAGAGGTGCTCCCTTTATGCCCTAGCCGAACAAGCGGGAACGTAGGGCATAAGCACAGGAGCTAGGAAACACAGCTTGGCAAAAACTTAATTCATAAAGGTGCATATAATGGCGGAGACAAGACATATATGAGTAGACAACACATATATATGGTGAGCTTTGACGCTCGAAAAACAATAATCATAATAAGCTTCTGTGAAAAGAATCCCCTAGGTATTATAGGGTATGTACATTTAATGATGTATGCCCCTCAAGTGTGTGGTTTATCCGAACACTGGCTAGAAGTCATACAAAAACGAAAAAGATAAAGAAAAAAAGTGAGAGGGAGAAAAGAAAGGATGAAGAAAAAAAGGTATAAGTGTGAACTTAGGCGTAGAATCTTCGGAGCCGAGCAGCGTTCCATGGGTTTGGTTCCAAACGATTATCTGAAGCATTGTGAAGGCGATAGGCTCCTCCAGTGAGAACTTCATCTATAATGAAGGGACCCTCCCATTTGGGCTTGAGCTTGTCCTTTTTCTTCTCTAGTATGCGTAGAACGAGTTCACCGACATTATAACTCTTTGCCCATACTTCCCTGCTTTGATATCGCCGAGCTTGCTGTTGGTAAAATGCGGAACGGGCCTTCACGACATCGCGGTCCTCCTCCAAGCCATTTAGATCATCCTGCCAATCGAGCTCGGCCTCTCTCTCTCTCTCTCTCTTCATACATGCGCACTCGAGGCCAGTCATGAATAATGTCGCAAGGAAAAACTGCCTTCACGCCGTACACCATGAAAAAAGGTGTATATGCGGTCGTGCGATTGGGCGTGGTACGCAGCCCCTAGAGTACAGAATTGAGTTCCTCAACCCAGTGCTTGTCTGATTCTCGCAGAGATCGCACTAGTCTAGGTTTGATGTCACGCATTATCAAGTCGTTAGCCTGTTCGACCTAACCGTTTGTCTGAGGGTGATATACGGAGGCGTAATCGAGCTTGATGCCCAAATTAGTGCACCAGGTTTTCACCTCATCGGTCGTAAATTTAGAACTATTGTCAGTAATGATACTGTGTGGGATACCATAATGGTGTACAACACCGGATATGAAGTCTATAACCGGTATGGCTTCGGCCGTTTTGACTGGTTTGGCTTCTATCCACTTAGTGAACTTGTCGACCATAACCAGTAAATATTTCTTCTTATGGCTTCCCCCTTTAAGGGGTTCGACCATGTCTAGCCCCTAGACCGCAAAAGGCCAAGTAATGGGAATTGTTCGAAAGGCAGTGGGCGGCATATGGCTTTGATTGGCAAAAATCTGGCATCCAACACAACACTGTACGAGGTCCTGTGCGTCTACTCGGGTCGTGGGCCAAAAGAAACCCATACGGAAGGCCTTACTTACAAGAGCCCGAGCGGCAGTGTCATGGCCACCAAGACCAGCGTGTATTTCAGCCAAGAGTTGCCGTCCTTCTCCTTCGGAGATACATCTTTGAAGTACTCCGGTGGTACTTTTCTTCAGAGACGATTTTTGGCGATGGGTTGGGTTGCCTCTGGCTTAACGGCCGAACGAGCGCCCATGGTGAAGCTGCCAAGCCGGAGGGTTTTCCCTAAAGCTAGGGCTCCTCCGGAAGTGATGTTGTCCTTGATGACAAGGCGAGCCATCAACCCTTCTGTCGACGGCACAGAGGAACTCTCAATGAAAGCACCAATGTCGGTGTCAAAACCAGTAGATCTCGGGTAGGGGTTCCCGAACTGTGCGTCTAAGGATCAAAGGTAACAGGAGGCAGGGGACATGATGTTTACCCAGGTTTGGGCCCTATAAATGGAGGTAATACCCTACTTCCTGTTTGATTAACTTTGATGAGTATAGGGTTACAAGAGTTGATCTACCTCGAGATCGTAATGGCTAAACCCTAGATGTCTAGCATGTATGATTATCATTGCCTCTATGGACTAAACCCTCCAGTTTATATAGACACGGGAGGGGACTAGGGTTGTACAAAGTCGGTTTACAGATGAAGGAAACTACACATCCGAACGCCAAGCTTGTCATCCACGCAAACGAGACTCCCATCCGGACACAGGGGAAGGCCTTCTATTTTGTATCTTCACGGCCCATCAGTCCGGCCCATATCACATAGGTCGGCCCCTCGAGGACCCCATAATCCAGGACTCCCTCAATATGCTCCATGACGTTCAAAACGCCTTTGAAGTCCCGGCTCTAAGCCATACAGCATGGCGCACTAAACTATTGAGTAGTCATCAACATGCGACTGCTAGGCATTCACAGCGTCCGCAGTTACTGGCGCACCAAGTGGTGCATCAAGGACATAAGCCTTTTGGGAGCCATGAGGATAATCCTTAGATTGAGGGCCCAGTCCACAAAGTGACTTCCATCACCTTTCAGCTTAGCTTTCTCAAGGAATGCATTGAAATTCGGGGGAGCACTGCGTGAGCCATTGATCTACAACATAAATTTGCAAAGATAACTTAGACTATTGTTCAAGATAATGAGTTCAATTAATCATATTACCTAAGAACTCCCACTCAAATCAACATCCCTCCGATTGTCTGACTGTAACACGATCCAAATTCACAAACCCAAGTCCAACCATCACGTGAGATGAGGTGGTTTCAGTGGTGAACATCTCCATGTTGATCATATCTACTATATGACTCGTGTTCAACCTTTCGGACTCTTGTGTTTCAAGGCCATGTCTGTACATGCTAGGCTAGTCAAGCTTAACCCATATGTTCCGCACGTGCAAAATTGGATTGCACCCGCTGTATGCGAATGAAGAGTCTATCACACCCGATCATCACGTGGTGCTTCGAAACGACGAACTTTCGCAATAGTGCACACTTGGGGAGAACACAATTTTATCTTGAAATTTTAGTGAGGGATCACCTTATAATTCTACCGACGTCCTAAGGAAAATAAGATTCATAAAAGGATTAACATCACATGCAAATCATAAGTGACATGATATCGCCATCAACTTGTGCTTTTGATCACCATCTTGCAAAGCACCGGCATGATCTCCACCATCACCGACATGAAACCATGATCTCCATCATCATGCCGCCATCGGGGTTGTCACGCCAACCATGCTTCTACTACTATTGCTACCATTTAGTGATAAAGTAAAGCATTACATAGCACTTACGGATTGGCACGCAGGTCATAAATAATTAAAGACAACCCTATGGCTCCTTCCGGTTGCCGTATGCATCGACATGCAAGATAATATAAACTATTACAAACATGATCATCTCATACATCAAATATATTTCATCATGTCTTTGGCCATATCATATCACAAGATACCCTAAAAAAACAAGTTGGACGTCCTCTAATTGTTGTTGCATGTTTTACGTGGCTGATATGGGTATCTAGTAAGAATGATTCTTACCGATGCAAAGCCACAACGGTGATATGCAAGTTGCTATTTAACCTTCTACAAGGACCGCCTTTGTCGAATCCCATTCAACTAAGGTGGGAGAGGCAGACACCCGCTAGCCATCTTTATGCAATGAAGTCACATGTCATTCGATGGAACTGGCCTCATGTACGTGGACATGTAAAGTTGGTCTGGGCCGCTTCATCCCACAATACCGCTGAATCAAGAAAAGACCAAGGAAGGAAGCAATCTGAATATCAACACCCACAAACTCCTTTGAGTTCTACTCATGATGTCATCTACGCATAGACCTAGCTCATGATGCCACTGTTGGGGAACATAGCATGGGAAACAAAAGCTAAGCAGAAGCATTAAGAAATGCGGTTGATGTACTCAAACGTCTTCGCGATCCAATCATGATCCGTCCCGTGAACTCCCGATCCAAGTGTTGAACGGACAGCACCTTCGCGTTCAACACACGTACGACTTGATGACGCCTTCACCTCCGTGATACAGTGAGTGATGGTGAAGTAGTAGCTCGAGTCCTCCGGCAGCACGACGGCATGGTGATAGTGGTGATGGTGGAATCTCAGCAGAGCTTCGCTAAGTACTACGGAGAGGAAGGGCAGCGTCATGGAGTGTGGCGGTGCGGCTGCCCTCTCTCTACCTCTCTATATATAGGGGGAAAGGGGGAGGAGGGGGTGCCCTAGGATTTCCATAGGGGGCCGGCAGCCACAAGGGGAAAACCTAGATGGGATTTGGGTGCCCCCCAAGGAAGGGGGAGGCAGCCCTGGGGGCGGACCAACCCTTTGTGGTCTCGTAGGATGGGTGAGGGGGCGCACAACCCCTCTAGTGTACAAGTACTGAGTTACTCCTAGCTAACTAGGCGATGTCAGTCGCCATCTGCGGTACACACTAAATGCCGGCACCGATGTCCTCCTCCTCGCCTCGGACTTGCCAGAGGTGCGATAGGGAGCGCGCACCTTGGCCCTTTCCATGTCGGTGTGGTGCACCAAAGCTTCGTCTTCTAAGAAGGAAACCCACTTGACGAGCTGGTAGTAAAATTTGGCGCCACGCACGCGTGCGTGCCCGATAGCCTCCAGGGCTATTTGTCGGGCCCCGGCCTCCACGTAGTCGGCCCAATCGCGGGCGCTCTGCTCGCGACTCAAAGCAGCGGTACACTGCTGCTCCATGCCCCACTGGTGGCGCAAATCGGCGATACACTGCTCCTCCACCAGGCGGTCGTGCTCCAACAAGTCCTCATACTCCGCATTGCCATCTAAAGACCAATACAATGCCTCCTCCCTTGGTCTTCCTTCCGGTGAATAACCGAACACTAGCTCCGGCGATGAGCGCCTCTGGCGTCGCCTATTGCGGATGGTCAGGGGCATGACAGATGTGGCAAGAGCGAGGGCAACTAGCGAGCGATGTCGGGCCGGTGGGGATTGTGAGGGGAGCCGATAGGGCGACTTGGGTGACGGTGCTACCAGAGAACGCCGAGAACCAGTAATTATAGGCGGAAGATAGGTGAAGCAGCATGTCGCGGGAAACGCGACAGTCATTGGAATTCAATGCATAAGCAGGCATGGCTTAGCGCGCCAGCTTACCATGGGAAACTGGAAAAACTGATGTGTCGTCCCGTCCCATCAGTGGTGCATTCCGTCTGTGCTGGGTCGCACATCGGCATAACGGTCAAATGAGTGCACTCGAATCATCCAGATGAGGTACTCCCTCCTTGTCAAAAATTATTCCACCACTCATCATCTACCTTGGTTGGTGAGATTTTTGAATTGAGCCTTGCAAACTGGAAAGGAGGTAGTACGTGCGTGATCCTCTATTTATTCGTGTAGGATCGAGTAGGTCGGACAGTGTGCGTGTAGGATCGAGTAGGTTAGATAGTGTACGTGTAGGATCACATTAGCTGATGAACGTTCGCTGGATGATAAGGCATTTGCGAACGTTTTTTCTGACAGTTTCTTCAGATTCGCATGGCATTTTCTTCAGAACAGCTTGTCAGTATCTTCAGAGGTAGGCATTTTTATTCGAAAAACTGCCACCTTTGGATCTTGCGTCGCAACTAAAACTGCCAGGTGCATATTAGTAGGCTAGCTAGTGATCGATAAGTAAGTTATAAACATTGAGCAAACAGAAATAAGGAACTGCTAGTAACTTGTAAACACTGAGAACACATAAATCAGGATCATGTTGTGCACAATAGTAAGAGCCGATCCATTCGAAATGTTCACACGAGACTCACATGCCAAGCATTGTAATATGTTCACATTATTAGCCCAACTTCACAACCAACTAGTAACATGTTAATGCATCTCAATGATTCATAGATCATATACAAATATGTAGATCCAAAAGCAAAGATCTAGAAAAATCATCTGTTCTTCCTACTAACATGGATGCTTCTCTGTGTCAACATTCAGTATAATTTGTTTGTGAAGTCTACAATTCCTCTTGCAAACGTGAGTGGTTTCACGAACAGTTGGAACCATGAGAATGAACCACGCATGATGGAGGAACATCACTGCAATATGATTTGGTCTTCTCTTGATCACATGGCGAGACTATTTTCGGAATACAAACTTTAACTTAGAAAAAATGATGCCCATTGTATAATCAGACCGAAGCAATGAAGCACCTAGTGTTGGCCAATAAATAGTATAGTACTACTTTTGTGCAGTCCATGAAGTGACAATCCAATCTCTCTGTGTCTATTTTTAAATGGCACTGCATGCAGTGACTATACTATTCTCTTGTGTAGTTCCACCAAAATTGCGGTCACTTTGTCTGCTTGCCAAATAGCAACGGGAAGACATCTGTCTGCACAAATATCAAGCAGCTAATAAACATATACCCCACCTTGTATTTTTGGTTTGAACATGCCTCTTCCGCTTAGCATTTGCTGGTACAGAACAGAAATATAGCGCCTATTCTTCATCAGACCAAGGATATCCATGTTCGTAGTGATGGAAGAGGTGAAATCGATACAACCAAAATTGAGCATCCAATCATTGAATCATGTACTGCACCTCCAATGTAGGTCCACCCTATGAATAAATTTACATGCAAACCACTAATATTACTATCTAACGACAGTACAAAAAGAGTAGCAAGATAGTAGCAAACCATATACCTTCATAGTGAACAGCTCATAGTGCCACCAATTGGATATAGAGGTTTGGAAGAAAACATGCTCCTAATGTTGAACCATTTGGACTTTTTGTGCAGTTCCACTAAAATCGAGCATCCCTGTTTGCATAGATATTGGAAGTGTGATTACTATAGAAGTGGCACTAGTTGAAGCATAGACCCACAAATATAAGCATTCCAATTTCTTAATGGGAAAAAGGTAGCAAGACTATTTCTAACCACCTGTTTGAAGGAATAAATAAGGCAATAGCGGCTGATGTTAGGAAGGCATACATAGTTTTTTCTTAAAAATTGAACCATTCCTGACCTTTCCTCTTTTTTAAGCATATTTTGTGCAGTTCAACTAAAATAAAATGACGTCACCGCCTTGACAATTCACTGACACTGTACAAAAGGAAATTACTTAACATTACATCATGATGTCAGGTATGTAATCGACAGGCATTAGAGACAAACATACAGACCTCCTCCGATAACATAATGAACATTAATTTTAACAACAGTGTGACTAGCTTTACCGGGATAATTTGAGTGAACTCTACACCCTTTGTTCCTTAATATAAGACATTTTTGCAGTTTAATTTAAAGTACCCAAGCGTCTAGTATTTAGAAAAACAGGGAGTAGTTTTCTTGAGCACATATCTAGGAAAGCTTGCCACACTTTATATATGTCCATACGCTAATGCAACACCATTTGAATAGTACAAATATACACTAATCCAGTGTCTAGTGCAACAGTAGAGTAGTCTATTATGGGGTACAGTACAATGGTTTTACTGAATAGATTTCCATCAGCTAGCACTGGAAGATTTCTATAAGCATTAACAATACAAAATTTAAAGGTCACAAGTTTCAGCATTGTTATACTAGCTGTGCAATAGAATTAAACCAAATACAGAAGTCCAAAGGTAACTAGCATTATTAACTAATGACAATATAACAAAATGCAAATAGTGTACCTTCAAGGTAAATATCATTTCAAACTCGAGGGGACTTGAAAATTTGCTATCCCAATCTTGATAATCGATCAAACATAAAAACTTGATTGAACGGAGAGAATAGCCGGAGGAGGAGGTGTCCACTCTTGACCTTTCCTCTTCTCTTCATAATTTTTTGTGTAGTTTAACCAAAATAAAATGACATCGGTGCCTTTGCATTTTGGTGACACTATACAAAAAAATTAACTTATCTCATGAAAGTGAGGTATGTAATCTATAAGCATTAACAATGCAAAAATCTGAAGGTAGTAACAAGTTTCATTGTTGGTATACTGGTTGTGCAACCGCATTAGAATGCCTTAGCTAAAAAATATTTAATACATCCACAATCAACAGCTAACCCTGAAATAATCCAGTGACATTAAATAGCATTGCTTAAATTTACCGGTGGCATTAGACTGAGTGCGGCATTAGTTAAATGTGGCATCACTTTAGCAGTAGCATTGCTTGACTTTACCGTTGGCGTTATACTGACAGCAAAAAAGTGGCAATAAGAGCATGGGAGGCCCATTCGGACAGTGGGCGCACCAGTACTATGTACCTCCACGGACGCATAGAGTGGTGCCCAGAGCAACAAATATCCAGGGAGCATATGCGGATTACGTCCCATTTTCGTGCTCTTTAGCCACCTTTTTCCTATGTGAGGACAACAAACCGATCGACCTGGTCATTCTCTATTGCGTTGTCATGCCTTTCTACCCTTTTTCAACCAAAAGACATGAGACTCGTTCCTTAGCTACTGATTTCCCCCTTTTCAACCTAGATACGGGTTTGATGCCTAGTCTCTTCGATAGTACTTTCTCCCTTCCTTTCCTTATTCAACCCAGACATGGATTAGTCTGCATGAAGTACGGTTTCCTTTAATAGTGCAAATTAAGGTTTTCGTCTGCGTGACCAGCAGAGTAGAGGATAGCAAATTGGGAAGATGGTGGAGTGGAAAAAGATCCACATGCAGCGACATGGAAGATGGGCCATTAGAACAAGGGTATGGTTCGAAAAGAGGTAGCATACCTGAGGGTTGGCGGGAAGTGGCTTCGCTCGTGGTCGCCATCCTCTACACACACTAAAATAGCAAGCTTGGGGATGGAGGCCATCCCTTGCGGGTGCTAGGTCTGAGAAGACGGCCTTATCGTCAGTGCATGACCTCGCTCGCCGATGATGAGTGCGTCAATGTTGCACGTCCTTTTCTTCCCTGACAGATCTGTGACCACCAGTGAGGAGGGAGAGAGAGGTCGTCTTTTTAGATCTGGAGATAGGGTGATAGTGTGAGAAACAAGTGGGCAGCCCTTAGCAAGTAAGCGCTGAAGCTCTAGCATATATATCTTTTTTGATACTAGTACTAGAGGTGGAGTAGTGGCAGAGTAGTTTATATTTTCTCTGCATACAGTACCAGTTAGTCATGCTTCAAAACTGAATGGCACTCCATTAAAAAAATAAAGTCGAGAAATAAAACGGCACCTCGGGCCAACGTGGCCAAATCGCATTTTGCATGAGAAATGACACACCATGTTTCATTGAAATGTGCTCCCGTTCCAACATGTCAGTGAGACGATGGCAAGTTCTTTTGTACAATTTTTGAATGGACGTCTATGTAGGCTGGGGCGCCTCTTCCTGTACCGTGGCAACCGTCCATCGCCTCTTCACCTTTCCCTCTTGATTTGGAACTGATGTCACACACTCTTCCTCCCTCCTCCATTTGCCTTCACCCTTCCTTCTGGCATTGTTTGATCGTCTTCTCCATGGAGGGAACAAGCTGGAAACGACACTGTTATTCTTGCCCCTATCTGAAAGATGACATGGTGGAGGAACTCATTGATCGGTGCGACATCATCACCTCGGCTAGCATGGCAGGTTCGTTGAAGACCATTCTCGACTCAACTAATAACATCATTACAAAGAACCCAAGGGTCTAGGAGTGGTTTGATCTCCCATATCTTCTTTGCCCTGACCCTGCTCACTGGCGCACGGACGACGGAAGCCTCGCCTTGTGCAAGTTGATGCCGCTTGATAATGATACGTGTGATGTTAAGATGCCATTGCTTA
The DNA here is from genome assembly GCF_002162155.2 of Triticum dicoccoides. Taxonomy (NCBI): domain Eukaryota; kingdom Viridiplantae; phylum Streptophyta; class Magnoliopsida; order Poales; family Poaceae; genus Triticum; species Triticum dicoccoides. Next base: position 334,772,679 of record NC_041389.1, on the reverse strand, counting down.
AGGGTAAGGCATGGGCAGACGCAAATGGAGATTGGGTTGTTTATATTGTATACAACTGCGCGTGGGAACTTGTGAATGTGTACACTCACTAGTGCAGGATGCTGCTAACGTGACACTATGATCAGAGACCCTTTGACAAAACTATGTGTGATGCATTAATCGCAAATGGTGGTGTAAAAAACGGTTAAAAGGGTGAAAACGTTTGCAATGACGGATGCATCAAACACAGTTCGGATTTTAGTTCCGTGTGTGATGCAGGGCATACGGTTTAGTGCAATTAACTGTTTGCGATGAGGAGCAACAAAAGAAACAGGCAGCCAGATGAAGGTGTGTGCGATAAACATCATACGATTCACTAGGATGAATTGTTCGTGATTAGGAAACACAAAAGAAACGGTCAGCCAAATCAAGGTGTGTGCGATATATGGCATGCGGTTCACTCAGATGAACTGTTTATGTTGAGACAAGAGAACATAAATGGTTCAATATAACAAGATGTGTGTGATACGCGGCAAACAGGTCTGTAATCAGAAATGTGTGCGAAGACCGATAATAACACAGAGGATTACTGCTAATAAGACGTGTGTGCTGTGTGATGGGATTTCATACAGAACACCAACATATATATATATGTGTGTGTGTATATATACACACACACTTATAAGGACATGGTTACATAACCAAAATAAACATCTACTTACATAGGTGGCTACTACAACCATGGCATTTGCACACACCAAAGTAAACTATTACATGCATAATTACATAGGTGGCTACTACACACATGACATTTCCACACACCAAAGTAAACTATATATTACATGCATGATTAACTAGCATAAACGATCATCTGATCATCATCTACTACTTGTGACGCTTGCTCTGCCTGTGTCTTGATCCGGGCTCGTTGATTTGGGTGACGAGGCACTTCCTCATGTCAACGATCCGCCTGTGCATCTTGTAGCATGTGTACACGCACTTGGCCGCGAACCTGCGGCGAGGTTCATCCAGTTGCTGCATCCAGGCCCTGCGCCAGGATACGGGACTTGTTCTCTGGGCATCCTGTTTCATCTTTTCGTAGTAGGGGTCGATGATGGCCAAGGCGAGTTCAACCAGGGAGTCCTTCTTCGTGCTGCCCCAGACCATGTAGTGCTCAAGGATTTTGACAAGGTTCTTGCAGGCCAACCCGTAAACCTAAGCGCTTTTACATCATCAGTGGTTTCCACCATAGCAAACTTGTAGTCGGTGCTGTTGACAAACCTGGCGAAACGGACGCAAGGCTTTGTGGCCATGCAGTAGTGGTAGATGAGGACATGATTGCGCACACACAACTGGGCGACGACAACCTTATGATCTTTGCCAGGAAGACTGGTGATGTACTGGAGGTCGATGTCGACCACCTTGTACTTATCTCCAGCAAGCAACTACTCAACGGTGTTGATGTAGTCGTCCACCATGGACGGGTAGATCGTGTACACCACCGAGAGACCCGTCTCCCTCGCGTGGATCTCCACTTTATGCTCGCCGAACTCCATTGGAGCGCTGCTCTCTCTATGTGTCGTCGTGCGTGTGCTTGTTGTGTTGTGGGGCGCGATCAAAAGGTTGAAGAGACTAAGGTTATAATGGCTACAAGAATTAAAGGGGAAGCCGGACGGCCTGTAATATCGATCGGCACGCCCTAATGGCAGTTCTAATTCACAGTGCATAACTCCATCATGCCAGACGTAACTGCATCGCGTGGCAACGTGCGCGGCGCAACCGCATGCATATGGGGGCCCCGACGTGATTGTGCGCAGGCCCAACCACTGGCAGAGCACGCATGGAGGGACGCGAGCAGAGCACTCCGCGGTCACCTCCACGGCGAGCAACCATATATATGCATATAGCAGTTGAACATGCAAGGAAAAGCAGTCCACAACCCGAGCACGCCGACGGACGGGTAGAGCGCGTCGCGACGCCTAACGGCGAGCAGAGCTTGACGAGGGATGCGAGTAGAGGCCGACACAATAATACATGGCAAATAAGATGAACTGTGTGAGCGATGTCGGAGACATCAAGCACGAATCAGATTAGAGTTGCGTGTGTGATACATGGCATACCGTTGATCCATCCTAGCTGTTTGTGATGGAATAAGCCGTGTGTGTTGTGGGCAAAAGTTTGCTGGTATATAACCTCAAATTTAACCAACAAAAATGTTAATGCATGTTGCAAAAATTATACAACTGGAAACTATGTTCAAATACGAATCCAATGATATGATCTTTGGTGACATGCATTCATATTTTATTAATTAAATCCTACTTATAAACCCAAACGGGTGTATAGTAGGTAAATAAATCGTAAATGTTTTTTTATTAAACTTATGTGTACGTGTCCTTTCGTCCTCCTCTCTCATGTCTTGTCACCCCGCTGCCACAGACGGTTCGAGCGCAAGCTTGAGCAGCGCGCGGGGGCGTTCTTTTGGCCAGACGATGGTGAGCCCGTTTCCACGCAACCGCGCAGGTTCCCGCGCAAGCTTCCCGCCCGACTCGGTGAAATACCCCAAAATCCCTATGCTTACCAGCCTACTATATAAACCCTCATGGCCGATGAGACCTGCGTCGCATTTTCCCCTCCCTCCCTGTAGCTTATCTCGTCTGCTTCTCCCACAATCGGCAATGGCACCGGTCTGTCATCGTTGCTCGGCCACTCCGCCATCATCAGATCATAGCTCTAGCTAGGAGGCTACATCTCGGTGGCGGTGCAGTCCCTGGCGTAGTGTAGTGTGTGTGGCGTCCCTATTGGGTGTGCGCGGAACACCCACCATGCGCTCGGCCGCCGGTGCCCATCGGCAGCTATTGCCGATCGCTGTTGCCGCCACAGCTCCATCGAAAGCCAGGACCATCGCCCGCTCCATCGCCGCGGCCTGAAGGCGGGAGGTGGCCATCATGGCCGCCACCCCACTGCCAGCCACCATGGCCATCACCCGCTCCGCCACCGCGGCCCAAAGGCAGGAGGTGGTGTTGTGGCCGCCACCCCATCGTCGGTCGCCATGGCCGCCAGCCCACCATCAACCGCTGGGATCATCACCTGCTCCGCCACTGCTGCCCGAAGAAGGGAGGCGGAGGTGGAGGCCTGCACGTGCGGCAGTGACCTTGCGCACTACATCGAGTTCCTATGGGAGCAGGAGGAGCGCCTCGTCAAGCACGCAAAGAGCCTTACCGCCGCCGTGGCCGTGGCACACGCCGACGCAGAGGCGAAGAATCAGGAGATCTATGAGCATTCTGGGCGCTTCGAGGGGGGTCAGCTGGAGTGGCAGAGGGCGTACGAGGTGAGCGTCCCTGAAGTTGTAGCAGTGACACGCGCTGTATTGTAGTTGTCCAACTCGTTGGTAGGCTCCTCCTCCTCTTCCTCTTACTAAGTGCGCTCGGCAGAGGAGAGGCCGCCAGAAGTAGTACAAAGCTCCTCCGTAGTAGTAGTATTTAGGGGCTATTTTGTTTAGTTTGTCTGACTATAGATGTGGTGGAACTGTACAACATACTTAAAATTAGCTAGTATATATAGTTGAACTAGCTATTTCAGTACGTGGTTGGCAACAATTGGGAAAAAGTTTGGTCGGTTCAGCTGTTGAGTTGAACTGTTTGTATAAAGAAAGACTGCTTAATTACTAAGATTTAGTTGCATTAGTTGCATATTTTGACAAATCACAGTGTTACAAGGATTGACAAATGGCAATGTTACTAGATCAACAAATGTCAATCTTTCCAGTTTGACAAATAGCAATATACCCAATATGACAGATGCAAATCTTACCAAATTGTCTGTACGTGGTTGCACACGTGTCATCTGAAAAAACCGTTTGCGCTGAAGGGTGGTACAAATCCTGCTTGCCAAATTTTCTCTTAACTTAGTGCCGAAGTCTTGCTTTGCATACATTATTCAATCTGAACCGTTTGTGTTGAAGAGATGCACAAATCCTACGCAGGGAATTTTCCCTTAGCTTACTGCGGAAGACCATAGCTCTCACTTTGCATACAGGTGTTCTATCTAAAACATTTACGATGAAGAGTTGCACAAATCCTGCTCGGCACATATTCCCTTGGCTTACTGGGGAAGCTATCACTGTACATACAAGTGGTCTATCTAAAATGTTTGCGATGTTAGAGTGGCAGCTATTTGTTTCAAAATGCCTTTGTTGGCTGTTATTCGAGTTCATCCTCTCTCAAAATGGACATGGAAATTACCACAGCATGTCGGGTGCGATTCCATGATAGCATGCCAAGTTTCATGAATTTCAAACGAGTTTTGGATTTACTAGAATTTAAAAACAAAGTATCTCAACATTTTTCCGGCAATCAATAGTGTCGTGGTGTTTGAAATTCATTCTCATTTCTAGCATGGGACCTAAGCATGCACCCAAGGACAGAAATTTGATTTTTCAACCAATTTATATGCACTGGAGCATGTGCATGTAGTTCAAATTTGATTATGCACATAAAATGCCTAGAAAACCTAGTTAATGTATAAAAATGTCCAAACGAACCCCGAAAAATTCCAAAATTTAACACAACACTCCTGTTGTTCTATGTTGACACAAGAAATTTTTTGAAAGCAATAACAGGAAACGGGTATCGTTTCGTCCCCAAAGGTGGCACGTTTCCTACCGAAACCATCAGGCTTGTTGTGAGAAGCTCTGGTTTGTGAGAAGCGTAGACCCAAACCTTCTCCAAATGGGACAAAACATTTACCACGGCATGTCGGGTGCCATTCCATAATAGCATGTCTAGTTTCATGAATTTCAGATGAGTTTTGGATTTACTAGAATTTAAAAACCAGGTATATCAATGTTTGCGGCCGAGTGACGGTGGCAGGGTGTTTGACATTCATTCACATTTCTTGCATGGGACCTAAGCATGCAACAAAGGACACAAATTAGAATTTTTCAACCAATTTATATGCATTAGAGCATGTGCATGTAGTTCAAATTTGAATTATGCCCATAAATGCATTGAAAACTCAATTAATGCATAAGAATGTCCTAATGAACCTCGAAAAATTCCAAATTTAACACAACACTCCTGTTGTTCTATGTTGACACTAGAGAAATAATTGAAATCAAGAAGAGGCAACGGCTATCATTTCGTCCAGAAAGGTGAAACGTTCCCTACCGAAACCATCAGGCATGTTGTGAGAAGCTCTGGTTTGTGAGAAGCATATACCCAAACCTGCCCCAAATGGGACAAAAAAATTACCACGGCATGTTGATGCCGCTCCATGATAGCATGCCATGTTTCATGAATTTCAGACAAGTTTTGGATTTACTAGAATTTAAAAACAGGTAACTCAATGTTTGTGGCCGAGTGACGGTGGCAGGGTGTTTGACATTCCTTCCCATTTCTTGTGTGGGACCTAAGCATGCAACCAAGGAGACATATTTGAATTTTCAACCAATTTATATGCATTAGAGCATGTGCATGTAGTTCAAATTTGAATTATGCACATAAATGCATTGAAAACTCAATTAATGCATGAAAATGTCCAAACGAACCCCAAAAAATTCCAAAATTTAACACAACACTCCTGTTGTTCTGTGTTGACACTAGAGAAAAAATTGAAATCAAGAAGAGATAACGGATATCGTTTCATCCAGAAAGGTGAAACGTTCCCTACCGTAACCATGAGGCTTGTTGCGAGAAGCTCTGGTTTGTGAGAAGCTTATACCCCAACCTGCCCCAAATGGGACAATATATTTACCACTACATGTTGCTACCGTTCCATGATAGCATGTCAAGTTTCACGAATTTCAGACGAATTTTCGATTTACTAGAATTTTATAACCATGTATCTCAATGTTAGCGGTCGAGCGTCGGTGGCAAAGGTGTTTGACATTCATTCCCATTTATTGCATGGGATCTAAGGTTGCAACCAAGGACACACATTTGATTTTCAACCCATCTATATGCACTGGAGCATGTGCATGTAGTTCAAATTTGAATTATGCACATGAATGCATAGAAAACTCAGCTAATATGTAAAAATGTCCACACAAACCCCGAAAAATCCCAAAAAATTGCACAACACTCCTGTTGTTCTATGTTGACACGAGAAAAATTTTGAAAGTAAGAGGAGGTAAGAGATATTGTTTCGTCCCCTAAGGTGGCACATTCCCTACCAAAACCATCATGCTTCTTGTGAGAGAAGCTCTGGTTTGTGAGAAGCTTATACCATAACCTGCCCCAAATGGGACAATAATTTTTTTACCCCAGCATCTTGATGTTGTTCCATGATAGCATGCCAAGGTTCATGAATTTCAGACGAGTTTTGTATTTACTAGAATTACAAAAGCAAGCACCTCAACGTTTTCCGAAGAGCCACGGTGCCGTGGTGTTTGAAATTCATCCTCATTTCTTGAATGGGACGTAAGCATCAATCGATGGACACATATATCATTTTACAACCCATTTTGGTGCACTGGAGCATGTGCATGTAGTTTAATTTTGAATTGTGCACCTGGAATGCCTAGAAAACCAAGTTGTTGTATAAAAATGTCCAAATGAACCCTGAATAATTCCAATTTTTTTGAAGACACACCTATAGTTGCATGTTCACTTCAGATAGAAGTTCTAGGAATTCCAACACCATCCTTTGCAGCTATGACCCCATTATGTAATTCAAATCAAGATGAAAAATCAAGTAGATCGCACATAGTTTATTATCACCAACCATGTGAGATGCAGTACAAAATATCCTAGAGCATCGTCGTTGTATAGTACGCATACGTCTTATGCAAGAAGGTGCGTCGGCTACAATGTGGGTGTGTTGCAGTCTCCTTTGTGTACCCAAATTATGCAATCACGTGGATGAGCACTATAACCAGGGAAATTGGAACCAAAAAATTTTACGTTCAAACTCATCACACACAAGTTAAGCTATCTGAATTGTTTGTGATGTTCACATATCGTACATAGTTCTGAATAAGGGACCATGTCTGATGACACTTTGCACGCCAGTTTTTTCGCTAAACCAATTCAAAATATTCGGCTTTTGCAGAAATATCTACCTCCCCGCCCCCTACCCCTTACCAAAAGCCACATTTCCCTTGTTTTCGCCTTCCTTTCCAAGTTGAAACCTTCACTCCTTGCTTGCAGCATCGCCCCCTCGCCGGCGACCCTCCTTCACGCTTCTCGGCCTCGTCTATCCAGGCGGGTAATCCACACCAGACCCCCATCCTGCTCCTCCTTCCACATCCCACATTCCCGAACTGCCGGCACGACACCTTCCACCCAAATCACCGACCCCTCCACCAAATAAGCGCCGCCCTAAGCCATGGTGCACACAATATAGCTAGGATCTCAAGGAACATTTGGCAGCAGAGAAGCAAATCGCAGTCGCACGCGCGGATGAGGTCACGATGGCTGCCATTCATGCCGGCCCCCAGATCTTGGAGGAGCACCTCACCGTCGAGGCCACCGTAGATGCCCCGCGCGTCGATGTCATGATGCGGTTGTCTACTTTAAACGACAGCTCGTGGCGTTTTCTCGAGGCCATCCTGGGTGCCTTCGATGAAGACTACGAGGTGTTTTCTCAGCGTGCACGTGCTTACCTCAACTCGAGAGACAGAAGGGTGGTGCCCGGAGCGGCTCAAGCAACTCAGCACTATGACGAGGGCACCCACGATGGGGAGACCTCGACCTCTTCCATGTCCAAGGAGCCAATCGTCATCGATATCTTTGACAATGAGGAGTAGCTTGTCTTATTACCTCACTATAAGGACCCATGTTCAGTTTGCTAGCTACTGCCTTTCCTTAAAAAATTCTAGAGGATTGTGCTATCTAATTTTACCATGCAATATGTTGCTCTATTGTATATGTTCTATATGTCATGAAATGTGGTGCTCACTTATTAACTGTTTGGTTAATTAGTTGTCGTGTTCAGTTAACTGTTTGGTTCAATTCTGCAAATGTGATGTTCAATTATTCAGGGTGCAATTTTGTATTGTCTTCCATGTGAGAAATAAATCAAATTTTTCTTTACAAAATACATGAGAAACAAATACAATTGCTATATTTCCAAGTTGTCAAGCATGCTTGGTTTGGTTAACTGTTTGATCTTCTAGTATCTTATACATTGTGCAATGTAGTGCTCAGTTAATGTTTGGTTCATTTGTTGTGGTGTTTAGTTAACTGTTTGGTCCCATTCTGCAATGCGATGTTCAACTGTTTTGGGTGCATTATGTTATTGTATACCATATGAGAAATAAATCGAATTTGGCTATACTAAATACATGAGAAACAAATACAATTGCTATATTTCCAAGTTGTTAAGCATGCTTGGTTTGGTTAATTGTCCGATCTTCTATTAGGAGTATGTTATATTGTGCAATGTGGTGCTCAGTTAATGTTTGGTTCATTTATTGTGGTGTTTAGTTAACTGCTTGGTTCAATTCTGCAATGCAATGTCCAATTGTCCTGGGTAGAATTTTTTGTTTTTGTGCATGTGAGGAATAATCGAATTTGGCTGCACTTAATACATTGGAAACATATACAATTGCTGTATTTCCTAGTTCTTAATCATGTTGGGTTCGGATAAATGTGTTTTCCATGTGGCTTGAATTAATTTGATGAATCTGCAATGTGCTTATTTTTCATCAACATATTTTACTAATAGCATGCGAACCCTCACTTAACCTGATCACTAACTACTTTATATGTGTTGCAAGGAAACAATGGGAAGCACTGAGGTTTACAATCGAGGTTTGGACATGCATGGTACTTTATCTAATAGCACATTATTGTGCAATTGCAGGAACCATTCTAATACTTAGGTTTTAAACAATTTGGTCTTGCACATGTAGGTCCTGTTGTCAGAGGTTTTGACCCACTATTCGAACCTTTTCACATATGGGGAAATGAGTTGTCCATGAATATCAGTCAAGTAAAGAAACTCAGAAAGATTGTTAGGATAAAGAAATTAGCGACAAAAAACAACAAGATCTTTGTCCGCACAATGAAGAAGACATCAGTTCACTATGGGATGGTACTAACTATTAGACCTTGTCTTTTTTATTGCTTTGCCCCATTTCCAATATAGAGAAGATATTTATGCACATCCTTGTTTTCAGGCCTTTCCAAAGCAGTTCACCGATGATTACCTCTCAAACCACATGTATGTTTAGGAGGTGAGGAAGGTATTCATACAACACCCACGGTTCAATATTGAAGTGTTCTTGAAGAGGACGAAGGATGGACGGTCAATCATCCACAGGCACCGGCCTAAATTTGCAAAGACCTTCAACATCAATGAAGGCTCAATATTCGCCTTCTGCTCCAGCAGTTTTCCAGATGAGATACATCTGTCTATGTACCGTCTATGATGCTAATTTCGAAAGGTTATAGATGTTGTTTGTGAAACTTGGTGCTGGTGCAGTTGTGTAATGGGGTAGCTGAGCGCTAAAGCTATATGATGTTGTACTCTGATGTATTTCAATTATGAAAATGAAATATATTGTGTGCTCAATATGAAATGTCAATTAGATCAATAAATGGATTATTAATTGGATAATTAGCCTGCTATTTGGGTTTTTCTATTACAAACGGTTATTGAGAAAACACCGTGGGTGATGACCTCCGGCAACGCACATAGTTTCTAGGAATAAACCATGTTGGATTAATGAACAATCACACATGACATCCTCTTGAAAATGGTTTGCGTTAGGCCACCTGGCGCAAACGTTTACCACATAAAAACTATGTGTGATGGACAACCTTTGCCACACAATTTCATCTACGCACCGTGTGTGATGCATTCAATAACACAAACGATAAAATTGTTAATACCGTGTGCAATGGAAACGCTATCACAAACATTTTAACGGGGAAAATCGTGTGTGGTGTACTTGCGAACAGAAACGTTTTCCTTGGAGCGACTGTGTGGGATGTATATACGAATGGAAACATTTACCGGGGACTGACTGTGTGGGATGAACTTACGACCAGAAACGATTTCGCATGTATAATCAAAAAACAACATTATTGTGCGTATAAACGTATTTCATCGCTCGTCGGTTGCATACGACCTCATTTTGCTGAGCGTGTGTGCCATGAGGGCATATCCCCAATGGTTTCTGGGTCTGTGGGAAGCCCCCCCTATCGCAATCACTCACTAGGCGACGGTTCCAAATGTCATTGCAGAAAGGGGTTAAAAACCGTTTGTATAGCACCAATGCGTACCAGTGACTCGTCAGCGGATTCCACTTCCAAGAATATCACAGTGCACTGAGGTTGACCACACATATGATCTGCGTACGTTCAAATATGATCATGGTGACTATTGTCTACGGAAGATAGCAATTTGTCGAGTTCCCAGCCGTTCTTGGAATTACACGAACTATGAAGTTGTTGCTATCTTCGACAAGCTTGTTTTCGTCGTTACTTACACGCCTCAATGGATATTTCTCAAAAATCAATTTCCGTACACGGATGAGTATTGTGATGCAATTGCATGCGAGCGTCTTGTGTTTGCTGCCACCACTCATGGCACTGTTTTTGCATGGAATCCTTATGGTTTCCATACGTTTGTCTTCCACCGTATTTATAATTGTTTCATCCACATGCAAGCGGGTTAGCAAGTTTCCCATTAATAATTAACCTTCTTGTGTTTCCATGGTCCTGTGAACAATCCACCACCTATACTTGAAGTTTTTTATAACCAAGGGGGAGATGACGATGGTGATGATCACGAGCATGAGGACAAGCAGGACATGTATTGTCGTAGCCCTAGCTTAGGCCTTGCCTGTCTTTGCATAAGCTTCCCTGCATCATGATTAAGTTTTGTTGAAAGTTGAAATGGGGATGACAAACCCTAGCACCAAATGAAACTCAAATAGGTTCAAATAAAATATTTTTCAATGAACCCAAAATGCTCCTGAGAAAAGTTCATCATTTTTTAATTGGTTAAAAACATCTGACAAAAATGGTGCACATTTTTCTAGGTCATCTCTGGATTGTTGAATTAAATCATAAAGTATTTGAATTTGGGCATTTAATGCCTATAAATATTTTAAATGCTCAAATAATTCTGAAAGTAAATGAAGGATGTTGGAAATAATTCAAATAGTGCCTACAATTTATTTCAGGATTTTATTAAGTGATTTGGTATTTTTACTAAAACCAGAAACAAAGAAAAAATAGAAAACCCGGAAATAAATAGAAAACGGAGAGAAAGGGCACTGTACATGGCAGCCCACTTACCTAGCTAGCTGGCGGCCTAGCCCACTGGCTGAAGTGGTTGTCTTCAACCTCTGCCAGTAGGTAGAGGCAAGACAGCGCGCGCGTACCCGAGGGCGCCACGCCTCCTCCCTGCCTGCTTCACCCCTCGGGCCTTCTAGCGACGCCACGGAGATGCCGCGGAGCCTCCTCTCCTGCTCCCCACTCTCCCTGGACCCCTTTCCCCCTCCTCTACTCTTTCCCGCAGCACCATCGAGTGAGCCCGTCGCCGCCGTTCGCTGCCACCACGTCCATCAAGCTCCCCCTCGCCCTCTGCCTTGTCCAATGGGACCATCTCGACGCCGTGGAGCACCAAGACTAAGCACACGCCCGCGGGACGCCTGAACCATCGCCATCGTATTCGTCTTTCTCGTCGGCCATAGGAGATCACTACCATTGATTCGCCACCGCAGAAGCTTCCCCGAGCCTCTGAGCAGCTCTGCTAACCCTCTGTGAGCTCATGCTCCTCTCCCACTTGCTCACCCGCTCTGTTCCTTCCGTTAGCCATTGCGCCACTCACACCCACATGCCTCGCCGCCTCTGCACGCCGCCGTCATGGCCACAGCCACGCAGGCTCGAAACCGAGCGTTTCAACACGCTCAGCACACTCCAAGCAGCCGAGCACACTCACCAGCTCCTCCCGTGCACCGTAGCGCAGAACCCAAACCCTCCTGAACTCCGGTCGCCGCCACGAGCTCGACTCTGGCGAGCTCACTTCACCATACCTCCTCCCGCTCGCACCGTTTGATGCGGACGAGTCTCCTCGTTCCGTAGATGGCCTCGGCCTTCGATTTGGTCACCATGGGATGAAATCCGAACGCCTCCACCATCTCTGGCTTCACCGGCGATGAGCCGCGGGTCAACTCCGGCGAGTTTGACCCGGGTTGACCATGTTTGACTCCCCCTGAGTCATTGACATGTGGGGCCAGCCCCTGGGTTAATTTTGTGAACCACATAATTAACGCTAACAACAACTTTTAGATAGGTTTAGTGTTAACCCAGTGCTAATCAACCCTGTTAACGAGATGAGAGACTGACGTGTGGGTCCCAGCTATCAGGTTTGACCTGGGTTGGCGCTGTTGACCTGATGTCATTAGGCTGACGTAGTAAGTCATTTTTTGGATTAAATTTTAATTCAGAAATTCCAGAAAATTATATAAACTTAGAAAAATCATAGAAATTAATCTATAGCTTAGAATGAAAAGATTTATATATGAAAAAACTATCAGAAAAATCCTATCTATCCATATATACCATTTTCATGCATGTTTGAGCAAGTTAAGCTCACTGTTTAGGATGAAACATGATTAGGAAAATTTTGATAATAGTTTTGGAGTTGGAATTTGATGTAGTTTTGAATTCCACTTCAATCAAAATGACTATCTGTTGCATTAGCTCAAATCACAGCATATTGTCATGTCACATTCATGCATCATATTGCTGCATTGCATTGATTGTGTTCCTTCTTTGTTTGCCGGTGTTGTTCCCTCTTGATAGACGTGTTCCGACGATGAGTTCGATGACACCGATGAAGAGCTATACTATCTTCAGAAGTGTCGGGCAAGCAAAACCCCCTTGTTCATTTTGATACAATCCAACTCTCTCGCTCCTGCTCTCCTTTACTGCATTAGGACAACAATGATTCAATTGTTACACGTTGCGGTAGTTGAACCCGTTTCCTCTGCATGACCTGTCATTGCCACAGTAAATAGATGAAACTCACTAGCATGAGTAGGAGTTGTTTGAGCCATGATGTGCCTACTCATTCATGTTTTTTTCATGCCTGCTACTGCTTAGAGTTGAGTCAGTCTGATTCATCGGGGTTGAATTGGAATGTTGTGAAACATGTCTTACTGTTGAGAGCTGAGGCTGTGAACACAATTTAGTAAAGGTAGCGGTGAGAGGCCATGTAGGAGTAAATGGTGGGTTGTCTCATTGAAAACGTCCTCAGGAACTGAGTTTTGTGTCTGTGATCCAAGACAGTTGCTACCACACATTGGTTTCCGGTACCTCGACCCCTCTCAACTTATTAATCAACCTGATCTCTGTCCAGGAGTTGCAACTAGTTTCTGGTGTTTGTAGGTAGTGCTAGTAGTCTACCAAGTGGCACCCGGTACAAGTGGGCTTGGGACAGACTAGGTGCAGTGGCACGGTGTACCAAGTGTCGCCCGTTCGGTGGGCTTGGGAACCCTGCTCACATCATTTGGGGCCATGAGTGACACCCCGGTCGGATCTCCTTGTGGATGGAACCCGAATAGGTGATAAACCTGGACTAGAGACTTGTGTGGTTAGTCAGGTCGGGGCCGACACCCTCGCCAGGCTTCCACTTGAAGGTTGCCGAGATACACGACGTGTACATGGCGGTAAGTGGCGAGAGCGTGTGTGAAGAAGTACACCCTTGCATGGTTAATTAACATGATCTATTCGAATAGCCGCGTCCACGGTAAAGGACTACTGGGTTGCTTATACAGTTCATAGACAAGTGAAAGTGGATACTCTAAAATGCGCAAGATAAGCATGAGTGCTATGGATGGCCTTCTCATAGGGAGACGGGAGCGGATCCATAGTGGTGTATTGAAATGGTGAATATGTGGACTCGTGTGCGCCACCCTTGCAGACGTAGTTTAGGATAGCCATTGAGTCAAAGTTGGCTTGTTGCAGTTAAACCCCACCATCCCCTTTGTTGATACTGATGCATATGTAGCTAGTTCTGATGTAAGTCTTGATGAGTGCATTTGTACTCACGTTTGCTTAATTTATGTTTTTGCAGAGAGACTTCAGTCTCACTAGTAGTTCTGCATGGATTTTGATGTTTAGCTTGTTACCTCAGCTACGATCTTGTACCCTTGGGAGGATCTTGTAGATAGTCAGGCTTCTTAGCCCTTTTCATTTGTAGTTTTCTGTACTCAAACATGTTATGCTTCTGTTGTTTGTATGCTCTTAATGTTGGGTCATGAGACCCATGTTTGTAATACTTGGCTCCTCGGAGCCTATTGTATAAATACTTTGAGTCATAGAGTTTTATTGTGATGCCATGTTGTATTTGCACATATCGAGCATATTGTGTGTATGTTATTGAAATGCTTGGTATGTGTGGGATCCGACAACCTAGTTGTTTATTCTTGGTAGCCTCTCTTACCGGGAAATATCTCCTAGTGCTTCCACTCAGCCATGGTAGCTTGCTACTACTCCGGAACACTTAGGCTGGCCGGCATGTGTCCTTCTTCGTTCATGTGTCTGTCCCTTCGAGGAAATGTCACATGTTGTTCCTTTAAGTCCTTGTAGCTTGCTACGACTTGGGTTCATACGTTGCTGATCGACGTGTTCGTTTCTGGGTCATGTATGCATATCCCTGTAAGTTAGCGCCACCTTGGGTTTACGACTAGTCATGTTGGCCCGGGTTCTTTGTCATATGGATGCTAGTGACACTATCATATATGTGAGCCAAAAGGTGCAAACGGTCCCAGGCCAGGTAAGGTGGCACCCGTGGGGATACCGTGCGTGAGGCCGCAAAGTGATATGATGTGTTACATGCTAGATCAGTGTGACTTAGGAGTAGGGTCCTGACATATATACTCAGTGGTGCCTAGCAACATATTCTGATGGATCACCTCTTCTTGTCTGTATACAGTGCACTGATGATGTTTCTACTAAGGAAGCAGGTGTTTTCTCCCATGGTCCCACTCTCTGGACCTATTCCAACACCCGTTGCGGGGTATTTGGGATGGATACTAGTGTGCTAGCGCTAACACCTTCTCCCTGGTTCAGTATTGATAGTCTTGGAGAAAACTCGCTCTTCCTTGGACAAAACTATCCAATGATGGTGAAAGGCGATCCAGCTGCTGTTGTCACAACTTTACTACCATTTCTGAGAAGCAACTGTACCTATACCTTGGACATTGTGTTGGTTCCCTACCCTGGTCCTGATATAGGCCGCTTCATCATGGATGGTCAGTCCTACGTTGGTCTCGATATTGACAATAGTTGGCCCTTCCCAGAGGCTTACCTATGGTTGAAAGCAAGTGTTTCCAATGCCGAGGATTGGTTGGGCTGATGTTCATTTCATTGCTGCTTATTTGTTGTGTGATGAAAACTTAAGTATTTACTAGAATGTTTTGTTGGAAATAATCTATAATCCAACATGTATCCTCGTTGTCATTGTGTGTTGATGACTTGTTGTATGTAATGAATGGTACATTTGCAAATGCATGTCATAACTCAATTTATGAATGGTTTTCGAGTCACTTCTTGGAGTGTGAGTACCATAGTAGTATAGCCAGCATCAGGTTATATGAAGTTGCCACGTCACATAGAGCCAACCTAATATTGGAGTATGCTTGCACAATAGTTAGTTCTAGTTAGATCAACTAGAGCTAGGTGTCGCACGGAGGTCGAGAAATATGGTGATAGCGTGACTGCGTGGGGTGGGCGTGTATGTAGTATGATGTAGGTACACGGCTTGCCGTGTTTCCTACTTCTCCGGTCTAAATGTGGAGAAGATTTGGTTGAGTTCTTCCTCCTTTTGCCGACACATGGGACATCCAGCATCCAGGTCATGTCATGCAAGAAAATGGAGTGCTAGTTGAAGCCAAGTGATATGCATCTTGGGTTAAACTATAAATAGAATCTTACTCTTGAGTAACTCCAAAAGTGGCCACCAAAGATCTTTATTGGATTTGTTTTTCATCACCTGCACATCCAGGTGAAAGATGTGAAGGTTCAGTGGGTCATCTTGCATTTTCACTGACATGTGGGACCTCATGTGAGCAAACAGACAATGGGCTCCATGCGTCTGCTGGCTGGCTGAGAAGAGAGAGAGGAGGGCTGAGCACGGACTCCGGGAATTTCGCGACAATGTGAGTAGTACTAGTGGTGTACCGTACTCCTGGAGAGATAACGTGTTTGCTCTACATAACCAGCACCTCGATATAGTGGGGTGGCATGGGCCATAACTAGCATTCACGTCTAGTAGTACGACACATGCCACCCACATGATTCCCATCTAACACCAATTTTCTTGGAGTCCATGCTACAACCATCTCTTCTCCCTCCTGTTTTCTCAGCCATCGCGTGGTGGGCGGGGTGGGGTTTGCCGATAGTCCGTTTGTTCAACTGCGGTCCCACTTGTAAGTGAAAATGCAACACAACACACATTCCTCCTTGAGCGGCATGCCAGACCAACCGTGTCGGGTGCGACGCAAACACGACAGGCTTTTCCTTTTGAACTTGTAACTTGTAAAATTTGGTTTTGCTCCATGGCATGACCGATAGATAGAAATAATGATTTTTCCTAGAGTAATGAGAAGTTTGGTTCTGGCGCGGTTCATGCATGGAGTACGTACGAAAATTATGAAGTTGATGCGAAAGGTAAGATAATTACTAGTAGTACAATATACTACTACATGGATTTGACAGAATGATAAAAATACATACTGATCCATCAACGACATCCTCACGCCCTAGTGCGTCGGGTCACCAATCGATGTGTGAGGAGCAGCGGCGTTGGCGGTGAGCTCAATGTGCTTCTGAACAATGTCGTCCAAGGTTGCCATGCCGTCCAAGAAGGCCATCGTCCTATCATCCTCCTCTTGCACATAGTGGCCCTTGTGGACGATTTGTGCATAGACGTGGGTGATTATGTCGATGGTGTCTTGCTGCACCAGGCGCTGTGCAGCGAGCGCAAGGTGGACATTCTCTGGCATGACGGCGGGCAGTCGCAGGGCCACCAGCGCGTCGAAGAGGTTGTCACCATAGAGGTCGTTAAGGGTGGTGGGCGTCGTAGAGCCTGGGTGCGTGGGCTGGAGGCATACGACAAGCTCGTCCTTGCACTTCTTGATGATGGTGAACCTGTCGAGGAAGCCGACGAGGAGCTCGTCGAACAAGGAGACGAAGCGGTCATCCAAGAGGCATCAAGCATGACCTGGATACGTTCCTTGGTTCCGGGCCGCAAGCCGGCGTCGTGGACCATCTGGCATAGCCGGCTGATGCTCGCGCTCATCGCCTCCATGGGTCTAGCTTCTAGTCAACTGATTTTGCGATTGGAGTGATCACTCTTGCCATTGTTTAGGGTGCATAGATGCGTAGGATTTCATAGATTGGACTGGCGGGGAGCCTTTATATGAGAAGTGCAGACTGCGTTGCATTCACGTGTGTGTTGGCCATCTACTCCTCGGCCCTCCCTCCGTGTCGGTGCAGTATAGTCATCTCACCGAGACCAAGTTGGGGCAAAACGAGAGAACTTTGATGTTGACTGGTTTATTGGTCCCCTTTGCATTTTGCGCCAAGTTTTGACCTTTGATTTAACTAATAAAATGTTAATGCATGTAACCAAAAATGTTGTGCTAAGGCCCTTCCCATTGCTCCATGGTGGACAGGTGCTAAGCATAGGGAAAAATGACATAGCGCAGTAATTAAGGAGGAGAGAGAGCACTTTGGTGACCCCGGGAAGAACCAATGCCAAGCACGTGAACCTGGGCAAATCACTTAAATGAAAGAAGTTGACCAATGCATCGGGAACTATGTTCAAAACCGAATAAAACAATACTCCATGTATTTATTTACAGAGGGAGTAGTATATTTTTTGTGACATGCATTACTAGATATTGCTAGTCAAATACTAAATCCAGACGGACGTGGTAGTACTACTAAATCCAGATGGTGGTGCCAGACCAGTAGTAGTACTACCAATGTAGTACTAGTACTATACTACCCGTTGGTCAAATTACTCCTCATAGTGAAGTGACAAGACCCTGCGCTGGAGATGACACATGAGTGCTGGCGCTGTGTTCAGCATACCAAAGTCAGCCTCACCATGTGCAGTCACTATCATCATGGTTGTAGAGCTAGCCTGCTTACAACTAGCCGTGTTCGACATAATTTCCCATGCGTTGCCATGAGTATCTCTACTCTTTTCTTATACGAGTAAGATGCTCGTGCATTGCACGAAACACCAAGGCTGGGGTTGGATGGTGCTGGCAGCGGCCATCACGCCAGATTGTTTCATGGCCTTCTAGATGTGGTGGGGAGGAGATAAGGCTGATTGTGAGAGACAAGGAGTTGTTTGTAAATATGGAACAAGTGCGGGCGTATTTTTGCAAAACTACAAAAGTTTGCTTTGTATGCGTCAGATATAGATCCGACGGCTATTGCTGAAAGATGGCAGGCACACCATCATCACCAACTCAGGACCTCTTTGATTTGTAGGATTTTGAAAACACAGGAATAGGACATGGCAGTGTTACAAGTTTCAAACTGATATTACAAATGTTAGGAGTAATGCTGCACCTACGAAGAGGGAATTATTAGGAAGTTTATGTAAGAACTTTCATTACTTTAGTTGGATGCAACATTATCATACAAACAAAAATCCACCGCCTTGACAAGTCACTAATGGGCAAATAAATTTTTGAGTCTCAAGCGACTTGATGTTTCAACAACAAATTCAGCTTCTGCGGAGACTTTGTCATTTAGTCTTAGACGTTTGCGGTGATCAGCACGCCATTCGTTGTTGCGCCAGAGAACACCAAACCTCGTTACCTTGAGCACACTTGCCTCCAGAACAAAGAACCTGGCCAATTTAATCTCAGATGTGCTGCCTTGGTAGTCGATCAAATCAATTTATGTAAGATGGAGATCAAGGCATTAGATGAGATTGTTATAGTGCAGCACATTTTTCACTTAGGGTCTTTTTTTTATCTGCAAAAGAAGAGAACATATTAGAGCAGCTGGCTGTATAAGATTGCCGTGTCATCAAGAGGTACCAATATCATTCGCTCATACGATAGGGTTGGTTGGCTAGTGATAGTTTTTCACTCTCTCTCTCTCTCTCTCTCTCTCTCTCTCTCTCTCTCTCTCTCTCTCTCTCTCTCTCTCTCTCTCTCTTTCCTCTCATTTACCTAGGAGCACATGAAGAGCTTGGGCATTTGTTGCCTTCCACTATGTGGCCGATGCCATATTTCTCAAAAGTATTGCCACATAATACGCATCGATGTCAAATCAAAAGATTTTGGCACCATTCTAGCAATGTGAGAGAGTTGGCACCGCTGTGCACACAGGCCCACATGTATAAACAAATCAATCAAACCAACTACACCAGCCTCTCACTCTCCCAAACAAGTGCTTTATATTGCCTCAGTCCTCTCCCTCTCCCACGCAAGTGTTTTTCATTGCGTCAGTTAATTTGGCACCGAAGCAAAGTAGGTGGTCCAGATTGGGGCACCAGGTGGGCAATGGAGGGGCATCGATGCCAAATGCATCACAAGTGAATTTGGCACATGTTTTGGCCTACATAGTGGAGGGCCATTATAGCCCACTTTTGTACTACCTCATATTTATTGTAAAATTTTGACCATAGATTTACCTAAGAAAAATGCCAATGCATGTCACCAAAAATTATACCATTTGAAATTATGTTCAAATACGAATCCAACGATATAATTTTTAGGGACACTCATTAACATTTTGTTAGTTAAATCTATGGTCAAATTTTGATACTACAAAATAGGAAGAGTAAACTAGGACAGAGGTAGTACTTGCTCTTAGGGTAACCATAGAGTTACTCATCTAAGTTACTTGCCATTATGACTAGCCTAGGCTACTAGTAGTGCAATAAAAAAACGATGCAGGTGATCACGTGAGAAACATAATAAAAACATTTGTTTCTCTACAGTGCATAGATACAGTTTTGAACACTACACTTGTCATCGTAATTTGGGAAAATTACGAAAAAAATTGAGCTACATTGTGATTACCATTTAGTAATACCAGGAAAGAAGTTTCACCTTGATGAGTAGCTTCTCCGTGCATGGAAAGCATGTAAGGAATCCAACAACTTGATCCAGATTGGGGCCGATAGATTTTATTGCCAAGATCTTCACTATGCGCACAGACTGGGTCAAGCTTGTGGGAATCATTTTCTGGATGACAGTCGTAAATACATCAAGAAGAAATTTAAAAATGTGAATTTCAAGAAGATGGAGAAGAAGATGAGTGTTGTGCCCGAACGATTACAGATACAATAAAGAGTTTAGAGAATTTGGCAGACGAGTACAGCAACGCTGTCAATTTTGGCGCGTTAGTGACCCTAATTTTTGTTGGACCTTCTAGATCAGATACAAGCAATCTCTCAAGGAAAGGCGCATTCTCAATGCCCATAACGTGGAACAGCTGGAGTGATCTCTTCCCAATTGATGTCTGGTTGCGGGGCCATTAAGACACATAAATCCATCAGAGATTCGTAGAGGCGATGTGGAGGCTACGAACCCATGGATTTGCCGAAGGTAAAGGTACTCGAGCGCACTACATCTGCGGAGCAGGTGCTCCATAGCCTTCTTCGAGATGACAACATCGAAGAGGTCGAGCTGCTTGAGTTGAGGGAGAAGAAGGGCGGGCACGACATTAATCTGGGGAAATAGCAGGAGTTGAAGCTGGCGCGCCGCAGCGTTGCCGTGAGGAGGAGCACGGACGGAGGCAAAGAGCGACATCGCCCAGCTTCAAACCTGAGCTCCTCGAGCTGATCTAGGGCGGGGGATAAGAACCACTCGTCGAACTTGGCTTGGACCTTGCAGTTGGTACTGAACATGCAGATGTCAAGGCGTCTGGGTGGCCCAGGGTGCGATGAATGGATCTTGGAGACTGCGACTGTGCATTTGGAATCCCCGTCGCAGAGGCAGCTGTCGACAGTGAGGTTGAGGGGGATGCGGCGCTAGAGGGGGCACCACCACTGGGAGAGTAGGGTGGTCCGCACGGAAGATTTGGTGGGGAGGAGGCTGATGATGACGAGCAGCATGTCATCAGGGAGGCTGCTGATAAAGTCCAGGCTCGCCGGATGCGGCTTTGGATCGAGCCGCCTCTGCTTGTTGGCTGCCTTGCCGTCCATCTCAGCCGGCGGCGACGCCGGTGTACACGTGTGCTGGTGTGTATTGTGTGCTGGGTGTGCGCGAGTGCGTCCTTCTGTGCATGCAGTCGCGCAGTGATGAAGTGTGTGCGAGTGCGTCCTTCACGAGAAAGAAGTGTGCCCTCAATTTACTAGCGTGCGGGGTGCTACCCCGAGTGGTTTCCACTTTGTTTACTTCACCGCATGTCAGATGGGCCTCTAGTTTACTTATTTTCACCCAATGCCACATGGGCCAGCACACGACGATAGAGAACACGAGCTGACAAGGCAGCATGTGGACTGGTTGACCCGTCAACTAAACAATATACAAAGCTATACACTGACACAGTGACTATATAATCGCTTGGTATAGAGAGTTTGAGTGAGAGGGGAGGCCCGTGAGAGATAGTATAGAGAGAGAGAGAAAGAGCTACTCCCTCCATTCGATAATGTAGTGCCTATATATTTTTTGAAGTCAAACTTTTGAAACTTTGACCAAGTTTATAAAGAAATTACTTATATCTACAATACCAAAGAAAATGATAGTATGAAGTAAGTACATGTTGTGATGAATCTAATAATCGTTCCAGATGTAAATGTTTTTCTACACATATACCTGGTCAAACTTTTCTGAGGTTTGACTTTTCAAAACATCGAGAGAGAGAGAGAGAGAGATAGAAAGAGTGAGTGAAAAAAGTGTGTGCGTGTGTGTGAAAGAGACATGGACAACACACGATAAAGTAGAGAAAAAGCGTGTGTGTATTATGCAAACATATCACACATGCATCTTCGACAGCGAAAGCAAGGTGAGGAGCTAGTGTGTGGTTGTTTGCAACCGAGAGAGAAAGACCCCTAGCACATGGCCAAGAGAGGTCTGACAAATAAGGGAGAGAGGTCGAGAGAGACGTATGGAGAAAATGCAGACATGGGGAGGAGAGAGAGTATGTTTGTGATAGAGAGATCCCCTGGAGATCGTTTTGGGTCTACATGGGTGGGAGGTCGAGTGACAAGGTGTGTGTGCGATAGAAGATACCCCGAGAGATATCAAGATAGACGAATAGATGGAAGGAGACAATATGTGTGTTCCTGATGGCTAGTGAGAGATAGTCATACTAAGGGGGGGAGTGTGTGCGCCTATGATGGAGTGAGGGATTATGGTACCTAGGGGGTGCGTGTCACATAGAGAGAGAGAGAACATGGGCGGAGAGTGTTAGATGGGTCTATGTAGCGTGAGCGAGATATGTGTATGTGTGAACCAGGGAGATATAATGTTTGAGAGAGATAGAGGAGCCCCGATATAGCTGGTGGTGCGTCAGACAACTGAGAGGGGAAAGAGATATTCCATCCACTCGATAATGTAGTGCCTATAAATTTTATAGAAGTCAAACTTTGGAAACTTTGACCAGGTTTACGCAAATATTATTTATATCTACAATACCAAAGATACATCATACGAAACTACATATCACGATGAATCTAATGATATATGTTTGCCATTCTAGATGTAAATGTTTTTCTCCACGTACATGGTCAAACTTTGTGATGTTTGACTTTTCAATAAATCTATATGCTATGGATTGAAGAGAGTGCCTAAGTTGAGAGAGATCAAGTGCATGTGAAGGAGAATGAGTGAGTGTGCAAAAAGAGTGTGTGTGAAAGAGAAAGGGCAAACAAACAATAAATTAGAGAGATTGTGTGTTCGTTTCTTATGCAAACATATCATGCATGCATCTACAGATAGAAAAGCGAGGTGAGAAGATGCACGAAGATAGCTAGTGCGTGATATTTGCAACGGAGAGAGACTCCCCTATAGCACATGTACAATAGAGATTTGGCCAACAAGGGACAATGGTCGAGAGGGGCGCATGGAGAATATGGATGCATGGGGAGGGAGAGAGGGTGTGTTTGTGATAGAGAGATCCCTCGAGATCTTGAGGGGACTATATGGGTGGGAGATCGAGGGACGAGATGCGTGTGCGATAGAAAGATGCCCCGAGAAAAATTGAGATAGACCATGCACAGGTTTGTGATGGAGACTAAGAATTAGCTAGTCACATACATATAGGGGGGACTGCGTGTGCTTACAATTGAGTGAGAGACCATCATACTTGGCTAGGCATGAGATTGTGTGTTTGTGCGTGTGAGATGGGGAGAGAACGAGGGAGAGAGAGAGAGTTTTAGATGGGTATATCGAGTGTGAGTGAGATATGCATGTGTATGTGTGACCAGGGAGATGGAGAGTTTGAGAGAGAGAGAGGGAAGAGCTCCGAGATGGCAGAGTGCTATGTGAGAGATTTACGGGCAATGAGCCAGGGAATTTGTGTGCGTACGATGAGTGCACCCAAGATATTTAGCTTGGACTAGAGAATCATACATAGTGTGAGAGACAGACATATACATGGAGTGTGCATGCGAACTAGAAAGACCCCCCCCCCACACACACACACAAAGAGAGAGAGATAGAGATAAAGAGAGAGAGAGAGAGGGAGAGGGACCAACAAGATTTGTGTTTGTATGCATGCGATAGAATTGAAGATTGTCAGCAAGAGAGAGAGAGCAGGAGTCCGGGGGAGGGGGAGGTCGCGTTTTATGCATCAAAGACTGATATAAACCATGTTTCGATATAAACTTGCATTCAAATACTTAAATTGGAGAACCCGTTGTGTGCAATCCACACATGAACGGAGATATGCGTATCAAACAAGTTCATTAATTTGACTTTCAACATGTTCATGGAGTACTATATTACTGTACAACATGCTACTCGATTGAGGTGTTCAATTTTGGATTTAGTTCTCTATTTTGACCTGGTGAATGAGCTACTTCATTGAATCAAGATACTTAATCTTGGGTTCGATTCCCGTTTTTGAGTGGGTCAACTATTTGTCATATAGTAAATCGTTTGCAACGAGCATGTAAAAACACATTAGTCCCGAGCATCATTTCTCCATCTGAAAAAGAAGTCGCAAGCTAATATTTCAAAATTTGATTGGAATCGACTTGGTAAGGTAGACATGGATGCTCGTTCTCCCAAAATTTGAACGAGCCGCTAAACACCCTCTGCTCGGTGGAATTCGCCCGAGCAAATAAATGGGAGAGGTGAAATTACCGGCCTATGTGGCTCACGCATCAATTGGCCCATTGTACATCAAGGGTAGGTTCGTAACTTCATCCAAGCACGCCTTCTCCTCGGCCGAAATGACATGTGCCGAATAATTCATAATCCATGGGCGGCAAAACACCCTCTTCTCGCCCGAAATCACTCGCGCCGACTATTTCAAAACACGCCCTCCTCGCCTGAAATCGCTCGCGCCCACTATTTCAAAACACGCCCTCCTCGCCCGAAATCGCTCGCGCCCACTATTTGGGAGAAGCAAAGTTACTCTACTATCCACGACCCTCAGTGCACAGACCCAAACCCAGAAGCCTAAAGGCAGGGGTAGAACTGTAACTCCTCCCACATTTCAGACAAATGCGTCCGTAAGACATGGTTCCCCCTCCCTATCCCCATTCATACCTCGTGGGCGCCAAATCACCTTCTCCCTGGAAGCTTCCTTCTCCCCAGCCGTGAAACCTCAGCCCCTCCTCCATGGCGCTCCCACCGCACCAAATTTACCGCCGCCCTCCTTCCCAATGCCAGAGGCATTGTCCATTTGCTGCCGTGCACTGGTCAGTGTGCCTCTTACTCCGTGTTGCCGGAGCTGCCTCGACGATGGCCGCATGAACCATACCAGAGCCGATTCACGCCCGCTGTTGTGCACGATGCCAGAGCGGCTCCAACTTCGGATGCGTCCAGGGCCCCGGCGCTACTTCCCCATAGCCGTCCAGTTTATATAGACACGAGAGGGGGCTAGGGTTGTACAAAGTCGGTTAGAGAGAAAGGAATCTAAATATCCGAATCGCCAAGCTTGCCTTCCACGCAAAGGAGAGTCCCATCCGGACATGGGAAGAAGTCTTTTGTCTTGCCCAACAGTCCAGCCCATGTATATAGTCCGGCCGTCCGAGGACCCCTTAATCCAGTACTCCCTCAACCATCGCGACATCTCTGCTTTCCTACCGCTGGTAGCCACCGCAACCACGCCGGCCTCACCGACTCGACAGCTGGAGCTGCCTACTTCATTGGGCCACAAGATAGGTCATACACTCATCTCAAATCACTTTATTTAGGCATCAGTTGTCTGAATTTTTATTCTGGGCCAATCGATTCCCAATGGGAAGCAGCACCCCTCGAGGCGGCGGAGCTCCTAGGCTGCGGGTTGGCTGGTGTCTAACATAAGGGTGCGGGGGCGCAAGTTCGCCGCAGAAGTAGCGCTTACATGGCTATCTTAGAGTTGCGTGGGTTGAAGGTACTGCCACCGCCGGATCTGGATGACAGGAAGTCTTTGTGGATTGGCCGGGGGCGGCGCAACCACTACAATGCGGTGGGGCGGGGAGCGGGGTTTTGGTCAGAGCTCTCGCGGCCACGGACAGCGAAGGCAGGCTGCTCTGCCGGTGGTCACTGGCTCTTCGGGGAAGATTCTGAACAGTGTCATCCGGGAGGCACAAGACGGCCATCAAGCCATCCGGCATAGATCGGACAGTACCAAAATAAAATAAAATCGTGTGACCCCAATTTAGTCTTCAGTCAACAGACGTGTGACCACTCTCGTACCTTACTGTTGATCTCTTAGGGTACTTCTTCATATCAGAGATATGTGTCGTTCTTAACATTATGTGTTTTCTGCATCTTCAACCACACCGTCTTCCTTCTCACTGCAGCTGCTCCAACAAGGGAAGCATACACCAAAATGGAGCTATAGTCCCCACTCAATAGTTCCTTGCATCGAATGCACGTGCCCGACATGGACAGCCACAACAACTACAGGGCCATTGACAAGTTGGCACATGATGCTCACTCCTATGGATGGCGGCCAGATAGGTTGTACCCTCATCCTACTTGTGTGCAACATTTATGGCTTTGTTATTCATCTAAGCATGGAAAATAGATTATCACATTTCACTGTACATTCATGCTAATCTCTTATGTGTCTTGTTTAGGAGTTAACATTGTTCCGCAGTTCAGCTAAGAGACTTGTTGTTTAGGTAACGTTGTTCCATAGTTATCATCCATCAGCCAATGTTATCCCACAGGCTGGTGATTATAGTATTATACCACGTCTAGTATTACCTATGTTGTTCTTTAATACTTTTGCGTGCCATCTAGTTAATCTCAAGTACAATCGATACATATTCTGTAGCTTTCATCTGTGTTCTCCCTTTAGTTTTTGATACCTATTGCTGCTAGTTAACCCCGGTCCTACAATTTATGTCGTCTCCTACAGGCACTCATTACATAAATTTAACTACTAGTTGTCTCCCATGCATGTCAGATATAATTGCACACACTGATATATCCATAAGAAACTCACGAAGCAATGTAACAGCCAACAAACTTGATGTTAATGATACCCATACATGTAAAGGCAATTCTTCAGAAGACTTGCAAATAGATGATGAATCCTCTTCACCCCACAAGGTCCTTGCTCTAACTTGGCCCTTGATATGGGTACAACATCCATATAATGTCCTCGAGTGCATCTACTCTGTTGCAATGCCATGTGCTTAGCCTGCTGATCATGCATGTAAATATGTCATGCCTTCCTGTTTTTCAGTACCTATTCCATTCATGATAACATGTTTTCAAATTCAAGTACTGTCATTTGATACGTCCATTTTGCATCATGTTTTCTTACTGTTATTTATGTTTTTTATGGTATAATTATGCTTTTTGGAGTAATTCTAATGCCTTTTCCCTCATAATATGCCAGGTATGCACCAAGGGGGAGGACATTCGGGACGAAGCGCCGCCGCCTCGAGGCAGAACTTGGGCAGGAGCACTTTTGCCCTCTGGCGGAGCGATTCCATCAGGGGAACTTCCCTCCCGGAGGGGGGAATCATCGTATCATCATCACTAACAACTCTTCCATCTTGGGGAGGGCTATCTTCATCAACATCTTCATAGCACTAACTCCTCTCAAACCCTAGTTCATCTCTTGTGTTCAATCTTTGTATCAAAACTATAGATTGGTGCTTGTGGGTGACTAGTAGTGTTAATTACATCTTGTAGTTGATTACTATATGGTTTATTTGGTGGAAGATTATATGTTCAGCTCCATTATGCTATTTAATACCCCTATGATCTTGAGCATGTTTACCATTTGTGAGTAGTTACTTTCGTTCTTGAGGTCATGGGAGAAATCATGTTACAAGTAATCATGTGAACTTGAGATGTGTTCGATATTTTGATGGTATGTATGTTGCCATTCTCTTAGTGGTGTCATGTGAAGGTCGACTACATGACACTTCACCATATTTGGGCCTAAGGGAATGCATTGTGAAGTAGTTATTATATGCTGGATTGCAAGAGTGACAGAAGCTTAAACCCCAGTTTATGCGCTATTCCGTAAGGGACCAATTGGATCCAAAAGTTTAATGCTATGGTTAGAATTTATTCTTAATACTTTTCTCGTAGTTGCGGATGCTTGCGAGAGGGTTAACATAAGTAGGAGGTTTGTTAAAGTAAGAACAGCACCTAAGCACCGGTCCACCCAGTGGATGAAATTTGTGGATTATTTAAGCTTGCAGGTTTGCCCAGGGATGAAGCTAAGAAGAAGTTTTTCCCTTTATCTTTGAAGGGAAAATCATTGACATGGTATAGGCTATGCGATGATATTGGATCTTGGAACTGGAACCGTTTGAAATTGGAATTTCATCAAAAAAAATATCCTATGCATCTAGTTCATCGTGATCAGAATTATATATATAATTTTTGGCCCAGTGAAGGAGAAAGTATCGCTCTAGCTTGGTGGAGGCTTAAGTCAATGTTATATTCATGCCCCAATCATGAGCTCTCAAGAGAAATTATTATTCAAAAAAAGTATGCCCGGCTTTCTCGTAATGATCAATCCATGCTCGACACTTCTTGTACTAGTTCTTTTATGAAGAAAACTATTGAATTCCGGTGGGATCTTTTAGAATTAAACGCAACTCTGAAGATTGGGAACTCGATGAAGGTAAAGAGTCAATTATTGAACCTTATTTTGATTGTGTTAAATCTTTTATGAATACCGATGCTTTTCAAAAGTTTAGCACTAAATATGGACTTGACTCTGAGATAGTAGCTTCCTTTTGTGAATCTTTTGCTACTCATGTTGATCTCCCTAAGGAGCAGTGGTTTAAATATCACCCACCAATTAAAGAACTGGTAAAAGCTAAAGAAGAAACTATCGTTTACAATATTGATCCAGTTGTCCCCACTGCTTATATCAAAAAACTACATTTTCCTGTTAGGATGAAAGAACATGCTAAAGCTTCAATTGTGGTTAACAAAAGTTATGTTAGAACACTCAAACCATCTGGACAAATCAAAGTTGAACCTAGTGTTGCTATGATTAAAGATCTCTTGGTTGATAATATTGATGGTCATGTTATCTACTTCTGTAGCGAAGCTTCTAGAATTGCCAAACCTGAAGGAAAAGATAAACATAGACCAGTTGTTGGCATGCTTGTTGTCTTGGTTCAGATAGGAGATCATGGTTATCATGGGTTATGTGACCTAGGTGCTAGTGTGAGTGCTATTCCTTTCTCCTTATATCAAGAAATTAAAGATGAAATAGCACCTACTGAAATAGAAGACATAGATGTTACTATTAAACTTGCTAATAGAGATACCATATCACCAATTGGGATTCTTATAGATGTTGAAGTCTTGTGTAGGAAAATAAAATATCCTACTAATTTTCTTGTTCTTAGCACCCCACAAGATGACTTTTGTCCCATTATTTTTGGTAGACCTTTCTTGAACACCATAAATGCTAAAATAGATTGCAAGAAACAACCTATCGGTGTTAGCTTTGGTGATGAATCTCATGAATTTAATTTTTCCAAGTTTAGTAAACAACCTCATAAGAAAGATTTGCCTAGTAAGGATGAAATTATTGGTCTTGCTTCTATTGTTGTGCCTCCTACTGATCCTTTGGAATAATATTTGCTAGACCATGAAAATGATTTGCATATGCGTGAAAGATATGCAATAGATAGAATCTTTTTCAAATAACAACCTCTACTTAAACACAATTTGCCTATTGAAACTCTAGGAGGTCCTCCTCCACCTAAAGGTGATCCTGTCTTTGAATTAAAACAATTACCAGACACTTTGAAATATGCTTATCTTGATTGAAAGAAGATATATCCTGTTATTATTAGTGCTAACCTTTCAGAACATGAAGATGAAACATTATTGAAAGTTCTAAGGAAGCACAGGGCTGCTATTGGATATACTCTTGATGATCTTAAGGGCATTAGTCCCTCTCTATGTCAGCACAAGATTAATATGGAACCTTATGCTAAACCCGTTGTTGATAACCAACGTCGGTTAAATCCGAAAATGAAAGAAGTGGTAAGAATGGAAATACTGAAACTTCTGGAAGCAGGTATAATCTATCTTATAGTTGATAGTAGATGGGTAAGTCATGTTCATTGTGTCCCTAAGAAGGGAGGCATTACCGTTGTTCCTAATGATAAGAATGAGCTTACTCCACAAAGAATTGTCACAGGTTATAGAATGGTAATTGATTATAGAAAATTAAACAAAGCTACTAGAAAAGATCATTACCCTCTGCCTTTTATTGATCAAATGTTAGAAAGATTATCTAAGCACACACATTTCTGCTTCCTTGATGGATACTCAGGCTTTTCACAAATACCTGTTTTATAATCTGATAAAAAAAGACCACTTTTACTTGTCCTTTTGGAACATTTGCTTATAGACATATGCCTTTCGGTTCATGTAATGCACATGCTACCTTTCAAAGATGTATGACTACTATATTCTCTGATTTTTGTGAAAAGATTGTTGAGGTTTTCATGGATGACTTTTCTGATTATGGGAAGTCTTTTGATGATTGTTTAAGCAATCTTGATCGAGTCTTGCAGAGATGTGAATAAATAAATCTCGTCTTGAATTGGGAGAAGTGCCACTTTATGGTTAACAAAGGTATTGTCTTGGGCCATAAAATTTCTGAAAGAGGCATTGAGGTGGACAAAGCCAAGGTTGATGCAATTGAGAAAATGCCATGTCCTAAAGATATCAAAGGTATACGTAGTTTCTTTGGTCATGCTGGTTTCTATAGGAGGTTTATCAAAGACTTCTCTAAAATTTCTAGGCCTCTTATTAGTCTTTTGCAAAAGGATATTTCCTTTGTGTTTGATGATGATTGTATGGAAGCCTTTGAAACGCTAAAGAAAGCCTTAATTACTGCACCTATTGTTCAACCACCAGATTGGAACTTGCCTTTTGGGATTACATGTGATGCTAGTGATTATGTTGTTGGTGTTTTTCTAGGACAAAGAGTTGATAAGAAACTAAATGTTATTCATTATGCAGGTAAAACTCTAGACAGTGCTCAACAAAACTATGCTACTACTGAAAAGAATTCTTAGGAGTGGTGTTTGCCTGTGATAATTCAGATCTCACATTGTAGATTCTAAAGTAATTGTTCACACCAATCATGTTGCTATAAAATATCTTATGGAAAAGAAAGATGCTAAACCTAGACTCATTAGGTGAGTTCTTGTGCTACAAGAATTTGATTTGCATATAACTGATAGGAAAGGAGCAGAGAACCCCGTAGCTGATAACTTGTCTAGACTTGAGAATATTCTCTTTTTTAGGGTTAACGACAGTGGGAGAGGCTCCCACTGACCTTTTGTATTACTCACAATAGAACAGTTACATGCTTGTTACAATGGGTTTTTAGGCCCCCGGGCCCTACAAGCTATAAAACCAAGGCTAGTGTCCCAAACTTACAATGTATTCAGAGAGAAAAGGATGAAGTTTCTCTTTACAGTTGTGGGCTATCAGCCTCAAGAGGTGTTTGAATCTAGCCAGCCATGCCTCGAAGGAGTGTGGAACCCCCCTGAAGTGTTGGTTGTTTCTCTCCATCCACAGACTCCAAGCAGCAAGCAAAAAAATATCCATGAAGAGGGGTTGTTGCCAACCATCTTTACCCCCATGCAGCAGAGCTAATCTGTTGGCCCCCCTGGCCACGACATCCCAACCTTACTCCAGCACCGTTGACTAAAGGGGCCCTTAAAGAAGAGGTGTTTGATAGTTTCCTCAGGAGGGTTCTGACAGAACATACATGCATAGTTGTCCCCAGCGACAGCAAAGTGTCTACGCCTTAGCATGTTCCTGGTATCCAGACGATCAACAAGAAGCAGCCACCCAAACATCTTGAACTTGATCGGGCTTTTGGCTTTCCAAAGCCAACCAAACGCTTCATCTGCCACAACCTACTTATAACAATGGTTATAATACCCTTTAGAAGATAAACGCCCCAGCGTGCATTCCCAAGTGTCACCACAGTTTTCAACCACCTGGACATGCATCGACCCCTGCAGGATCTCTCTGATCTCCTCCCTGGCCTGGATCGAAAGGGGCGGACTGAAAATCACGGCTGGGTCAGCTGTCGTGAGGACCTTAGCAATGGAGTCATCCTCATTCAAGCAAAAGGAGAAAGCCCGTGGATACAAGTCCATCAGTGCAGAGTCAGTGTCACCAAACCAGACATCTTTCCAAAACAGCGCGGTAGAGCCATCCCCTGGGATGACTTTTGTAATCCCTCGGAAATTCCCGCTGAGCTGCATCATGTCCTTCCACTAGAAAGATCCCACCAACTCAGTTGCATGTGGTATCTTATTTCTATAGTGAGCCTCCCAGACCAGCTGAACCCAGGGTACATCCTCACGATTGTACAACTTGAACAAGTGTTTTAGGAGGAGCGCAACATTTTGTGTCTTGATATTAATAACACCAAGGCCACCATAGCGCTTTGGCCGACAGACAAGCTCCCAGGCAGCAAGGGAGTTGTTTTTGACCCCATCATCAGAGTTTTTTGCCCACAGGCAATATCTGCGCCGTTTATCAAGATGTTCGATCACTTTGGGATGCAGTTTGATTGTACGCATTGCATAAATCATCATGGAGGTCACTACCGAATTGACCAGAGTCAGTTTGGCCCCCACCGACATCAGTGACAGGGCAGTGGAAGTTTTCCCCTCAATCGAGTGCACCAACGGCATGAGATCAAGAACACTCGGCCTCGTCGTCCCCATGGGAAGACCCAGGTATGTGAACAGCAGAGTACCAACGGAGCAGCCAAACACCTCAGCTAACTCACGAGCATGTTGGTGATCAATGTTAATGGGTATAAGAGTTGATTTATGAAAATTGATCTTGAGTCCAACCGAAGCAGCGTAATCCTCCAAAATTAATTTCATGCGGGCGGCCTGTCTAGGACAAGCTTATCACTAATATCGTGTCATCTGCGTATTGGACCACATGGAAATCACTTGCATTGTCACGAGGTAGGGGAAGTTCCACAAGTCCCCGGGCAAAAGCGTCATTGATTGCAGCTTGTAGAAGGTCGGCTGCAAGGACAAAAATCAGCGGTGAGAGAGGGTCACCTTGCCGCACTCCACATTTGCATTTGAATTTCCGACCAGGAACTCCATTTAGGAGAACAGAGGAAACTCCCAAGCCAAATATCGTTTCCATCCAACCTAGCCATTTATCATCAAAACCCATGTGTTTCATAATCTCCAACATGGGGGCGTGCTCAATTGTGTCAAATGCCTTGGCAAAATCAAGCTTGAGCAAGACGATCTCCCTCGCAGATGTGTGGCATTGATGGATATATTCAAACGACCATGCCAGCCAGTCCTGAATAGTCCTCCCCTTAATAAAACCATACTGGTTTTTGTGAATGATTTTGAGGATAACTTTCTGCAGCCGGTTAGCCAGGATCTTTGTAATGATTTTCAGACAGCAGTTCAGTAAAGTAATTGGTCTATAATCATTAGCAGTTTCTGGAGAGGAGATTTTGGGGATCAAGGTGATATAGCCCTCGCTGATGCTAGTGATATCTAGCCCACCCGCATGGAAAGCATGACACAACTCATAGAAATCCGACTTGATTATCTGCCAACAGCTCTTAAGAAAACAACCATTAAAACCGTCCGGGCCTGGAGCTCTGTCGTTTGGCATTTCCTTGATTACAGCATCGATCTCTTCATTAGTGAATGGCGCAGACAGTTGATCCAACCCATCAATCCGTCGGATGATCCGAGAAAGATCAAACCGCATGCTAGTGTTTTTAGATGAACCCAAACACTCCTTGTAGGTTTTGAATAGAACCCCCTCTTTGCCAACATGGTCATGGATTTCCACATCACCATCTCTAAGCATGGCAATAGCATTGTGTCTATATCTCTCCGTGGCCAGAGATTGGAACAGCTTGGTGTTTTCATCAGCAAACCTGAAATACCTGATTGTACATCTCTTCCTCCAATATCATTCTGGTATTTGAGTAATGTCTGCAAATGGGATTTCAGTATCCTCCTAAAATTAGATTCCTAGACGTATAAAGGTCTTTTGTCCTCAAGATTGTCCATGAAGACCAGAGTTTCATTACTGTTCTAGATCATAACTCTAAGTTTTGAGATACCCCTGCTCCATCTCTTAAGATCATATCTCAGGATTTTAAGCTTTTTGCAGATGCGTGCGGTGGCATTCGGGGCGTGACATGTTTTAGACCAGGAGGTTGCGACTACATCAGCAAATCCAACATGATTAGTCCAAAAGTTCTCAAAGCGAAAGAGCTTTGACCTGGGGATATTCGATTCCATTGTAACCACACATGGGATGTGATCAGACACCGGCTTTCCCAGAGGCAAGACCATCGTGTTTGGATAGGAGGTAGTCCAACAAGAGGACGAAAAGAACCAGTCATGTTGTTCAAGCAGGGGATCATCCTGCATATTGCTCCATGTATATGTTCTGCCTTTCACCGGCAACTCCATTAGGGATTGTGCTCGAATAATCTCATTAAACAACAACATGTCCGCAGCATCTCCCCCAGGTTTGTTTCTGTTATTCGTAGATCAAATAAAATTAAAATCGCCAAGAATCATCCAGTTCTCATCGTCAGGAATATGCAGGTCAAAAAGCCAATCAGTAAAGTCCACTCTACGCTGACCGGAGCAAGGACCATAAACATTGATCAGTTTCCAAGAATCACTCGATTGCATGGTAACAAAAGAAACCCCCACAGCGAAAGAATCCACATACCAAGGCGTGCCCACAAACACAGAACTATTCCATATAATAATGATACCACCCGAGGCACCCACTGATGGTGCAAAAACAAACTTATCGAAATGCTTGGGGCAGAAAGTTTTAATAAACGCTAGATCAAAAGAATCACGCTTAGTTTCCTGGATACATAGCACAGAACAACCGCTAGTATCAATCGCATTTCTAATAGCCAAAAGTTTAGCATCAGAGTTGATGCCTCTGATGTTCCACGAAAGCACATTTCACGATTTATTCATAAGCAGGGAAGGCTTCAGTCGTCTGCTTCCACAGACGAGCGCTGGTCATCCAGCAGCTTCTCGTGGGAGAGAACCTCCTGAGCAATTTCGCAACGGCTCCCCATCCACTGAAGATCTTCAATTGAGGTTGGAGGAGGGTTAGCAGAAGCCACCACCTGCATGGGAGCAGCAGCCAAAGAAACAGCTGTGACAAAGGAGGTCTCCCGTGGTTTCACCCGTGACTTGGAGCGTTTTGTGTCAGAAACCTGAATGATCTTGAAACCATCATACTTGTTAGATCTAGTACTTCGTCTGACAGCAGTGGTGTCTAGAGGCACTAACACATTGCGGGGTTGTGGGGCATTAAACAGGGAAGAAGATGCAATCACCTGAAGAGCATTATGTTGGTCTGACAGAGGCGCTGACTGGGATTCAACATTAGCAGAGACAAGCTATGTGATCGCCTTGAGACCAGGAGAACGGGCAGCCACTTCCCAGTCCGCATCAGGCAGATCAGCCCTAGGCTCAACAATCAATAGGGACGAGGGAACGATAGCAGCTCCCAACTGGAAGGTAGCACTGAAGATCATGGACAGAACATCAGGTTCAGGTGACATATTTTCAATCCAGGCTGCAGCAGCACTGTTAAGATGATTCTGAATGCACTTGAAAGGGTTGAGAGGCAGCATCACAGGCACAGGATGTTGGAAGGTAATAGCCGGTGTATATATACGCTTGAGCATCCTTCCCATCCAAAGCAGTAGCTCATGGTCAAAAGCAACCAGAAAATTAACAGAACTCCCTCCGGCTCTAACAAACGCCAGCCTAGCAGCCGGATTTCCATTCACAAAGCCTTCAGCCAATGCTTCAACCGCCTAAACTCAGCGTCAGAGGACCAAATATTCGACAAGTTGTCTTGCACATTATGCTCTGGGTCAACTCCATCCATCAATGACGGTCCATCATACTGGAAGAATGTTCTGAAACTAAACCCTCTGTATGGTGGAGGGAACACCGGCCACATACCCCAACCATTTTCCTGAACTTGGTCCTGAGCAGGTTCAGGGGCTTTCCATGCTGCCGCATTCAGAGCATCTTGAGCAGCCATCTCATCAATTCTTGCTTGCTGCATGAGGGTGTAGTAAGGAAGCTGGTAGGGATGTGGTGATGCATTCAGGAGTGGAGGAACATCCTCATTGCCAACTAAGGTAGGGATGGTATTTCTGCCGTTCAAAACATAAACAGGCACAGACCAAGAATGGGCAAGACCTCGCAGCAGACCTACCCTGGTAACCAAAAGACTGTGTGGCACCTCAGCAACATCTTTGATATGACATTTAACCAAAACTCTAGCTTTGTTCTGACCCAGGCGTGGCCAGACCAGAAGCTTTCCAAAATTGGAAACAGCCTTATTTATGTAATGTTCAGTCTGATAATCCAATGGAAAAGCAAGAAACATGACCCAGACCTCATATTCAAAAGCAGGCATGCGCATATTGATACTCTCATCATGAGGAACTAGAGAGAAGGTGGATTCTTCAGTCAAAGCATGAGGCCCCTCTCTAATTGCAGCATCCCTACTCCATATCAGCAAAAACCACACACCCGATGCCCAGCGGGTAGATAAAATCATCTACCAAATCATACTCAAAATCTCTAGTAATAATGCGACAGACATCGGCTAACCAGAACTCCTTCTGATGATCTGGGACTGGAGGGTGAATAGAGACAATGGCGTACCTGTCATGGTTCAGAGGCGGATCATCCACCACCATGACATGGCGCTGGACTCGGTGAGCAGGGCCGCGATCAAAGGTCGATCCATCCGGAGCAAAGGCAAACGGGCGCACTGGGAAGTTCGCCATAGCTAGGGATGTCGGTGGCTGGACTGGCTGGATGGAGTTCGCCGGGGGAGGAACTGGGGGTTTCTTGCTCGGGGACGAAGGCGAGGAGAACCGAGGTGGTGAAGACATGGGTGTTGAGCTCGAGGAAAACGTCAGCTCACCCGATTGGGGTGTTTGGCAGGCAAAATTGACTACACCCTGACCAGGGAGGCGTATTGTCAAGCAATGGGGGTTAGCCACGTCCGAGGAGCGTGGGATTTTCTGTTTCTGTTTCCAAACCCAGCCTTCATGCGTATCCCTAACAGCACGGGCCATACCAACAACCATAGAATTACTAACCACAGGCACATCCGCTTCAACCCGAGGCAAGATCCTCTCAGATTTTGTTAGATGCAATTGTTTTTGCTTCCAGGCCCAATGAGGTAGAAATTTACAAGACTTGGGCTTATTGTCCTATGACCCAGGCATAACCAGAAGGAACAACGATGAAGCCCAGGACAAAGCCTGGTCATATGGTCCATAGCGGAACATGCATTACACGGAAAACCCAAGGGATCCGGGCCCACCCTGCATGGCACATGCGCATGAATGTTTGTACGTGAGGTAAAACAAGCACAAACCCCAGAAACATCTCCACATCCTTGACAAAAATATCCCGTGCATGACTCATCAACATGGCCAAGCCGATCACAAATAGAGCAATGTTGAAGCCTTCTATATATGTACTCTCTCGTTGGGACTGATGGAACTTGGACCATAAGCTTAACACTATCATTATCATAACCGGCCTGCCAGCCGTCCAAGATAGAATGGAGAGTATCATCAGGGATTGAATCCCATGATCCCGTTTTGAACAGACCACCACAAAAAGAAGGCAACTTGGCCGGAATATCGGAGGAAATAGGTAAGGATATTGAACCAATCCGAAGAGAATCCGGAGAAACCGGAATCAAGAAACTACCAAAAGAGATCTGAGCTGAGGGCTCGCCGGAATGTAAGTCCGTCGGTGGCGAAATTAAACCCAAATTCTGCAACACTGGTGGAGATGCAGGATCCAAAGGCAAATTTTTCTGTGAAGAAAGCCATTTAGATTTGATCGCCAGACCCGGTGAAGAAGCCAAACCAGTCAATTCAGAATCCGCATGCCATGAGGTGTGCCGGGGATGTGAACCCATACCATGATGTAGATGAAAATGACAAATAAAGTCCGGCCAGATACGGTCCCATAAGCCAAAGATAAAATGCCCCACACGATTAGATGCCACGGAGAACCGAAAATGGCGACCGCCCAAACGCATGACTTTGAAGCCAACACTGAGACCTCCAATACATGATTGAAGAGCCAGGCCCACCGAATCCACCGTGAGGGGAAAAGAAGCCGAGGAGAAGGAGACTTCAAGGAAGAATTCCTTAGAGCCAGGGTTGGGGACAAAGTGGACCATAGATCCAAACCTTGCACGCACCTGTGCCTCGACCCTGAGGTCGGGGGAGAAATCCCAATGGAGAAGGCCATCCATTGGGGTCGCCGGATGGAGATCATAGGGTTAAACCCTAGAATTGCCATGGGAGTCGCCAGAGGTGGAGAGAGGTGGAGGCGCCATGGTGGAGTCGTGGCATGTTGTAAGACCGTTTGTCTCCATTGACCTTTCTCAGACCAACCGGGTTCACTGAGAATATTCTTGATGACCCACAACCAATTAATGATAGCTTCCCTGATGAACAACTAGCTGCAATAAATCTTTCTCATAGTACACCTTGGTATGCTGACTATGCTAATTATATTGTCGCTAAATACATACCACCTAGCTTCACATACCAACAAAAGAAAAAATTCTTCTATGATTTAAGAAATTACTTTTGCGATGACCCACATCTTTATAAAGATGGAGTAGATGGTATTATTCGACGTTGTGTACCTGAGCATGAACAGGAACAAATCCTATGGAAATGTCACTCTGAAGCTTATGGAGGACATCACGCGGGAGACAGAACTTCTCATAAGGTATTGCAATCTGGTTTTTATTGGCCTACTCTCGTCAAGGATGCCCGTAAGTTCGTCTCATCATGTGATGAATGCCAAATAATAGGTAATATCGGTAAGCGTCAAGAAATGCCTATGAATTATTCACTTGTTGTTGAACCATCTGATGTTTGGGGATTTGACTTCATGGGACCTTTTCCTTCCTCTAATGGGTATACACATATTTTGGTTGCTATTGATTATGTTACTAAGTGGGTAGAGGCTATTCCAACCAGTAGTGCTGATCACAACACCTCTATTAAAATGCTTAAGGAAGTTATTTTCCCAAGGTTTGGAGTCCCTAGATATTTAATGACCGATGGTGGTTCACACTTTATTCATGGTGCTTTCCGTAAAATGCTTCCTAAGTTTGATGTTAACCATAGAATTGCGTCACCTTATCATCCTCAGTCTAGTGGTCAAGTTGAACTTAGTAATAGAGAAATAAAATTAATCATACAAAAGACTGTCAATAGGTCCCGGAAGAATTGGTCTAAGAAATTAGATGATGCACTTTGGGCTTATAGAATAGCTTAAATCCTATGGGTATGTCTCCATATAAAATGGTTTATGGAAAAGCTTGTCATTTACCTCTTGAGTTAGAACACAAAGCATTTTGGGAAATAAAAGAACTCAATATGATTTCAAACTTGCTGGGGAAAAGAGGTTATTTGATATTAGCTTATTAGATGAATGGAGAACCCAGGCTTATGAAAATACTAAGTTATTCCAAGAAAAGGTTAAAAGATGGCATGATAAAAGAATCCAAAAGCTTGAGTTCAAAGTTGGAGAATATGTTCTTTTGTACAACTTGTGTTTCAGATTCTTTGCAGGAAAACTCCTCTCCAAATGGGAAGGACCCTATGTCATCGAGGAGGTCTATCGATCCGGAGCTATCAAAATAAATAATGCCGAAGGGACTAACCCGAAGGTTGTAAATGGGCAACGAATAGAACACTATATCTCAGGTATGACCATTAATGTTGAAAGCAATGTTATCCAAACTTTGACACCGGAAGAACACATAAAAGAGTCCCTCCGGAACACTCCAGAATCGTGAAAATAAGGAGGTACGTGATACGTTAAGTAAACGGACTCCAAAAAATCCGCAAAAATATTTTTTGTCAGTTTTTGAATATTTAGAAAATTCGGAAAATAAGAAAGTTCCAAGAAAGTGAACTTGGTGGGCACGATACACCAGGGCGCGCCAGGCAAGCTGCCTTAAAGACCGGATTGCTTCTACTTCATCACCACCAGCTTCTTCATCACCACCAAAAGAAAACTGAGTATTGGGTATGGGCACTCCCCTTGGCTTTCACCAAGCTTGGGGGATGTGCCCCGGTATCGTATCATCCCTACTATCTTTTGCCTTTACTTTCTTAGTTCGATCGATGGTTATCTTTTGCTATTAGATGAATAAAAGTTTAGATCGATCCTTTCTTTTCGTGAGTTTGCCTAGTGATCAATCCTTGTAATCGTGTGCGAGATATAATAAAGTTTAATTTGAGTTTTGCGTTCTTTATTTTCTTGTTGCAATAAAATAAAGGAAATAAAAAGAAAAAATTATATGCTAATCTTATGGTAAGTGATGGCATTACACAAGGAAAAGTATAAGTAGAAAATTTTATTGTAGATTGACAAACATAGCATTGGTCAATGATGTAGCTCATGAAAGAAATAATAAGGGAAGAGAAGATTCACATGTAAATATACTATCATGGAAACCTTTTATGATTGTGAGCACCCATCAAAATATTATATGCCAAAAAGTTTGACGTTGGACAAGGAAGACAACCTAATGATTTATGTTTGTTCATATTCACATAGAAGTCATATTGTCATAGATCCTTCAACATGTGGTGCTTGCCCCTATCTTTGCTGGCTAAAAACTCCACTAAGTAGAGATACAACTTATGCATCCAAAACCCTTAAACCCTATCTTGTTTGAGAGTCCACCATACCTACCTATGGATTGAGTAAGATCCTTCAAGTAAGTTGTCATCGATGCAAAAAGGGCAACAAAAATTGCTTATAAAAATGTGAGATAATTTAGTGTAAGGGAAAATTGAGCGTTGTACGAACTTGTGATGGTGAAGAATAAAAGCGACAGACTGCATAATAAAGGTTGCCATCACAAGGGGCAATATAGCGTGATGTTCTCTTGCACTAAGGGGTTGAGCATACA
Organism: Triticum dicoccoides; assembly: GCF_002162155.2. NCBI lineage: Eukaryota > Viridiplantae > Streptophyta > Magnoliopsida > Poales > Poaceae > Triticum > Triticum dicoccoides. The sequence goes on along the minus strand of NC_041389.1, from coordinate 334,732,103 downwards.
AACAAAAAGAACATGGCAACCTCTGCTTCCCTCTACAAATGGCCTATCCTTTACTTTCATGTATTTACTTTTATGCAATAGTCAAAAAATTTCTCTATTCCTTTTATTTTTCTCCTTTGGCAAGCATCGTGTGGTGAGGAAAGATCTAGGCACATATGTCCAGTTGAATATGGGTGGCATAAGTTATTATTGTTGACATCACCCATTAGGTGAGTATGTTGGGAGGCGAAACCATAAGCCCCTATCTTTCTTTGTGTCCGGTTGAAATGTTTTGCTCATGTGTACGCGGTGAGTGTTAAAAATCATAGAAGACTAATGATGGTTGAGTATGTGGACTTGCCTAAAGGCTCCGATACGTGACCCTTCCTGAAAAGATGATGAATTGTAGTTGCAAAGTTGACTGAGAACACAGTTTGGTTGTTTCCAATAGAGTTTATGCTTTATACTTGGATGTTGTGATGAATTGTCACTTGTTCATGAGAAGTCTATGGTAAAAGTGCTATAATAAAAGTTTTATATTAAAGTTTGCTGTTGTCATAATAAGTCACATGATGCTTCTATGTCCGTATTTTTGTTTTTATCGACACCTCTCTCTCTAAGCATGTGGACATGTTTTTCGATTTCGGTTTTTGCTTGAGGACAAGCGAGGTCTGAGCTTGGGGGAGTTGATACGTCCATTTTGCATCATGTTTTCTTACTGTTATTTATGGTGTTTTATGGTATAATAATTCTTTTTGGAGTAATTCTAATGCCTTTTCCCTGATAATATGCAAGGTATGCACCAAGGGGGAGGGCATTCGGGATGAAGCGCCACCGGCTTGAGGCGGAACTTGGGCAGGAGCACTTTTGCCCTTCGGCGGAGCGATTCTGCCGGGGGAACTTCCCTACCGGAGGGGGAAATCATCGTCATCATCATCACCAACAACTCTCCCATCTTGGGGAGGGCTATCTTCATCAGCATCTTCACAACACCAACTCCTCTCAAACCCTAGTTCATCTCTTGTGTTTAATCTTTGTATCAAAACTATAGATTGGTGCTTGTGGGTGACTAGTAGTGTTGATTACATCTTGTAGTTGATTACTATATGGTTTATTTGGTGGAATATCATATGTTCAGATCCATTATGCTATTTAATACCCCTTTGATCTTGAGCATTTTTTATCATTTGTGAGTAGTTACTTTCGTCCTTGAGGTCACGGGAGAAATCATGTTACAAGTAATCATGTGAACTTGATCCAAACTATAACACCGGAAGAACACATAAAAGAAACCTTCCGGAACAATCCAGAATCGTGAAAAATAGGAGGTACATGATACGGTAAGTAAACGGACTCCGAAAATCCACAAAAATATTTTTTTGTCAGTTTTGGTATATTTAGAAAATTAGGAAAATAAGAAACTACCAGGAAGGTGACCCTGGTGGGCACAAGACACCTCGGGTACCTTCCGGACTCTGTTTTTCTTTCGTTTACTTGTTTCCCTAGATAAAAAAATCTTTATATACCCCCCAAACCTATTGACCTCCGTATCGCAGAGAAATCTCCTGTTTTCTTTTCTTGCTGTTTTTTGACAGAGCTAATCCACCATCGCCGCTTCAAGCTCCTCCAAGGAAAAGTTCTTCGAGAACGTCATCAACCCATATCTGCAAGAGGTGATGCAGCACCCTCAAGATATCCAGATGTGTGAGGGGGTGCTCCACATCTGCGATGTGCAAGGCCCCAAGGGGACTGGATCCGCGGAGGCTAGGCTTGAAGGTATGGAGCAGGAAGTCTTCCGGTGCAAGGGGATGGTGGAACATGGACTCAATGCCAATCACCTCATGATCGTGGACTACACCCTGATCTCAAGGTGGATGGCAAGTCCATGAAGGACATGTCTTCTCCTTCAACGAGCAAATCAACTTCCTCCAGAGCCACATATACGACATTCAAAACCAAGTCTTTGAATATGAGGCAAGGTTTAAAGGTATGAGTTGGCTGCCATTTGTAGGACCCGAGAGACTCACTCTTCCTCTTATGATGGTGAGCCTCTGTCGTGGAAACCCGAGGACAATAGCGCTACCGCTTCATCACCACCACCTCCTTCTTCATCACCAAAAGAAAATTGAGTATCGGGTATGGGCTCTCCCCTTGGCTTTCACCAAGCTTGGGGGAGGTGCCCCGGTATCGTATCACCTCCACTATCTTTTGCCTTTAATTTTCTTAGTTTGATCCATAGTTATCTTTTGCTTTAGATGAATAAAAGTTTAGTTCAATCCTTTCTTTTCGAGAGTTTGCTTAGTGATCTATCCTTGTAATCGTGTGTGAGATCTATAATAAAGTTTAGTTTGAGTTTTGTTTTCTTTACTTTCATGTTTCAATAAAAATAAAGGAAATAAATGAAAAAGATCATATGCTAATCTTATGGTAAGTAATGACATCACACAAGGAAAAGTATAAGTAGAAAATTTTATTGTAGATTGACAAACATAGCATTGGTTAATGATGCAATTCATGAAAGAATTAATAAGGGAAGAGAAGTTTCACATGCAAATACACTATCCTAGAAATCTTTTGTGATTGTGAGCACCCATCAAAATATTATATGCCAAAATTGTTGACATTGGACAAGGAAGACAACGTAATGATTTATATTTATTCATATTCACATAGAAGCTATATTGTCATAGATCCTTCAACATGTGGTGTTTGCCCCCTATCTTTGCTATCCAAAAATTCCGCACCAAGTAGAGATACTACTTGTGCATCCAAAAACCCTTAAAACCAAATTTTGTTTTGAGAGTCCACCATACCTACCTATGGATTGAGTAAGATCCTTCAAGTAAGTTTTCATCGGTGCAATAAGGCAATAAAAATTGCTTCTAAAAGTGTTAGATCATTTACTGTAAGAGAAAATTGAGCATTATACAAACTTGTGATGGCGAAGAATAAAAGCGAAGGACTGCATAATAAAGGTTGCCATCATAAGAGGAAATATAACGTGACATTCTCTTGCACTAAGGGATTGAGCATACAAACAAAAAGCGCATGGCAACCTTTGCTTCCCTCCGCGAAGGGCCTATCTTTTAATTTTATGTATTTACTTTCACGCAAGATTCAAAGTTCTTATCTCTATTCCTTTTTATTTTCGATCTAGGCACATATATCCAGTTGAATATGGGTAGCATGAGTTATTATTGTTGACATCACCCTTGAGGTAAATATGTTGGGGGGGCAAAACTATAAGCCCCTATCTTTCTATGTGTCCGGTTGAACCGTTTTGCTCATGTGTACGCGGTGAGTGTTAGCAATCATAGAAGACTATATGATGGTTGAGTATGTGGACTTGCCTAAAGGCTCTGATACATGTCCCTTCCTGAAAAGATGATGAATTGTAGTTGAAAAGTTGATTGAGAACATAGTTTGTTGGTTTTCCAATAAAGTTTATACTTCATACTTCGATGTTGTGATCAAATGTTACTTATTCATGAGAAGTCTATGATAAAAGTTCTCTGATAAAAGTTTTATGTTAAAGTTTGTTGCTGTCATAATAAGTTACATGATGCTTCTATGTCCGTATTTTGTTTTTATCGACACCTCTCTCTTTAAGCATGTGGACATTTTTTCGATTTCGATTTTTGCTTGAGGACGAGTGAGGTCTAAGCTTGGGGGAGTTGATACGTCCATTTTGCATCATGTTTACCTACTGTTATTTATGTTGTTTTATTGCATAATAATGCTTTTTGGAGTAATTCTAATGCCTAGTGGGTTGTGCTCCCCTCGGCCCACCTCCGGTGGCCCTCTTCTAGTATTTAAGTCATTTTGACCTAGAAAGAATAAGGAGAGGACATTCGGGACGAAGCACCGTGTCTCAAGGCAGAACTTGGGCAGGAGCACTTTTGCCCTCCGGCGGAGTGATTCCGCCGAGGGAACTTCCCTCCCGAAGGGGGAAATCATCGTTATCATCATACCAACAACTCTCCCATCTTTGGGAGGGCAATCTCCATCAACATCTTCAACAACACCATCTCCTTTCAAACCCTGGTTCATCCCTTGTGTTCAATCTTTGTACCGGAACTATAGATTGGTGCTTGTGGGTGACTAGTAGTGTTGATTACATCTTATAGGTGATTACTATATGGTTTATTTGGTGGAAGATTATATGTTCAGATCCATTATGCTATTTAATGCCCCTTTGATCTTGAGCATGATTATCATTTGTGACTAGTTACTTTTGTTCTTGAGGTCACGGGAGAAATCATGTTGCCAGTAATCATGTGAACTTGATATGTGTTCAATATTTTTGATGATATGTATGTTGTGATTCCCTTAGTGGTGTTATGTGAACGTTGACTACATGACACTTCACCATATTTTGGCCTAAGGGAATGCATTGTGGAGTAGTTATTAGATGATGGGTTGCGAGAGTGACAGAAGCTTAAACATTAGTTTATGCGCTATTCCTTAAGGGACCGATTGGATCAAAAAGTTTAATGCTATGGTTAGAATTTATTCTTAATACTTTTCTTGTAGTTGCGGATGCTTGCGAGGGGGTTAATCATAAGTAGGAGTTTTGTTCAAGTAAGAACAACACCTAAGAACCGGTCCACCCACCTACCAAATTATCAAAGTAGCGAACACAAATTGAACCAACATGATGAGAGTGACTAGATGAAATTCCCGTGTACCATGAAGAACACTTTGCTTATCATAAGAGACTGTTTTGGCATGTCCTTTGCCTCAAAAGGATAGGGCTACCTTGCTGCACTTTTGTTACTACTACAGTTACTTGCTTGCTACAAATTATCTTGCTATCAAACTACTATGTTACTTACAATTTTAGCACTTGTAGACATTACCTTGCTGAAAATCACTTGTCATTTCCTTCTGCTCCTTGTTGGGTTCAACACTCTTACTTATCGAAAAGGCTACAATTGATCCCATATACTTGTGGCCATCAGCGTCATACCGCTTGTGCATGCTTGAAGCTGACTTTGCATGTCCATATCAACGTGCAGATCGCCCCGTGCCTCAGTAACCCCCTGAGCGGCCGCCACTTGTCCCATGGGCATCTCCCCCTCCTCACATGTAGGAGGGAAATCCTAAATCATTGGCGGGTCCAACTGCCGGGCATCTGGAGGCAGGGCCGCCAACTCATGCGACGCGCCATTCGTGTGGGTCTCTATCGGTGTCAAAACCGGCAGATCTCGCGTAGGGGGTCCCAAACTATGTGTCTAAGGATCGAAGGTAACAAGGAGGTAGGGGACACGAAGTTTACCCAGGTTCGGTCCCTCTTAATGGAGGTAATACCCTACTTTCTGCTTGATTGACTATGATGAATATAGGGGTTACAAGAGTTGATCTACCTCGAGATCGTAATGGCTAAACCCTAGATGTCTAGCCTGTATGATTGTGATCTTGCCCTACGGACTAAGCCCTCCGGTTTATATAGACACCGGAGGGATCTAGGGTTGTATAGAGTCGGTTACAGAGGAAGGAAAATACATGATCCGAACGCTAAGCTTTCCATCCACGCAAAGGAGAGTCCCATCCAGACACGGGGAGGTTCTTCTATCTTGTATCTTCATGGCCCATCAGTCTAGCCCATATCACATAGCCCGGATGCCCGAGGACCCCTTAGTCCAGGACTCCCTCAGTAGCCCCTGAACCAGGCTTCAATGACGATATATCTTGTGCACGGACTGTCTTCGGCATTGCGAGGCGGGTCCCCTTTTCTAAATACTTCAATTGTAGTTTTCCTCTCACAAGAACTGTGTCTGGCCTTGCTTAACACGTACAACCCCAAGCTATAAAAAGTAACAATACTTCAAAAATAAGTCACATCCATGGTCCACTTTTTTGGCGAGAAGTTATGTTCTGGCCTTTATGATTATTCTGAACCATTTTACAGCCTCGTTTCGTATTTCGAGGTACGGCCAGTGACACGTCTTGTCGAAGCAGAGGTCGTGTCCCCTTATTACGGGATTCTCATCAATAGGGGGTTTAGGGTAATCCAATCGTGCCGTTCGCACGTGCCCTTGGGAATAGGCGAGATTTAAGGCTTGTGAGGGGGCACTTGATATTCGATGCCTCTATAAGAGGACAGAAGGACCCATCTGTTCACCCCACGCCTTCTCCTTCCTATGCCTTCCAATCCCCCGGGCTCCAGCACCCAAGTTCCAAACTTTTCCTTCCACCCCAGCTTCTCTAGCAATGGCCGGATCTGGATTTCAAGGCAAGTGGATGGCCTCCTCCGTAACGGAGAAGAACATCCAGATCTATGGGAGGCAAGGTACCTGACAGCGGAGATAAAACATAGGCTTCCGACCCCAGGGCAGATTATCCCCACCCCGGAGCCTGGCGAAAGGGTGATTTTTATCCCCCACTTCCTCCGAGGGCTCAGATTCTCCCTTCACCCCTTTGTCCGGGGTCTTATGTACTACTACGGGCTGGATTTCCACGATCTGGCCCCGAACTCCTTCCTCCACATCTCGGCGTTTATCGTCGTGTGCGAAGCATTCCTACGCGTCCCTCCACACTTCGGCTTATGGCTCAAGGTTTTCAATGTGAAACTGAAGGTGGTCGAAGGCCAACACGCCGAGTGCGGCAGCGCCATGGTGAGCAAGCTCAACAAGGTTACTTGGCCCAAAGGAAGATCCGTAGACACTGTCAAGGTGTGGCAGCATGAGTGGTTTTATATCACCGAACCCCGCGGCACCAAGTGGGCCACTGCTCCTGCCTTCAGATCTGGACCTCCACTACGGCTCGCGTCCTGGACCAACAAGGGCCTAGATTGGGGGTCCCTCAACAATGTATTGACGCTGCAACAGCGCGTCAAGAGCATGATAGACAAGGACATCACCCTTGCTGATGTGATCCAGGTGATGCTCATCCGCCGAGCTCTCCCTTGCCAATGAAGGCCTCTCAAGATGTGGGAGTTCAATCCAGAGGGGGCACGGACTCTGCATCACTTCTACGGCACGACGCATAAGAAGATTTGGAAGCTGCTTTTTAAGAAGCAGAAGACGTGGCCTTCGATGTCCGATGACACCGGCCTCGACTGCAACAATCTGGCATCCCCGGTAAGTATCATGCTACTGAACACTACTTATCTTGTCAGTCTTAGGGAGGGGCCCTTGAAAATTACATCTCTTGAACAGGACCGGATAAAGAAGGCCGAGCGGATTAAGTGTCCGGCCCCACTCCCCGAAAACCCAGCCGATCCTCTATTAATGAAGATGCTGGTCCCGGTGCCCTATCAGGCGTCGGCGAAGAAGCACAAGAAGAAGAAGAAGAAGCCCAAGGAGGCCCAAGGCGACCTCCATCCCGAAGAGACTTTGGGCACCGTGTCTGGAGGAACCGAAGCTCCTTCCTCTGATGAGGAAGACAAAGATGAGGATGAGGAGGCGGAGGAGTAGGAGGAAGCAGAGAACCCTCCTCCCAAGGGGAAAAAGAGAGCAGCATCCGTAGATCCGGAGGATGGGGTGCCCAAGAGGGGAAGGGTATCCCTTTTCGATAACTCGGATTCGGGCGCCAAAGCCATTCCCAAGCACCGCTCCCGCACCAAGCCCCTCGCCGAATCGTGAGTACTTTCATATGCCTCATTCATATCTAATCCTCTTTATAGATTACGAGAATAATGTCAAATTTTATGCCGCAGTCCAGCCCATGACATTCCTCAAGTGTCGTCCTCATCGGGGGATCTTTCGCCGGACAAAATGGAGAGCGAGACGCCTCCACGGGCTTCCTCGCCTCCTAGGGCGGACGATCCTGAGGTGTCGTCCCAAAGGGTTTCTCCGGCCCCCGGAGAAGTGCGAGGGACGATCAATGCGGCACCAAAGGCTGCCAAAGACATGGGGGGCGCAACCCCTATGGAGACCGGCCATGGGGGTCCTGGGTCATCGGACCCTCAGCCGGATACCATTCCAGAAACTCATACAGTCCTAGAACCGGATTGGCAACCCCCTTTGCAGGAGGGGGAATGGCGACCTCTACCAATACAGAGGCATCGAACAAACTGATGGATGCACTGCAAGGTGCATCCGTCCTGAAGGAGCACCGTACTTTAATGGATATGGTGGTTGAAAGAGTGCAGTCCGCTAAGAGCAGACTGCATGAAGCCTTCACAAGCCTACTAACAGGCTTTGAGATATGCAATGTAATGTCTTTTAGCCGCTTTTCATAACAAATCCATCTATATATAGATAGTAGCCCCTGAGACTCTGTTTGGCCAAGGAAGGAGGGCGAACAGAGGGTCTATAGGTACCCGTAGTAAATAATTTTTTTAGCCCTTTTGATAATCACCAGGCTTCACTGTTAGCGGCGACCGCGCAGGCTGCCGAAGTTTTCGAACACAAGCGGAAGCTGCAGCTGGTCGAGGAGCACAACATTCAGATTAACAAGCGGCTCGATGAAGCGCAAGGTTTGTTTCAAGTGCTCTATATTTCACCAAATTGGTTTTGCAAATGCTGGAGTGAGGCTCATCCGCTATTATATGTATAGTGTCAGATGGCACTGTGGAGCTTGAAACCCTCCGAAGTGACCTTGCCCGCGCAAAGGAGCAAACAAGGGTGAGCAATGCAGCCGCTGAGAAAGCGGTTGCCGAATTGAAGGAGGAACGGGCCACACGGAGCCAGCTCGAGGAGCGCATATCTAAGATTGAGCAAGAGCTCAAGGCCGCAACTCGCAAGTGCGAGCTCCTCGAGGAGGACAATAAAGCGAAGGCGGCCGAACTCGCCAAGGCTCTTCAGGACGCCCAAGAGGCGAGGTCCAAATCCCGCGCAGCTCGCGAGGAGCTCTGACAGGCTGGACAGATAGCGGCTGGTAAGCCCTTTATTTTACAGTCTAAGTTTGGCAATCAGAGGTATGCCTTACTTAATCGACTATGGAGTTCTCCAGACTCCTTTGCAGATCTACCAAAGAGCGCGGCTGACGCGGTGCAATTCTACCGAGCCCAGGAGGGGCATACGATGGAGAAGCTGTCTGGTTGCACTATGCGACTCAGGAGCATTCAACGCTGTTGAACGACCAGATGGCACAATGGGATGAGATGCACAAGATGTTCGGAGCGGCCATGAAGGAGGTTATACTCTGGCTGTGGCCGGCTGAATCCATTCCAATCTCTTACTTTGGACAGGTGCAGCGACGCGTCGATGTTGTGCCCCGCATTGACGCCATCAAACGGTCGATGTGCATAGAAGATGCACAAAGGGCTTTTGCCCATGTAAAGGTGCACTGGGCCAAGATGAAGGTCGCCGTCGTCACAATGGGGGGTCTTCCTGAAGGCAAAGACCACCACACACCGGAACTTTATTTAAACGACATCCTAGAGGGTGCTCGTTTGATAGAGGGTCAATACTCAAAGGATATTATGTTCGAAAAAATGTATCCAAACGACCAGATCGTGTGTATTATAGATACTAAGTCTTTGTAATATATTGGCATCATTATCTAAAATTGCTTTCCTCCTGTGCGGCCATTTTTTTGAATGCCTGAGAGTTCTCCAGTCGTCGGCTTCGATCCCCACGTAGATGCTATGGGGGTGTTCGGAATGGCACATTAACACTCTTGACCCAACGTCTTGGTCCGTGACGAAGGTGTCAGTGCGTCGAACTAGGCAATCAGACTATACGGCTTTACTGCTCTCACTTAGCCATAGGAATTTGACGATGGGACTATAGAATAGCCCATGGTACGTATTTGACTATCCGAATGCGGATGTGTTACATGTAAGACTAGAAAAATAGTCCTTCGTTTAAAATGGAAAAAATCATTAAAGATTTAGTAAGTCACCGAACGGCTGACCAGCTCTCGCCGTATCATGACAGTCAGATTTCGGCTTTCTCCACTAAGGTGCTTGATCGGACAAACCAGAAACACAATCGCAGTAGTTCTCCCTTTAATACCCTAGCCGAACAAATGGAACATAAGGTAGCAAACACAGGAGCCGGGCAACCCAACTATTGACCAAAGACATGATTCAGGGCTGATGCATATAATGCCAACCTCGGGACACCGAAGTGTGCTACCAAGTTGTTCAGACTTCCGTTTAGTGGCTCATAAGTGGCCGTATATAGCCCGTGGCAATGGTTGTTGAGGTATGTGTGACAGTTGGAGAGACGAAATGCAGTTTTATAAATAAAGTAGATACCAAAAATTTGTCGTTGCTAAAATCAGATTGACACGTCAAGACATGATCTTACAGGGGATACCCTAAACACCAAAATCATTTTACATGTCGGGGGGCTAATAACGAGGATAAAATCTTAGTACAGGTCCTTTTTTAAATAAGGTTTAGTCGGAAGAGTCCTTTGGATGTCCTGCCGCACGTCTGCGCCGCTTTTGTCCTGCAGAGAGAGGTTCCTTGAAGGAAATGGTCTTCTGTTTGTTGGACGGAACCGGGCCATGAGTGAGCCCATGTAAGTCCGTAGGATACGTGGGCTTGAATGCACCTGTGGTAAAAAGGTAAGCAGAAAAAAGGTGGAAGATTATATAGGGTCAAGCCGCACTATAGATCTTCCCGTATTGTGCCTCCGCCAATGCCCAAGGTATCTTGAGCGCGTAATGGTGCATGCGTGGTACCAATTCTGCTGTTGTGTGTGGCAATTGGCAGAGGAGAAACTGCTAGTCTAACTCTGGATGTACCGAGATACTAGCTTGCGGGACAGTCCGGACTCTTTTAAGAGGGTCCGGCAGTTTGGTGACCGACGAGGTGTGCGGCTTAGAGTGGCCGCTCTGTACCTCGGCTGAAAGAGTTGCGGTGTGCTCCTCTGTGCAGAGGGAGCATTCTGTGTTTCCATTGACTGTTATAGCCCCACATGGCCGGGCATTTTGAGCTTTAAGTAAGCATAGTGTGGCACCGTATTGAATCAAGCAAAAGCGGTCCGTCCGAGCAGTGCGTGATAGCCGCTTCAGAATACGGTATCGAAGATCAAGTCTTCACTAGGGAAGTTATCAGGCGAGCCGTAGACAACTTCCAACGTTATGGAGCCCGAGCAGCGAGCCTCTACGCCCGGTATTACTCCTTTAAAGGTAGTTTTCGTGGGCTTGATTCTTGACGGATCGATACCCATTTTGCAGACGTGTGTCCTGATAGAGCAGGTTAAGCCTGTTACCACCATCCATGAGGACTCGCGTGAGATGGAATCCGTCGATGATTGGATCGAGGACCAAAGCTGCTAATCCTCCATGACGGATACTGGTCGGGTGGTCCTTTCGGTCGAATGTGATCGGGCAAGCCATCCATGGGTTGAATTTTGGGGTGACCAGCTCTACGGCGTAGACATCCCTTAATGCGCGCTTGCGTTCCCGTTTGGGGATGTGCGTGACACAATCATATTCACCGTTTTGACCTCGGGGGGAAATTGCTTCTGGCCCCCTGTGTTTGGTGGGCGAGGCTCTTCATCGTCGTCCTCTTTGGGCGGCCTTTTCCCCTTGTGTTCGGTGTTGAGCTTGCCGACCTGTTTAAATACCCAACAATTTCTGTTGGTGTGATTGGCAGGTTTGTCGGGGGTGCCATGAATCTGGCAAGACCGATCAAGTATTCTGTCCAAACTAGATGGACCATCTTTATTTCCTCTGAATGGCTTCTTCCATTGACCGGATTTGGAGCCACTGAATCTGACATTCATCGCCGTGTGTTCTGCATGGTTTCGACGCTTGTTCTTGTCGCATCGTGGTTTGCCATTGCCGTCTCTGACTTCAGAAGTGCCTGGGTCGCTGGTGCTATTGCTTCTACTAGCAAACCAGCTATCTTCTCCTGTGCAAAAACGGGTCATAAGTGCGGTAAGGACTGCCATGGATTTCGGTTTCTCTTGGTCGAGGTGTTAGGCAAGCCACTCGTTTCGGATGCTGTGTTTGAAGGCTGCGAGGGCTTCAACGTCCGGACAATCCACAATTTGGTTCTTTTTTATTAAGAACCTGGTCCAAAGCTTCCGGGCCGACTCACCGGGTTGCTGGATGATGTGACTAAGGTCATCGGCATCTGGGGGCCGAACATATGTACCTTGGAAGTTGTCTCTAAAGGCATCTTCCAAGTCTTCCCAGCTTCCAATAGAGTTTTCTGGGAGGCTATTCAGCCAATGCCGTGTTGTTCCCTTGAGTTTTAGGGGGAGGTACTTGATGGCATGTAGGTCATCACCGCGGGCCATGTGGATATGGAGAAGAAAGTCTTCAATCCATACTGCGGGATCTGTGGTGCCACGTTTAAACCCTTCTGGGAACTGGTGCTCCATTACTTCATCGGTGAAGCATAGAGGGTGTGCGGCTCCTCTATATCGGGCGATGTCACGGTGCAGTTCGGATGGGGTCCGTATGTGGTTTTCAGCCCGTGTTAGGTTGTGTGTGCCGCGCCAGACTGGATGTCCATCTTCTCGCGCTGGTGCACGCCCTCGTGATCCATAAATTGACCTTGTCTGACCAGCTCTAGTGTCCAGGTCCTATCGCAGGTCGTGCATACGTCCTCGGTCGTTGTTTCTCTACCTCTAGGGTGAGGTGGCGCAGGTTGGTGTTCGGCTTGGGTTGTCGCTCTGTCCCGGCCACGAGGTGGTCGGTCAGGTCCGTCAGCCACGTTACGTGCTGTTGGTATGGGCTCTGGGGCCTCTTCGTTGAATTGGGAGAGCAACCTGCGCTTTGGGTAACTTTTAGTTGGGCGCTCGAGGCCGTATTCCTCGGCGCCAGGACATTAGTCCATGTGTCGTTGAGTAAATCCTGATCGGCTTGAAGTTGTTGCCGCTTCTTTTTTAGGCTTCTTGTTGTGGCTATTAGCCGGCGCTTGAAGCGCTCTTGTTCGAGGGGGTCCTCTGGTATGATGAATTCTTTGTCACCCAGGCTCTCATCCTCTTCGGAGGTCGGTAGGTAATTATTATCCTCCGAGCCCTCGCCCCCGATAGGGTCATCAAGGTTGACTTGCCCCACTTCCCATTCTTCCTGCTCGGATGTTGGCTCGACAGGGGCTTTCTGATCTTCGGCATTATCTGGGAGGTTACTGTCTCCAGTGCCGGTATTGTTATCTTTTTCGCGACGTGATTTTGATCAGCGCCGCTGACGTCGATGCTTTGTAGGTACTTCAGCAGGTTCATCCTCTAGGATCTTTTCATTGTTGGCGCCATTCTCTTTGGGTGTGCCCACCATGTATATGTCATACGAAGAAGTGGCCATCCAGCGTCCGATAAACGGCGGGTTCTGGCCTTGCTCTTCCCCCGCATCGTCGTCCATGTCGTCGATGTCTTCGGAGGCGTAGTCAAGCATTTTGGTTAAATCCTCGACAGTGGCTATGAAGTGTGTGGAGGGTGGGACGTGAAATTCCCTGCTCTCAGCTCCTAGTGCGGGCTGAGCATAGTTCGGCAGCGATCCTTCTGTAATGGCGAGGGATTGCATTAAGTCCAGAGCCTCGTTTAAGAGTGGGGTCTGGATAGGAAAGCGAGAATCCGTGGAGCGGGGCAGGACAGGAGTTCCTTGGCCGAGCTTGCATAACCCGGACCTCGATAGTTCGAAGTTGGTGCACGAAGATGAGTCCGGCTTGATGAGGATAGGGGAGTCTAGAGCGACTCTGAGTCGGCCAGTGAAACGACCCCCTTCAGGTCTTAGGTGTTGAGCTTTATGGCTATGGAGAGTCTGGCGGGTTCCGGACCCCCGTCTTCGGACTTGATGAGGTGCTCCGGATCTGAGACCGGAGTTGTGGTTAAGGTCATGAACCCTTGGAAGATCAAGTCTCCCCAGATATCAGCGACATAACATAGGTTTCCAAACCTGATCTGATGACCAGGGCGTAGCTATCGATCTGCTCCAGATGACCAATCGAATTGGCCCGTAGTGCAAAGCCGCCGATACGAAGATTTGGCCGGGGAGAAAAGTCTCCCTCAGGGCGGTGTTGTTGCGGATGGTTGATGGAGCCATCGAGCCTTTTGATGACGACACAGCGGAACTATCAATGAAAGCACCAATGTCGGTGTCAAAACCGGCAGATCTCGGGTAGGGGGTCCCGAACTGTGTGTCTAAGGACCAAAGGTAACAAGGAGGAAGGGGACACGATGTTTACCCAGGTCCAGGCCCTCTTAATGGAGGTAATACCCTACTTCCTTCTTGATTGACTATGATGAATATAGGGGTTACAAGAGTTGATCTACCTCGAGATCGTAATGTCTAGCCTGTATAATTATGATCTTGCCCTACAGACTAAACCCTTCGGTTTATATAGACACCGGAGGGATCTAGGGTTGTACAGAGTTGGTTACAGAGGAAGGAAAATACATGATCCGAATGCCAAGCTTGCCATCCACGCAAAGTAGAGTCCCATCCAGACACGGGGAGGTTCTTCTACCTTGTATCTTCATGGCCGATCAGTCTGGCCCATATCACATAGCCCGGACGACCGAGGACCCCTTAGTCTAGGACTCCCTTAGTCCCTGCCAACACAACCGGAACACCAACTAGCTGCTGCTCCAACACACCCAGATCTGAGGGGCCCGCAATGTGGCTCGGCACTAGCTGACCACGCCCCTCTAGAGACCTCTCGGTAGCATCCAGCGCGACCGCTGGGCCCCCGCACCTATCCCTAGGCACGCAGCTCTCTAACCCCACCACCAACCGCCAATCGTCCAACCTTCCAGCCGATTCCTGCGCTTCCTCCGTGTTGGGCTCTACGGTAGGGTGCGCCGACTGCAAATTAAAATTTTCCTACGCACAGAACTACAGGAACATGCTACGGCAGATGGATCACAGTTCGTTACCACTAGACGCACAGTGCCGTGCAGCGAAAGAAGAGTTGGGGCAGCGCCTCCACGTGGATCGTCTCCTCCTCGTCCGATCTCCGTCGAACAGCCGGTCGTCCGATCCCACATACAAGTTCACCGGAGCGGCGCAAGTGCACCGCCTCTAATGGTATCCGCGCGTGCAGGAGGAACACCGTGCGGCGGACTGCTAGCTCCGATCACACAGTTGGCGGCGAGTGGAGGTGGCTATTCGCAGCACATGCAAACCCTAGTCGCAGCGCCGAAGCGATCAACCGCATGAGTGTGCTGCACCTCCACTTTATATAGGCGTCCGTCGTAGGCTCAACACTTGGGCCTCACACGGACCCTAAAGCCCAAAGTCTACTCGGTCACGTTCCTAGTCCAGTTCGGATGACATCCGACTAGTGTCTTATGAACCGACCTCGTAGGTTCCTTCCCTTAAGCGCGCGACCCCTTAGGTTCAAGTCGGCTTGATAATAGTTTGGATCACCTCCGACCTACACGGTTGGTAGCGGCCTCTAGCAAGGCGTGTCGACCACCAAGCAGACTATGAAGCTGGTTAGGCGAACCTGTACAACATGTCACACTTCTGTTCCCTTTGCCGCACGATATATATTGTCGGGCTCAAGGCGAGACTGTCATCCTTGTGCTAGCCCGACCTCTTTGTCGTTCCAGTGATACCGACCACAAACCGGATTATCTCATAATCCCTGTCGCATGGCCATGCTTATCCTGGTCGGATCACATGAGGGGCCCAGAGTATATCTCTCCTGATCGGAGGGGCAAATCCCATCTTGCTCGACCATGTCTCACAGCATGGGTCTGGACAAGCCCGAAACCTACCTTTGTAACTACCCAGTCACGGAGTAGCGTTTGGTCGGCCCAAAGCAAGTCTGTCACCATCCCGAGTACATGCGTCAGCTCAGGTCTTAAGACATAGAACGTATTTTGTACTAGAGACTCACAGATGACATATTGCTAAGTCTCATAGTTGGGTCTGTCCGACTTGGACCTTATCTCGACTCGGATCCGACTACGTCGAATCCGACCAGACCTTTCCAAGTCCATATTATCCGATTAGCATCCAATGCTCCATGGCTAGTGAGACCGAGCCATCGACCATGTCATATGCTAGTCTAGTCGGCTGCACGTCCACACAGCCCTTTCGACTGGGGACCCTTTAGGACAGTCATCATACAATGCATAGTCCCACAAACAAGTCACGTACTTGCTGATACACATCATTGATAATGTCCATGGACTATCTTTATTCATAAACATAGGAAATATCATCATACATGATTGCCTCTAGGGCATATCTCCAACACTCCGGGCCCCCTCACCCAACCTCGGGATTAACACTCACGAGCCCCACCACCACCTGCCTCATATCCTGATCCGAACCAACGACCACACCCGCAACCTCATCCTGTGCATGCCTAGTTGTGAGCTCCACACCCTCTACCTGCTCCATCGTGATAGGCGTGATCTCTTGGCGCGGAGCCCCACCTACAGAACAGGCCCGGCCCGGAGCCTCAACCACCTCCGCATTGTTATTGGCGCGTAGCGGATATGAAATTTGAGCCTCCAACTGCACAGACTCTCCGACGTGTCGCCCCGCACCACCCAGCCAGTCAAAAGTGAAGAGATGGGACATCAGCCTATCCTGAACTGCCACTCCGGGCCCGCGGCCCCCCACCTGATGCACTTGATCCATCGGTGGAATCCGCCAGTCGCCAACTGTTGGGGAACGAAGCATGCAATTTTAAAAAATTTCCTACGATCACACAAGATGATGCGGAGCATCCCTCGCTCATCCCCAGGGACATACCTACATCTTCCTCGACACCACTTGGACCCATGACAAGAGCTCAAGCAAAGGCTATCGAAGATAAGGTGAACTCGCTCCTCTCTGAACTCCCTCTCCCTACTCACGAGATATGGCTACTACCTCATACGGAGACTCTATGTGTGATCAGGTGCTTGGACGGAAGCCACAGGACAGCTACATTCAATGGCCAAGATGGCGAGGACACCAAGCATGAAGATCAAGAAGAAGAGCTGCTTTAGAAGCTACAGGCCCCGGACGACCGGCCTGGCCTGGATGTCCGACCCCTGGAGGGTACTACAGCCAAGGGAAGAGAAGCCAGCCAGAGCTACAGGCTCCAGACGACCGAACTAGCCCGGACATCCGACCACTCCCAGGCCCGGACGACCGAGCCCTTCCAGACGTCCGGCCCTTCCCCAACAAAACCAGAATTACGGAAATCCAAAGAAGTCCGGATGACCGTGCCAGCGACCACAGAACAGAATCTACGGACATCCGAAGAACCCCGGACGTCCGGGACCCCACGAGCCTCCGGACGACCGGCGTCCCACGGACGTCCGGACCCTGGCTGCGTCCAGCTGTGGGTTGATGCACATGTACCCCTTCACTTCGCCCCTCATTTTCACTATGACTATAAATAGACCTCTCCCACCTCATAGCTAGGGTAGCGTTGATTTAGCTCATTTGTGAGATAGAGCCTCACTCATCCATCCGGATCTACTCCTCGTGAGGGACCGACACCTCCATCCGGAGAAGATCCACCTGGATTCAAGACCTCCATCTGGAGAAGACCATCATCAAGACCTCCTCGCGGAGAAGAACCAGTTACCCTTTGTATCATCCTTTGTTGGACTTGGATCTTGTATCTCTACTTGTGTTTCGATGATCTAGCGCATGTGTGAACTCTATTCTTGTTGGTTGAGTGTTTTTCCTTCGCTTCCCTCCTTGTGTTCTTCGTGTTCCTCGTAGGGATCCTCTCCAAACGTGAAAGATCGGCCCCTAGGGTTCCGCCCTACATCATCTTGGTATCATGAGCCACGTTGATCATGTTTTTGGAGCCCCTACCCCATGTTTTCTAGCTTGATTTTGTTGTTTTCGTCCTAAATCCGAAAATCCCCACCAAAAATAGCCCCAAAAATTTTTGTGATCTGTTGGTGTGTTGAAATTTTGTTGGATTTGATCCATGGATTTGTGTTGCCACGTGTGGATCTAGCTTTCCCCACCCTCCCCACCCTTTTCCATTCACAAATCCGCTCGAATTCGACATCACCACTTCCCTCCACCTCGAAATTGAGTAGTTCATCCCGTGCCCGATTTGCGCCCAGGCACCGAACGATCGGACCCCACAGGACGTCCGACGACCGGACGACCATGACCCTCCGGACGTCTGAGAAAACCTGACGAAACTGAATTTTCCAGTTCGGCTGCCACCATTTCCCCACCTTCCACCACATCTTCCAAAGCCCTATACCACCACAGCTGCCCACATACACCACCATCATCCACCAATACCTCCTATGACGATTTTGACACGTTTTGGTCTTTGAGATTTTGAGTTGTGGTTCCCTTGTCCTATTGTGTTTCGGCTATATAGGTACGGTTCGACATCATCATCACCACCACTCATATTCGCAAGGGAATCATCATCGCCAAGGACGGTAACCTCGTCGACATCTTTGTCATACCTTGCAATTGCATTGATAACCACATGGCTTTACTTTTGCATAGCTTACCCATCGAGACTAGCCATTGTGTATTGCCGGCAACGTGACTTGTGCACATTAGTGATCATACTCCATAGCATACATACCATACCATAGTGGTGCATATCTTGGCATCATCTTTTGTGTCACAAAGTTGTCATCGCATACACAATTGCTATCTTGGTTCGTGAAGTTTTGCATGAGAAAAGAGCTCAAAAGTGAAAAAGCCAAACAAACTTTTAAGCAAAGAGGAAAGATAAGCAAAGAGCTTATAAGCAAGAACCATAGCATCATACTACATTAAGATTGTCATATCCGATCATCTTGGATCATATCACCGAAATACCATACATATAGCATACTTGGGATAGAGGTTGTTGCATTTTTTGCCTAGTAGGTTGTGCACAAGTTATGTATCCGCCTATTGTGCAATCGTGCTAGTGTCTCTTGTGCATTGTGCAACAAGAGTATTTTCGTGGATTCCACATTTTGGCTCATTTTTGGTTTGCACAATCCCACTTATCTATTTGCGTGTGTGTTTCCGTGTACCTATACTTGCTTGGTCTACTTGTTGCATTTGCAAATTTGTGAATCTTTTCCAACATTATTGAAGCTCACTTACAGTTGCATCAAATTTTGTGGCACCATCCTAACCAAGCTCCACCATAAGCTCTTACTTATGTAGGTGTGAGAACCGACAAGAATTGGTACCAATTGTGCTATTTCATTGTCCGCATTTGAGCGATCTTGATTCATCTCCAACATCGGTCAAGGTACATTTGGTATAAGTTCTTCTCCTTCTACCACTCACATTTTTGCTTGGAATGATGGATAGGCCAAGTACTTCTACCAACCCACTCTTCATCGAGCAAGGCGATGACATGTCATCATTCGTCACTAAGAGCCACCTCTTTGGTGCACAACGAGCGTTGCATCAAGAGCAACAAGCGATGACCAACTGCATTGACAACCTCACCACCGACTTGCGACTCTCCGGGCAACGTACAAGGGACTACTTCAATAACAAGCTCGATGCTCACAAGCAAGAGAATGATGCAAGAATGGACGAGATCCGCGCCTTGTTGGTGAACCACCCTCCTTCAACTTCTTCATACTCAAGACGGAGCCGCTCAAGTCGACACTCCGACGACACCTTCTCAGGCTCAAGTACACCGACATCGAACACTCTTCGACGAGCCGCGCGCCAAGACCGTCATGCATCCCGCAATCCTCTACACAACAAGCATTCACAAGAGCAAGTCGACGAGCAAGTACTTCGTCCTCAACCACACCAAGTTGCTTTTGCGCAAGCTCAAGAACGATAACGTCAACATCACCAAGAGGAAGAACGAGCGCGTCTACATCAAGAGGAACAAGACGCCGAGGCTCAACGTCTTTAACAACAACAACGTGAAGCACAAGCTCTTGAGGCGCAACGTGCCCTTAAAGAATCAAGTCGAGCCATCTCTAACCACAATCGAGATCGGTGCAATCAAGAGGAAGCACTTCGCGAAGAAATCCAAGAGCAGAACTACCAAACACGAGTGCAACGTCAAGTTCCTCAAGCTCCTCCACAAGCCCGACAAGTTCCTCCTCAACCTCAAGTTCAACAAGAGCAAGATGATCATGGACTTCCTCCACGCCAAGAGCAAGTTGATCATGGACTTCCTCCACGCCAAGAGCAACATGAGGATGATTACCCCCCACGTCAAGGGCGTCATCATCACCATCGACCACAACACAATGAAGAGCAATGCTACGGCAAGCTAAAATTCACAATGCCAAAGTTCAACGGAAGCAATGATCCCGAAGAGTATCTCTCATGGGCATTGAAGGTCGACAAAATCTTTCGCTTGCACAAGTATGAGGAAGAGAAGAAGATCTCTATGGCATCACTTGAGTTCCAAGACTATGTGCTCATATGGTGGGAACAAGTCCTTGAGTGCCGAGAAACAAGAGGTGAACCTCCAATCACCACTTGGGCTCAAATGAAAGATGTCATGCGAGCACGTTTTGTGCCCACCTACTACAACCGCGATCTCTTCAAGAAACTCCAACTACTCAAGCAAGGAACAAAGAGTGTTGAAGAATACTACAAGGAAATGGAGATAGCCATGATACGAGCCAATGTCACGGAAGATGATGAGAAAACAATGGCACGCTTCTTGAATGGACTCAATCATACCATCAAGAAGATTGCCGACTTCCAACCCTACTCCAACCTCATCGAGCTCATGCATCAAGCTACCAAAGCGGAACATCAAGTGCAAGATGACTTCAAGTATGCCAAGTACTCATCCAATGCCTGCGGCTTCTCCAACACCCAAGCTTCAACGATTCCTCCAACTTCTACCTCAACCAAGCCATCTACAAGCACCGATGACAAGTCAAGTTACAAGAAAACTTCGACAAGCTCAAGTCGTCCTCATCCTACTACAAGCAACTGCAAGCCGCACGCTTCATCATCTACTCCAACCGATGAGACCGTCAAGACAAGCTCCTTCAAGTGTTTCACTTGCGACGACCGAGGCCACAAGTCTTTCCAATGCACAAACAAGCGCACCATGATCCTCAACGATGATGGAACCTATGACTCCATGAGTGAAGAGGAAATGGAAGCCCTTGAGCAAGTGGCCATGCACCGACGCGTGAACGAGGATGAAGATGATCAAGTCTTTTGTGATGAGGATTCGAGCCCCGCTCTCGTTGTCTCCAAAGTCTTGACTCTTCAACATCAACAAGAAGAAGACCAACGATGCCACATCTTCCACACAAAGGCCGGCATCAATGGAAGGTCCGTCAAGGTCATCATCGATGGAGGTAGTTGTCACAACTTGGCAAGTGAAGAACTATGCTCCAAGCTACAATTGGTCAAGATGAAGCACCCGCACCCCTACAAAGTCCAATGGCTAAGCGACTCCGACACTATACGAGTCGAGCATATGGTCCAAGTCTCCTTCAAAATTGGCACATATGAGGACACTTTGGAGTGTGATGTCGTCCCGATGTCTGTTTGACACCTCCTTCTTGGTCAACCATGGCAATTTGACCGCGGTGTCATCCACAACGGACGTACCAATCACTATAGCTTCAAGATGAAAGGGAAGGAGTATGTGCTACGACCTATGTATCCTAGTCAAGTGATAGCCGACAAGCAAGCCACCCATCATGGAGAGAAGAGTGAGAAAGTGATCCACCAAAAAGGGAGTGAGAGCCACAAGCCAAAACCGAGTGCCTCCATGATGAGCGACAAGAAAAACTTAGTCCTCTTTGCCACCAAAGTGAGATGAGAGAAGTGTGTGAGAACCCATCGAGTGTTATGCACTTTGTCCTTGTGTGCAAGGACGGGAAACCAAAAACTAACACCTCTCACGATCTACCTTTAGTGTTAGCTTCTCTTTTGCAGGAATTCCAAGATGTTTTCCCCGATGAGATACCTCCGGGACTACCTCCTCTACGAGGCATTAAGCATCGAATCGACCTCATCCCCGGAGCACCCCTACCAAACAAAGCTCCATACCGCGTCAACCCCGAAGAAACTAAGCAGATCCAACGGCAAGTACAACAACTAATCGACAATGGACATGTATGTGAAAGCTTAAGCCCTTGTGTCATTCCCGTTATACTTGTGCCCAAGCAAGACGGTAGTTTTCACATGTGCTCGGATTGTAGACCCATCAATGCTATTAGCATTCGTTATAGGCATCCCATTCCTCGCTTAGATGATATGCTTGATGAACTTAGCGGTGCCACCATTTTCTCAAAAATTGGTCTTAAAAGTGGCTATTATCAAATCCGCATACAAGAAGGTGATGAATGTAAAACCGCTTTCAAAACCAAATTTGGCTTGTATGAGTGGTTGGTTATGCCTATGGGTTAGTCGAAAGCTCCCGGTACTTTCATGCGTCTTATGCATTTTGTGCTTCGACCTTATATTGGAGTGTTTGTTGTGGTTTACTTTGATGACATTCTTGTTTTTAGCAAATCCATGAAAGAGCATCTAAAGCATGTTAGGGCTGTTTTGCAAACTCTTCGCAAGGAATGTCTTTATGCCAACATGAAAAAGTGCACATTTGGTGTCGACAAGCTTGTTTTCTTGGGTTTGGTTGTCTCTTCCAAGGGTGTCCATGTTGATGAATCTAAAATTGAAGCAATTAAAACTTGGCCCCAACCCACCAATTTGCAACAAGTGCGTAGCTTTCTTGGCCTTGCGGGTTTTTATCGTTGCTTTGTGAAAGATTTTAGCACTATTGCCGCTCCTTTGCATGCCTTGAGTAAGAAGAATGCTCCTTTTGTTTGGGGATCTTTGCAATCTACCGCTTTTGATGAGCTCAAGTTTTTGCTTACTCATGCTCCGATTCTCGCTTTGCCCAACTTTGACAAAACTTTTGAGGTCCATTGCGATGCAAGTGGTACCGGAATTGGCGGAGTTTTGATGCAAGAAAAATGAGCCATTGCTTATTTTAGTGAAAAACTCTCCGGTGCTCAACTTAACTATCCCATCTATGACAAAGAATTGTATGCTTTAGTGTGTGTGCTACATGTTTGGGAACATTATCTTAGGCCTCATGAGTTTGTCATCCATACCGATCATGAAACGCTTAAGTACTTAAAAGGTCAAACTAAGTTGAACAAGCGTCATGCCAAATGGAGTGAATTTGTTGAACCTTTTCCCTATGTGATCAAGTACATTAAGGGTAAGGAAAATGTAGTTGCAGATGCATTTTCACGCATATGCACGCTTGTCACTAAACTTGAGTTGAATGTTGTTGGCTTTGAGCACATAAGACTTGTATGTGAATGATCCTTCCTTTGCTACTCCTTATGCTAAGTGTTTGGCGCATACACCTTGGTAACGATATTACATCAAGGATGATTATCTTATGAGAGCTAACAAACTTTGCATTCCCGAGTCTTCTCTTCGTTTGCTCCTTTTGCAAGAGGCTCATGGAGGCGGACTCATGGGACACTTTGGACGCGACAAGACATTTGCCACGCTCTCCAAGAACTACTTTTGGCCCAAGATGTTCTGTGACGTCTCATGCTTCACCAACCGACGCTCTACATGTCGCAAAGCTAAGTCTAAAGCTCAATCCCATGGTCTTTACATGCCTCTTCCTATTCCTTATCAACCTTGGGAAGACATTAGCATGGATTTTGTACTTGGTTTACCTAGAACTCAAAATGGCAAGGATTCCGTGTTTGTTGTTGTGGACCGATTTTCTAAGATGGCACATTTCATTCCTTGCAACAAGATAGACGATGCTTCGCATGTCGCCAATCTATTTTGTAGGGAAATCTTGCGACTCCATGGAGTACCAAAGACAATCGTCTCCGACCGCGACGTCAAGTTCTTGAGTTACTTTTGGAAGACGCTATGCGCCAAGCTCGGAATCAAGCTCTTGTTCTCATCTGCATACCATCCTCAAACAGACGGTCAAACAGAGGTGACGAACCGTACGCTCTCCACTCTACTTCGTGTGTTGATCAAGAAGAACATCAAGGAGTGGGAGGCGTGTCTACCCATCGCCGAGTATGCCTACAACCGTGCAAGACATTCGACTACCGGCAAGTCCCCCTTCGAGGTCGTCTACAGCTTCAACCCGTTGTCCCCATTGGACATTCTACCTCTTTCTCTATAAGAGCGCACCAACCTCGACGCGAGTGCACGAGCAAGCTACCTCAAGAAGATGCACGAAGATACAAGGCACACCATCGAGCGCCAAGTACAATGACTAGCGTCCAAGCTCAACGTCAGCAAGCAACCCATGATTTTCAACATTGGCGATCTCGTGTGGCTACACCTTCGCAAGGACCGCTTCTCCAATGAACGCAAGTCAAAACTTCAACCTTGAGCCGATGGACCCTTCAAGGTGCTAGCACGCTATAACAACAACGCCTACAAGATTGACCTCCCACGAGACAAGTACAACATGAGCGACATCTTCAACGTCAAGGACCTCTCGCCATACCATGGTGATGACACTTTCGATCCGAGGTCGGATCTTTCCCAAGGGGAGGGAGATGATGTGGAGCATCCCTCGCTCATCCCCAGGGACGTACCTACATCTTCCTCGACACCACTTGGACCCATGACAAGAGCTCAAGCAAAGGCTATCGAAGATAAGGTGAACTCGCTCCTCTCTGAACTCCCTCTTCCTACTCATGAGACATGGCTACTACCTCATACGGAGACTCTATGTGTGATCAGGTGCTTGGACGGAAGCCACGGGATAGCTACATTCAATGGCCAAGATGGCGAGGACACCAAGCGTGAAGATCAAGAAGAAGAGCTGCTTTGGAAGCTACAGGCCCCGGACGACCGGCCTGGCCTGGACGTCTGACCCCTGGAGGGTGCTACAGCCAAGGGAAGAGAAGCCAGCCAGAGCTATAGGCTTCGGACGACCGGACCAGCCCGGACGTCCGACCACTCCCAGACCCCGGATGATCGAGCCCTTCCGAATGTCCGGCCCTTCCCCATCAGAACCAGAATTATGGAAATCCGAAGAAGTCCGGACGACTGTGCCAGCGACCACATAACAGAATCTACGGACATCCAAAGAACCCCGGACGTCCGAGACCCCGCGAGCCTCCGGACGACCAACGCCCCACGGACGGCTGGACCCTGGCTGCGTCCAACTGCGGGCTGATGCCCATGTACCCCTTCACTTCGCCCCTCATTTGCATTATGACTATAAATAGACCTCTCCCACCTCCTAGCTAGGGTAGCGTTGATTTAGCTCATTTGTGAGATAGAGCCTCGCTCATCCATCCGGATCTACTCCTCGTGAGGGACCGACACCTCCATCCGGAGAAGATCCACCTGGATTCAAGACCTCCATCTGGAGAAGACCATCATCAATACCTCCTCGCGGAGAAGAACCGGTTACCCTTTGTATCGTCCTTTGTTGGACTTGGATCTTGTATCTCTACTTGTGTTTCGATGATCTAGCGCATGTGTGACTTCTATTCTTGTTGGTTGAGTGTTTTTCCTTCGCTTCCCTCCTTGTGTTCTTCGTGTTCCTTGTAGGGATCCTCTACAAACGTGAAAGATCGTCCCCTAGGGTTCCGCCCTACATCACAAGATCTATCTAGGAGATGCATAGCAACGAGAGGGGGAGAGTGTGTCCACGTACCCTCATAGACCGAAAGTGGAAGCGTTATGTTAACGCGGTTGATGTAGTCGAATGTCTTCACGATCCAACCGATCTAGCACTGAACGTACGGCACCTCCGAGTTCAGCACACGTTCAGCTTGATGACGTCCCTCGAACTCTTGATCCAGCAGAGGGTCAAGGGAGAGTTTCATCAGCACGACAGCGTGATGACGGTGTTGATGATGTGATCTGTGGAAGGCTTTGCCTAAGCACTACGATGATACTACCGGAGGAGTGAACGGTGGAGGGGGGCACCGCACACGGCTAAGACAATGTTATCCCTTTGGGGTGCCTGCCTGCCCCCGTATATAAAGGAGGGAGGAGGAGGCCGGACACCAGGGGCGCGCCAAGGGAGGGGAGTCCTACTAGGACTCTACTCCTAGTAGGATTCGGCCCCCCTCTTTTTTTCC
Organism: Triticum dicoccoides; assembly: GCF_002162155.2. Classification (NCBI taxonomy): domain Eukaryota; kingdom Viridiplantae; phylum Streptophyta; class Magnoliopsida; order Poales; family Poaceae; genus Triticum; species Triticum dicoccoides. The sequence goes on along the minus strand of NC_041389.1, from coordinate 334,706,295 downwards.
TTCTTAAGGAGGTAAAAAGGGGGAAGGACAAGGAGTAGGACAAGGAAAGGGGGTGGTGCCCCATTTCCCTAGTGCAATTCAGCCTCCTCCCTTGTGGGGGCGCACCAGCCCCTTATGGGCTTGTTAGCCTCCCTCTCATGGCCCACATGGCTCATATCTTCCACCGGAGGGTTCCGGTAACCCTTCCGGTACTCCGGTTTGTACCCGATACACTCCGGAATACTTCCGGTGTCCAAATACCACCTTCCAATATATCAATCTTTACCTCTCGACCATTTCGAGACTCCTCATCATGTCCTTGATCTCATTCAGGACTCCGAACAAACTTCAGACATCAAAAACACATAACTCATAATACAAATCATTATCGAACGTTAAGCGTGCGGAACCTACGGGTTCGAGAACTATGTAGACATGACCGAGACACATCTCCGGTCAATAACCCATAGCGGAACCTGGATGCTCATATTGGCTCCTACATATTCTACGAAGATCTTTATCGGTCAAACTGCATAACAATATACGTTGTTCCCTTTGTCATCGGTATGTTACTTGCCCGAGATTCGATCATCAGTATCATCATACTAGTTCAATATAGTTATCGGCAAGTCTCTTTACTTGTTCTGTAATGCTTCATCCCGCAACTAACTCATTAGTCACATTGCTTGCAAGGCTTATAGTGATGAGCATTACCGAGAGGGCCCAGAGATACCTCTCTGATACACGGAGTGACAAACACCTTCGAAGACACTTGTAGAGGATCTCTATAATCACCCAGTTACGTTGTGATGTTTGATAGCACACAAGGTGTTCCCCCGGTATTCGGGAGTTGCATAATCTCATAGTTAGAGGAACATGTATATGTCATGAAGAAAGCAATAGCAATAAAACTTATCGATCATTATGCTAAGCTAACGGATGGGTTTTGTCCATCACATCATTCTGTAATGATGTTATCCCGTTCATCAAATGACAACACATGTATATGGTCAGGAAACATAACCATCTTTGATTAACTAGCTAGTCAAGTAGAGGCATACTAGGGACACTTTGTTTTGTCTATGTGTTCACACATGTACTAAGTTTCCGGCTAATACAATTCTAGCATGAATAATAAACATTTATCATGATATAAGGAAATATAAATAACAACTTTATTATTGCCTCTAGGGCATATTTCCTTCAGTCTCCCACTTGCACTAGAGTCAATAATCTAGTTCACATCGTCATGTGATTTAACACCAATAGTTCACATCTGTATGTGATTAACACCCATAGTTCACATCGCCATGTCACCGACAACCAAAGCGTTTACTAGAGTAAATAATCTAGTTCACATTGCTATGTGATTAACACCCAAAGAGTACTAAAGTGTGATCATGTTTTGCTTGTGAGAGAAGTTTAGTCAATGGGTCTGCTAAATTCGGAGCCGTGTGTATTTTGCAAATTTTCTATATCCACAATGCTCTGCATGGAGCTACTCTAGCTAATTGCTCCCACTTTCAATATGTATCCAGATTGAGACTCAAAGTCATCTGGATTGGGGTAAAGCTTACATCAACGTAACTCTTTACGACGAACTCTTTATCACCTCCATAACCGAGAAATACTTCCTTAGTCCTCTTAGGTAACTAAGGATAACTTTGACCGCTATACAGTGATCCACTCCTGGATCACTATCGTACCCCCTTGCCAAACTCATAGCAAGGCACACAACTGGTCTGGTACATAGCATGGCATACTTTATAGAACCTATGACTGAGGCATAGGGAATGACTTTCATTCTCTTTCTATCTTCTGCCGTGGTCGGGCTTTGAGTCTTACTCAACTTTACAGGCAAGAACTCCTTCTTTGACTCATCCATTTTGAACTCTTTCAAAATATTGTCAAGGAATGTACTCATTGAAAAATCTTATCAAACATCTTGATCTATCTCTATAGATCTTGATGCCCAATATGTAAGCAGCTTCACTGAGGTATTTCTTTGAAAATCTCCTTTCAAACTCTCCTTTATGCTTTCCAGAAAATTCTACATCATTTCCGATCAACAATATGCCATTCACATATACTTATCAGAAAGGTTGTAGTGCTCCCACTCACTTTCTTGTAAAAAGAGGCTTCACCATAAGTCTGTATAAAACGGTATGCTTTTATCAACTCATCAAAGTGTATATTCCAACTCCGAGATGCTTGCACCAGTCCATAGATGGATCGCTAGAGCTTGCACACCTTGTTAGTACCTTTAGGATTTACAAAACCATCTGGTTGCATCATATACAACTCTTTTTTAAGAAATATCCATTTAAGGAATGCAGTTTTGACATCCATTTGCCAGATTTCATAAAATATGGCAATTGCTAACATGATTTGGACGGATTTAAGCATCGCTATAGTTGAGAAAATCTCATTGTAGTCAACACCTTGAATTTGTTGAAAACCTTTTGCGACAAGTCAAGCTTTGTAGATAATAACACTATTATCAGCGTCCATCTTCCTCTTGAAGATCCATTTATTTTCTATGGCTTGCCGATCATCGGGCAAGTCCACCAAAGTCCACACTTTGTTCTCATACATGGATCCCATCTCGGATTTCATGGCCTCAAACCATTTCGTGGAATTTGGGCTCATCATCGCTTCCTCATAGTTCGTAGGTTCATCATGGTCTAGTAACATGACTTCCAGAATAGGATTACCGTACCACTCTGGCGCGGACCGTACTCTGGTTGACCTACGAGGTTCAGTAGTAACTTGATCTGAAGTTTCATGATCATCATCATTAGCTTCTTCACTAACTGGTGTAGGAATCACTAGAACTCATTTTTGTGATGAACTAATTTCCAATTCGGGAGAATGTACAATTACCTCATCAAGTTCTACTTTCCTCCCACTCACTTCTTTTGAGAGAAACTCCTTCTCTAGAAAGGATTCATTCTTAGCAACAAATATCTTGCCTTCGGATCTGTGATAGGAGGTGTACCCAACAGTTTCTTTTGGGTATCCTATGAAGACACATTTCTCTGATTTGGGCTCGAAATTATCAGGTTGAAGCTTTTTCACATAAGCATCGCAGCCCCGAACTTTAAGAAATGACAACTTAGATTTGGTGCGAAAACACAGTTCATACGATGTCCGGATTTTGACGGTGCCCTGTTTAACGTGAATGCATCTATCTCTAATGCATAATCCCAAAATGATAGTGATAAATTGGTAAGAGGCATCATAGATCACACCATATCTAATAAAGTGCAGTTACGATGTTCGGACACACCATTACGCTATGGTGTACCAGGTGGCGTGAGCTATGAAACTATTCCACATTGTTTTAAATGAAGGCCAAACTCGTAACTGAAATATTCACCTCCACGATCAGATCATAGAAACTTTATTTTCTTGTTACAATGATTCTCCACTTCACTCTGAAATTCTTTGAACTTTTAAAATGTTTCAGACTTGTGTCTCATTAAGTAGATATACCCATGTCTGCTCAAATCATCTGTGAAGATCAGAAAATAATGATACCTGCCACGAGCCTCAACACTCATCGGACCGCATACATCGGTATGTATTATTTCCAGTAAGTCATTAGCTCATTCTATTATTCTGGAGAATGGAGTTTTAGTCATCTTTCCCATAAGGCACGGTTCGCAAGTATCAAATGATTCATAATCAAGTGATTCCAAAAGCCCATCAGCATGGAGTTTCTTCATGCGCTTTACACCAATATGACCTAAACGGCAGTGCCACAAGTAGTTGCACTATCATTATCAACATGCATCTTTTGGCATCAATATTATGAATATGTGTATCACTACAATCGAGATTCAATAAACCATCAACATTGGGTGTATGACCATAGAAGGTTTTATTCATGTAAATAGAATAACAATTATTCTCTATCTTAAATGAATAATCGTATTGCAATAAACATGATCTAATCATATTCATGCTTTAACGCAAACACCAAATAACATTTATTTAGGTTCAACTCTAATCCCGAAAGTATAGGGGGGTGCGATGATGATCATATCAATCTTGGAACCACTTCCAACATACATCATCACTTCACCCTCAACTAGTCTATATTTGTTCTGCAACTCCTGTTTTGAGTTACTAATCTTAGCAACTGAACAAGTATCAAATACCCAGGTGTCGGTGTCAAAACCGGCGGATCTCGGGTAGGGGGTCCCGAACTGTGCGTCTAGGCGGATGGTAACAGGAGACAAGGGACACGATGTTTTACCCAGGTTCGGGCCCTCTTGATGGAGGTAAAACCCTACGTCCTGCTTGATTGATATTGATGATGTGGGTATTACAAGAGTAGATCTACCACGAGATCAAGGAGGCTAAACCCTAGAAGCTAGCCTATGGTATGATTGTTGTCCCTACGGACTAAAGCCATCCGGTTTATATAGACACCGGAGAGGGCTAGGGTTACACAGAGTCGGTTACAATGGTAGGAGATCTACATATCCGTATCGCCAAGCTTGTCTTCCACGCCAAGGAAAGTCCCATCCGGACACAGGACGAAGTCTTAAATCTTGTATCTTCATAGTCTTGGAGTCCGGCCGATGATGATAGTCCGGCTATCCGGACACCCCCTAGTCCAGGACTCCCTCAGTAGTCCCCGAACCAGGCTTCAATGACGACGAGTCCGGCGCGTATGTTGTCTTTGGTGTTTGCAAGGCGGGTTCTCCTCCATGTTCCATGTGTTAGCCGAATAGTGTCCAGTTTCTTCATAAATGTTGCGCTCGTCGACTTCCACGTCCAATAATGGCCCTCTTCCACGTGTTGCATGAATGCGAAAAGCCAGGGTATTTTTACGTTTTACCCCCCTAGCTGTGCGAATAAGCCGCCTATAAGAGAGGCGTGGATCCAGATCCAAATCACACCATCCTCCTTTCGCAAGTATTCATTGAAGCGTATCTGACAAGAATCCATTCCAACATGGATAGTCGACGCGGCTCCTCTTCTCGCGCTCCCAGTCCTCAGCCAGGAGATTGGAGGAGATGCTCAGTCCCGCATAGCGAGTTAGTGACGCTCCAAGCAGAGGGATACCTTCCCCCAGCCTTTATGGTTCCGGTTCGAGCCGGACTGGCCACCTACAAGGGTGGGAAGCAGGCGGAGAGCGTCCCCAATCCCTCCAAAGGAGAGCGGGTATGCTTCGTCCCCTACTTAATAAGGGGACTCGGATTTCCGATACATCCGTTTCTCCGGGGGCTCCTGGAGTTCTACGGACTCCAACTTCACCACCTCACACCTGCCTCCATTTTGCACATCGCGGGCTTTGTAGCTGTTTGCGAGCTGTTCTTGGGCATCGATCCCCATTTTGCGCTGTGGAAGAGATTGTTTTGCCTCATACCCCGTTCTCACGAGGGGTCGATATGTCAAGTGGGCGGAGCCGAAATATGGCGCATCGCCGGGACCGGATATCTATCCGGAACCCCGAAGAAGGCGTCCGAAGACTGGCCTTCGGAGTGGTTCTATATGGAAGACGCCCCGTTGCCGGATCCAGTTCGGATCGGCCTCCCGGAGTTTAGCAGCGCTCCTCTGAAGAAACGCCTGAGTTGGCGCCCGCGGAGCCCTCAACAGGAAGATGATAGGAGCGTCCACTATCTGATGGGCCGGATGCGGTTATTGGCCCATTCCGGATTAACCATGATTGGAGTCATGGCCACATGCATTATGCGAGGGGTGCAGCCGCTCCAATATAGGGGCCACCCCATGTGGGATTTCAACAGGGAGAATGACGCCACCCGTCATGGCCGCAAGGGGCCGGGATCGGCCGCCGATCTGGTGAAGATCCTGTCCGGCTTGTACAAGGGGGAGAAGGAGGACTTCCTCCGCACGAGTCCATTGAATGGATTCTCCATGAATAACCCTCGGAGCTGGGTAAGCGGACGTTTATATATTTGATCCATGCTTTCGAAGATAAGTGTCTTACTTTATGATTTCGACGCAGGAACTGCGCCGGGATGTGGAGGGCATAGAAAGCCCGACTCCACAACCCGAGGATCCGGGAAGATCCCTTGATCCAGCCGCCGGAGAAGATCCGGACATAACGGTGGAACTGATTGTCGGGGTGTTCCACCAGCTCAGCATAGACAATGCTCTAGTCACCATTACGGCTGACTACCCCGGTTTATCCCTGGCTTCCCAGGTGAGTACGACCGAAGTCCTGACACCGTTACCTTTTTAATGCTTATTTCTGACCACCATGTACCAATGGTGCTTCGCAGGAGGTGCCTTTACGGCAGGAAGCCGAGCCCGCGGCGACCGTCCAACCAAGGTCAGTGCAGCCCAGCAGGCGGAAGAGGAGTGCGGCGCGAATTGAAACGTCGCCGCAAAGGTATGGCGCACCATTGTCCTTTAAGGGAAAGACTCCTGGGAGGTATATTAATGCTCGTGATTCTTCCAGGAGAAAGAGCGCTCGCCGGACTGAGTCCGGAGAGGTTGCCAACCAAGCCTCCGCCAGCCAAGCTCCAACGCCTGGTCCAGAGAGGGAGGTGAGCGCAAGGCGCGAGCCGGATGCTCCTCCAACGGAGGATGCCGACAGGTTGTCCGCCACCAGGTCTGAGGTGGAGAGCGCCATGAATCACAGGCGCCGTCGGACAGTTCTTCGTGACGCGTGTCTCTCCCCAGAGGCGTTGAATGCTTTTAATGCGGGAGACGCGCACCTCCGTGCTTCTCAAGATGGTTTAACCAGAGCCACGGGGCAGTATGTAAAAGACATACGGGTGAGGAATTTTTATAGTTATATATGCCAGTAGCCCCCGAGACTTAAAATAGTTAAACTAACTAATTTAAGGATCATTTGTTATGCAGGATCTAACAGAGAAGAATACCCACCTGTCCCAGGAGCTTGAAGAATGCAAGGCCCAACTTGAGGCCACACTAGCCACTGCCGGGGGAGCCACAGAGACCCCCTCTGATAATTCATATTTCGAAAAGAGAAATAGTTTATGAAGTGCGACGTGTGTATAATCTGACAATAATATTGCAGAGGGTGCCGGACTAGATCCGGACAAGCAACATCTGCTGCGCCAGGTGAAGGCCGGCGAGAAGGTGCTTATGAGGGTGCAGCAGGAGAGGAACAAACTCCAAGATGCTAATACCCAGCTGGGCGAAGAACTAAAAGATGTTCGGGTCCAGCTGTCTAACTCCATAAAGGAGAATCGGCGGCTTCATCGCAGCATTTATAGTAAGTGCTTGAGCAAACTCTTTTGAAAAGAAGAGTTCGGCGAGGAAGTCAATTGACAGAAATATGTCTGTAGGTGTGCTCAAGGGTCGTTCGACGGAGGAGATGCCTGGTTCCATGGGATACCCTCTTCCCGAGCTGCTGCAACTGCACGAACGTGTTCGGCAGGCGATGAGCGGCGTCATTCAGGCCTTATGGCCTTCCATCTCCCTACCCGAGGGTCTTGGAGGGCTTGCTGAGCAGCTTCAGGGAGTACGGCGGCGTCTCCGTCTGTGGAAGATATCAGCCTGCCGTCAAGGCGCCAGGGAGGCCTGGGCCATGGTGAAGACGCGGTACCCGAAGGCTGATCCAAACCACATGGCTGAGGTTGGACCTGCGGGGCCCGATGGGAAGGAGATCCCTGTGAGCCTGATGTACGGCCAAGTAGAGTTGGCCGCGAAATATTCCCAACAGGACTGTAAATTAGACAGTCTGTTAGATGGGATTGAAGAGGAGTACAATCAGTCAGTGTGACGATGTAATTTAAAATGACATGTAAAATGCCTTCTAGCCGGATTGTAGATTGTTTGTCTTTGCGGACCTTTTCGCTTCAACCTCGGGACCCAACAGTCCGGAGTGTGTCCGAATACCCTTACGGTTTAAAAAAACCGGGGCATGCATGGAGACAAGGCGTAGGGGTCATAAGTGCTTTATCAGACAAGTGCCCAACTAGCTATGTTATATTACATGGTTAGTAACAAACATCTTCCAGGGAGAATAGTTCCGTTAGGGGTTCCTTTCCCTGGGAGGCATGCCCTAAAGTGCATGACCGGACTGCGAAAAGAGCAGAAAAAGCATCTGGGGACAGATAAATAAATAAGTAATAAATCATCTTTCAGGTTACCGACCGAATATTCCCTTAAGAACGCTAGCCTTCGGCTTCACCCAGTCTGAGCTACACATCCGGCTGACCCGGCAGTAACAATCGCAGAGGTGCTCCCTTTACCTCCTAGCCTAACAAACGGGAATGTAGGGGTAAGCACAGGAGCCAGGCAACCCGGCTTGGCCAAAACTTAAGTCATATTGATGCATATAATGGTGAGTAAAAGGTACATGCGGAAGTATGACACATGTGTTGGGCATGGAGCCCATATAAATAAGCTTCTGTTAAAGAAGCCCCGGGTATAACGAGTGCGAGTAGCACATCGAGTGAGTGCGAACAAAGCGCAGATCAGCCCTCAAGAGGCTTGTACTGAAAGAGGGAGGAAAAAGGAGGGAAAACAAAGACAGCGAAAAAATATAAAAGGTGGACGGAGGAAGGAGACGAACTCTGAGTCCGGCTCTAGGCGTAGAATCTTCGGAGACGGGCTGCGTTCCATGGGTTTGGCTCGAGTCGGTTGTTTGATGCGTTGCGTAGACGGTATGCACCGCCGGTAAGGACTTGGTCGATGATGAAGGGACCTTCCCACTTGGGCTTAAGTTTGTCCTTTTTCTTGTCCAGCAGGCGTAGAACTAGCTCGCCAACATTGTAAGTTTTGGCCTGTACTTCTCTGCTTTGATATCTTCGAGCCTGCTGCTGATAGAATGCGGAACGGGATTTTGCCACGTCGCGCTCCTCCTCTAAGGCGTCCAAACTGTCCTGCTGATCCAACTCGGCTTCTCTTTCTTCGTACATGCGTACGCGAGGTGAGTCATGAATTATATCGCAGGGTAAAACTGCCTCGGTGCCGTATACCATAAAAAATGGTGTGAATCCGGTAGTGCGGTTTGGCATGGTCCGTAGCCCCCAGAGTACGGAGTCGAGCTCCTCTACCCAGTGCGTGTTGGATTCCGTGAGGGACCGCACTAATCTAGGTTTAATGCCACTCATGATTAGACCATTTGCTTGTTCCACTTGATCGTTAGTTTGAGGGTGGTAGACTGAAGCGTAGTCGAGCTTGATGCCCATGTTTTTGCACCAGAGTTTAACCTTGTCGGCCATGAAATTCGTGCCGTTATCAGTGATGATGCTGTGCGGGACGCCAAAATGGTGTACTACCCCGGATATGAAGTCTATCACAGGTCCGGATTCTGCCGTTTTAACCGGCTTGGCCTCTATCCATTTGGTGAATTTGTCCACCATGACCAATAAGTATTTGTGCTTGTGGGTTCCCCCTTTAAGGGGTCCAACCATGTCAAGCCCCCAGACCGCGAACGGCCAAGTGATGGGTATAGTTTTGAGGGCGATGGGTGGCATGTGGCTTTGATTAGCAAAGAGCTGGCAACCAACGCATCGTTGGACAAAGTCCTGAGCATCTGCCCGGGCTGTCGGCCAATAAAATCATGTACAGAAAGCCTTGCCTACAAGGGCCCGGGCTGCAGTGTGGTGCCTGCCGAGTCAGCGTGAATGTCGGCCAGGAGATTTCGCCCTTCCTCTTCGGAGATACACCTTTGAAGGACTCTGGTTGTGCTTTTCTTATAAAGTTCTCCCTCATGGACCTTGTAGGCTTTAGATCGCCGAACTATGCAGCGGTCCTCATTTTGGTCTTCGGGAAGTTCCTGCCTGATTAAGTAGGCTAGGAATGGTTCCGTCCACGGGGCAATTACTGCCATTATTTCTTGGGTTGAAGGTGTTATTTCATTGGCTGAGCCACCGATTGTGTCAGAATGTTCTGTGTTGGGTGGTGCAGTTGGTTCCGGGTTGTTATTTCCGGACTCCTCTTCCCATAATACGGATGGCTTAAAGAGCCGTTCCAGGAAGATGTTTGGAGGGACGGTGTCGCGTTTTGCGCCGATGCGTGCCAACACGTCTGTTGCCTGGTTATTATCCCGGGCTACATGGTGGAATTTGATTCCTTCGAACCGGGCTGACATTTTTAAGACAGCGTTACGGTAGGCTGCCATTTTCGGATCCTTGGCGTCAAAGTCTCCATTTACTTGGGATATTGCGAGGTTTGAATCCCCGCACACCTCTAGGCGTTGAATACCCATGGAGATTGCCATCCGGAGGCCATGTAGAAGGGCCTCGTATTCGGCTGCATTGTTGGAGTCCGTGTACATTATTTGAAGTACGTATTGGACTGTGTCTCCGGTTGGGGATGTCAAGACGACGCCAGCCCCCAAGCCAGCCAACATTTTGGAGCCGTCGAAATGCATGATCCAATTGGAGTATGCGCCGTACTCTTTAGGGAGTTCGGCTTTGGTCCATTCGGCGATGAAGTCAGCCAAAACTTGCGACTTTATAGCTCGCCGTGGTTTGTAGGTTATGTCAAATGGTAAGAGCTCAATGGTCCATTTTGCAATCCTGCCCGTCGCATCGCGATTATTTATAATATCGTTGAGAGGTACTTCTGAGGCCACCATTATGGAACACTCTTGAAAGTAGTGTCGCAGCTTCCGGGATGCCATGAACACCGCATACGCTATCTTTTGATAATGTGGGTACCGGGGCTTGCATGGAGTTAAGACAGTGGATACGTAGTACACTGGTTTTTGAAGAGGGGATTTTTGTCCTTCTGTTTCTCGTTTGATGACGAGTACGGCGCTGACAACTTGATGTGTTGCCGCGATATATAATAACATAGGTTCGCCCAAGTTGGGCGCGGCCAGGACCGGATTTGTTGCCAATATGGCCTTAATTTCTTCGAGTCCAGCCGTGGCAGCATCCGTCCATTCAAAGTGTTCGGTGCACCGGAGGAGGCGATAGAGGGGCAGCGCCTTTTCTCCCAAACGGGAGATGAAGCGGCTTAGAGCCACCACGCATCTCGTCAATTTTTGTATTTTTTTGAGGTCTTTTGGGATATCCAATTGTGACAGAGCCCGGATCTTGGCTGGGTTTGCTTCAATTCCTCTACCGGATACAATGAAGCCCAAGAGCTTTCCGGCTGGTACGCCAAAAACACATTTTTCCGAGTTGAGCTTAATGTCGTATGCTCGGAGGTTGTCGAATGTAAGCCTCAAATCGTCTATTAGAGTTTCGACATGTTTGGTCTTAACGACCACATCGTCTACGTACGCCTCCACTGTTTTGCCTATCTGGGTGGCCAGACATGTCTGAATCATGCGCTGATATGTTGCGCCGGCGTTTTTGAGTCCGAAGGGCATTGTGTTGAAGCAGAATGGTCCGTACGGAGTAATGAATGCCGTTGCAGCCTGGTCTTTTTCCGCCATCTTGATTTGATGGTATCCGGAGTATGCGTCGAGGAAGCACAATGAATCGTGCCCTGCGGTGGCGTCGATGATTTGGTCGATGCGAGGGAGAGGGAAATGGTCTTTTGGGCAGGCCTTGTTAAGGTCTTTGAAATCGACACAAAGGCGCCAGGATTTGTCCTTTTTTGGTACCATTACCAGGTTGGCTAGCCAGTCCGGATGTTTTATATCTCTGATGAATCCGGCTTCTAAGAGTTTGGCTAGCTCCTCTCCCATTGCTTGTCTTTTGGGTTCGGAAAATCGCCGAAGAGCCTGTTTGACTGGCTTGATCCTTTTAGGATATTTAGGCTGTGTTCTGCCAGCCTGCGTGGGATTCCTGGCATGTCTGAAGGGTGCCAGGCAAAAATGTCCCAGTTTTCCCGAAGGAATTCTCGTAGTGCGGCTTCTACATCAGGATATAATTGTGCCCCAATGGAGGCCGTCTTTGTAGGGTCCGTTGGATGGACATGGAATTTGACTATTTCGTCTGCTGGTTTAAAAGAGGTGGAGTTAGACCTCTTATCGAGTATCACATCATCCCTATCCACCGTGGAGCGTAGCGCAGTGAGTTCCTCTGCCGCTAGGGCTTCGGATAATGCCTCTAGGGCCAGTGCGGCTATCTTATTTTCAGCGCGGAGTGCTATATCTGGATCACTGACAAGAGTGATTATTCCATTGGGCCCGGGCATTTTGAGCTTCATGTACCCGTAATGGGGTATAGCTTGGAAGATTGTGAATGCCTCTCGCCCTAACAAGGCGTGATATCCGCTGCCGAATGGGGCCACTTGGAATGTGACCTCTTCGGACCGGTAATTGTCCAGCGAGCCGAACACTATGTCTAGTGTGATTTCTCCTGTGCAGCGTACTTCTTGACTAGGGATTATTCCTCTGAAGGTTGTGCTGCTTCGCTCAATGCGGCTCCAGTCAATTTCCATTTTTTGGAGGGTTTCCTCGTAGATGAGGTTTAATCCGCTGCCGCCATCCATGAGTACCTTGGTAAGACGAAAGTCGTCCACTATCGGACTGAGGACCAATGCGGCTGGTGCTCGAGCTGTTCGGAATTTAGGTTCGTCGCTGGCATTGAAGGTGATAGCCTTGTCGCTCCATGGATTTGTTGTTGCTACTTGGTAGACTACGGCGAGGCTGCGGATTGTTTGTTTCCGCATGTTATTTGATGCGGAAGTCTTGAAGACTGTTAATACCGTACTGGTACTATTAGGCTGGTTGCCCGGGGCTAGAAAGCCTTCGCCACTTTTGGCCACCTGTCGTAGTATCCAACATGCTCGAAGGCTATGTGTTGGAGTGGCGCATTCCGTACTGTGGATTTTACAGGGTCCGTTGAGCCATCCCTCCAGTATGGTTCCGTGCCCTTTAGGGGTTTTTTGCTTTTTGCTTTTTAACCCAGGTGCTTGAGTATGACGCACCCTTTTATTTCGAACTAGGGTTGTATTCAGGGCCGAATTGTCCCAAAACCTAGTTTCGGTTTTCCAGGCACTCTCCATCGCACAGTATTTTTGTACTATGGTCGCCAGATCTGCAAAGCGTGTAACTTCGCAACGACTTATGGCGTTCATGATTCCCTCGTCCGTGCAATTGTTGCAGAAAATTGAGATTGTGCTTTCCTCGCGGCAGTCTTTTATCCTGTCCATGACCAGGAGGAATATGGCCCAGTAGTGATGTACTATTTCATCGGGCTCTTGCCGTATTTGAGATAGATCGCTTATGTTTGGGTGGGCGGGCAGAATTAAATTCGGAACCCCGCCCGATCTGAGGCTCAAAGGCCGAGAAGTTTCCGGATTTGGAAGCTTGGGTTGCTGGATGTTATCCAACAAATCTGGTCCGATGCCTGACTTTAGGTTCAGTACTTGATTGACATTCGTCCCTCTGCGGGAATCCGGCATGAAGGGATCGGGAATCCGGACATAACTGGTCTTTAACATAGAGGAAGAGTCGCCGCGTTGTTCCTCTACCACGACAACGTGGTGGGTAGCCTGGGGAGAATTAATTTCTCTCAGATTGGTTTTAAGCCCAATCTGATCGTAGTCTGTGGTGACTCCCAGGGCGGCGATGCGATCCAAGAGCTCATTTATGGAGGAGAGCTCCATCGGATCTAGCTGCTCGGCGAATTCCGAGTTGACGTGAAGATCGCTTTTGATGACTCGAGAGGTCATTGTCGGAGCGGCGGCCGAACAGGCGGTCATGAGAAAACCGCCTAGCCGGATAGTTTGGCCGGGGGCCAAAGCTCCCCTGACGACGGCGCTGTCTTTAAAGACGGGAAAAGGCATCCCTCCTGATTGCGACGGCACAGAGGAACTCTCAATGAAAGCACCAATGTCGGTGTCAAAACCGGCGGATCTCGGGTAGGGGGTCCCGAACTGTGCGTCTAGGCGGATGGTAACAGGAGACAAGGGACACGATGTTTTACCCAGGTTCGGGCCCTCTTGATGGAGGTAAAACCCTACGTCCTGCTTGATTGATATTGATGATGTGGGTATTACAAGAGTAGATCTACCACGAGATCAAGGAGGCTAAACCCTAGAAGCTAGCCTATGGTATGATTGTTGTCCCTACGGACTAAAGCCATCCGGTTTATATAGACACCGGAGAGGGCTAGGGTTACACAGAGTCGGTTACAATGGTAGGAGATCTACATATCCGTATCGCCAAGCTTGTCTTCCACGCCAAGGAAAGTCCCATCCGGACACGGGACGAAGTCTTCAATCTTGTATCTTCATAGTCTGGGAGTCCGGCCGATGATGATAGTCCGGCTATCCGGACACCCCCTAGTCCAGGACTCCCTCACCAGGGGTTACTACGAGCACTGGTAAGGTACACATCAATAGCATGTATATCAAATATACCTTTGTTCACTTTGCCATCCTTCTTATCCACCAAATATTGGGGGTAACTCCGCTTCCAGTGACCATTTCCTTTGCAGTAGAAGCACTTAGTTTCAGGCTGAGGTCCAGCTTTGGGTTTCTTCACGGGTGTGACAACTTGCTTGCCATTCTTCTTGAAGTTCCCTTTCTTTCCCTTTGCCCATTTTCTTGAAACTAGTGATCTTGTTTAATCATCAACACTTGATGCTTTTTCTTGATTTCTACCTTCATTGATTTCAGCATCACAAAGAGCTCGGGAATCGCTTTTGTCATCCCTTGCATATTATAGTTCATCACGAAGTTCCAGCAACTTGGTGATGGTGACTAGAGAACTTTTTTAATCACTATCTTATCTGGAAGATTAACTCCCACTTGATTCAAGCGATTGTAGTACCCAGACATTCTAAGCACATGCTCACTAGCTGAGCTATTCTCCTCCATCCTTTTAGGCAAAGCACTTGTCAGAGGTCTCATACATCTCGACACGGGCATGAGTCTGAAATACCAATTTCAGCTCTTGGAACATCTCATATGCTCCGTGGCGTTTCAAAACGTTTGAAGTCCCGGTTCTAAGCCGTAAAGCATGGTGCATTAAACCATCAAGTAGTCATCATATTGAGCTAGCCAAACGTTCATAATGTCTGCATCTGCTCCTGCAATAGGTCTGTCACCTAGCGGTGCATCAAGGACATAATTCTTCTGTGTAGCAATGAGGATAAACCTCAGATCACAGACCCAGTCCGCATCATTGCTACTACCATCTTTCAACTTAGTTTTCTCTAGGAACATACCAAAAATCATAGGGAAGCTACGACACGAGCTATTGATCTACGACATAATTTGCAAAGACTATCATGACTAAGTTCATGATAAATTAAAGTTCAATTAATCATATTACTAAAGAACTCCTACTTAGATAGACATCCCTCTAGTCATCTAAATGATCACGTGATCCATATCAACTAAACCATGTCCGATCATCACGTGAGATGGAGTAGTTTTCAATGGGGAACATCTCTATGTTGATCATATCTACTATATGATTCACGTTCGACCTTTCGGTCTCAGTGTTACAAGGCCATATCTGCATATGCTAGGCTCGTCAAGTTTAACCTGAGTATTCTGCACGTGCAAAACTAGCTTGCACCCGTTGTATGTGAATGTAGAGCTTATCACACCCGATCATCACGTAGTGTCTCAGCATGACGAACCATAGCAAGTGCATACTCAGGGAGAACACTTATACCTTGAAATTTAGTGAGGGATCATCTTATAATGCTACCACTGTACTAAGCAAAATAAGATGCATAAAAGATAAACATCACATACAATCAAAATATGTGACATGATATGGCCATCATCATCTTGTGCCTTTGATCTCCATCTCCAAAGCACCATCATGATCTCCATCATCACCGGCTTGACACCTTGATCTCCATCATAGCATCGTTGTCGTCTCGCCAACTATTGTTACTACGACTATCGCTACCGCTTAGTGATAAAGTAAAGCAATTACATGGCGATTGCATTTCATACAATAAAGCGGCAACCATATGGCTTCTGCCAGTTGCCGATAATTCTCTTACAAAACATGATCATCTCATACAACAATTTATATCTCATCATGTCTTGACCATATCGCATCACAACAAGCCCTGCAAAAACAAGTTAGACGTCCTCTACTTTGTTGTTGCAAGTTTTACGTGGCTGCTACGGTCTTCTAGCAAGAATCGTACTTACCTATGCATCAAAAACACAACAATTTTTCATCAAGTGTGTTGTTTTAACCTTCAACAAGGACCGGTCATAGTCAAACTCGATTCAACTAAAGTTGGAGAAACAGACACTCGCCAGCCACCTATGTGCAAAGCACGTCAGTAGAACCAGTCTCATGAACGCGATCATGTAATGTCGCTCCGGGCCGCTTCATCCAACAATACCATCGAATCAAAGTAAGACGTTGGTGGTAAGCAGTATGACTATTATCGCCCACAACTCTTTGTATTCTACTCGTGCATATATCATCTACGCAGACTTGGCTCGGATGCCACTGTTGGGGAACATAGCATGCAATTTCAAAAAAAATCCTACGATCACGCAAGATCTATCTAGGAGATGCATAGCAACGAGAGGGGGAGAGTGTGTCCATGTACCCTCGTAGTCCGAAAGCGGAAGCATTATGTTAACGCGATTGATGTAGTCGAACGTCTTCACGATCCAACCAATCTAGCACCGAACGTACGATACCTCCGAGTTCAGCACACGTTCAGCTCGATGACTGATCACCCAAAAGTGTAGGGGATCTATCATAGTCCTTTCGATAAGTAAGAGTGTCGAACCCAACGAGGAGTAGAAGGAAATGACAAGTGGTTTTCAGTAAGGTATTCTCTGCAAGCACTGAAATTGTAGGTAACAAATTGTTTTGTGATAAGATAATTTGTAATGGGTAACAAGCAATGAAAGTAAATAAAGTGCAGCAAGGTGGCCCAATCCTTTTTGTAGCAAAGGACAAGCCTGGACAAATTATTATATAGAGAAAAGCGCTCCCGAGGACACATGGGAATTATCGTCAAGCTAGTTTTCATCACGCTCATATGATTCGTGTTCGTTACTTTGATAATTTGATATGTGGGTGGACCGGTGCTTGGGTACTGCCCTTTCTTGGACAAGCATCCCACTTATGATTAACCCCTATTGCAAGCATCCGCAACTACAAAAGAAGTATTAAGGTAAACCTAACCATAGCATGAAACAAGTGGATCCAAATCAGCCCCTTACAAAGCAACGCATAAACTAGGGTTTAAGCTTCTGTCACTCTAGCAACCCATCATCTACTTATTACTTCCCAATGCCTTCCTCTAGGCCCAAATAATGGTGAAGTGTCATGTAGTCGACGTTCACATAACACCACTAGAGGGAAGACAACATACATCTCATCAAAATATCGAACAATACCAAATTCACATGACTACTAATAACAAGACTTCACCCATGTCCTCAGGAACAAACGTAACTACTCACAAAGCATATTCATATTCATAATCAGAGGGGTATTAATATGCATTAAGGATCTGAACATATGATCTTCAACCAAATAAACCAACTAGCATCAACTACAAGGAGTAATCAACACTACTAGCAACCCACAGGTACCAATCTGAGGTTTTGGTACAAAGATTGGATACAAGAGATGAACTAGGGTTTGAGAGGGGATGGTTCTAGTGAAGATGTCGATGGAGATTGACCCCCTCCTTGATGAGAGGATCGTTGGTGATGACGATGGTGATGATTTCCCCCTCCCGGAGGGAAGTTTCCCCGATAGAACAGCTCTGTCGGAGCCCTAGATTGGTTCTGCCGAGGTTCCGCCTCGTGGCGGCGGAGTTTCGTCCCGTGAGCTTGCTTATGATTTTTCCAAGGTAAAAGACTTCATATAGCAGAAGATGGGCACCGTTGGGCTGCCAGGGGGCCCACGAGGCAGGGGGCAAGCCTAGGGGGTAGGGCGCGCCCCCCACCCTCATGGCCAGGGTGTGGGCCCCCTCTGGTACTTCTTCCGCTCAATAATTATTATTAATTCCAAAAATGACTTTTGTGGAGTTTCAGGACTTTTGGAGCTGTGCATAATAGGTCTCCAATATTTGCTCCTTTTCCAGCCCAGAATCTCAGCTGCCGGCATTCTCCCTCTTTATGTAAACCTTGTAAAATAAGAGATAATAGCCATAAGTATTGTTACATAACGTGTAATAACAACCCATAATGCAATAAATATCGGTATAAAAGCATGATGCAAAATGGACGTATCAACTCCCCCAAGCTTAGACCTCGCTTGTCCTCAAGCGGAAGCCGATATCGAAAAATATGTCCACATGTTTAGAGATAGAGGTGTCGATAAAAAAATACGGACATGAGGGCATCATGATCATTCTTATAACAACAACATAAATATACTTTGTCATATGATTTCTTATGCTCAAGTAACAATCTATTCACAATGTCAAGTATGAATCAGAAACTTCATTGAGAACTAACAAACTGTAATCTCGGTCATTGAAGCAATTGCAATTTATCATAACATCGGAAAGATTCAACATAAGAGCTTTTCAGCAAGTCCACATACTCAACTATCATTTAGTCTTCCACAATTGCTAACAATCATGCAATGCTTATGTTTATGGAGTTAATCGGACACTGAGAAAGATAGGGGCTTATAGTGTTGCCTCCCAACGTTTTACCTCAAGGGTAATGTCAACAATAATAGTTCGTGCTAGCTTACATCCAATTATATATATATATATATATATATATATATATATATATCAGGATCTTTCCAACACGAGGTGCTTGCCAAAGGATAAAATGAAAAAGGGAAAGGTGAAGGTGAAGATCACCTTGACTCTTGCATAAAGTAAAAGTAAAAGATAGGCCCTTCGCAGAGGGAAGTAGAGGTTGTCATGTGCTTTTAGGGTTGGATGCACAAAATCTTAATACAAAAGAACGTCACTTTATATTGCCACTTGTGATATGAACCTTTATTATGCAGTCCGTCACTTTTATTGCTTCCATATCACAAGATCGTATAAAGCTTATTTTTCCACACTAATAAGTCATACATATCTAGAGAGCAATTTTTATTGCTTGCAACATGACAACTTACTTGAAGGATCTTACTCAATCCATAGGTAGGTATAGTGGACTCTCATGGCAAAATTGGGTTTAAGGGTATTTGGAAGCACAAGTAGTATCTCTACTTGGTGCAAGGAATTTGGCTAGCATGAGGGGGAAAGGCAAGCTCAACATGTTTGAATGATCCATGACAATATACTTTAACTGAGATGTGACAAAACATAACCCATTACATTGTCTTCCTTGTCCAACATCAACTCTTTAGCATGTCATACTTTAATGAGTGCTCATAATCATAAAAGATGTCTAAGATAGTATATTTATATGTGAGAACCTCTCTTTCTTTATTACTTCCTATTAATTGCAACGGTGACCAAAACTATGTTTGCCAACTCTCAACAACTTTTATGTATCATACTCTTTATGTGTGAAGTCATTAGTTTCCATAAGATCAATATGAACTCGTTTATTTCTTTTATTCTTTTATGCACTTTAGGATCATAGCAAGATAGTAAAGCCCTTGACTCAACACTGATCTTTATTTTATATAGCTCACGAACTCGATTACATAGAGGGGTCTCAAAGCAAAACTCAAAACTAATTCATACCAAAACTTTATTCTACTAGATCAAGATATTACCAAAAGGATGGAACTAAGAAAAAAAGGTAAAGATGGGAGTGTGATGGTGATACGATACGGGGGTACCTCCCCCAATCTTGGCAGTTGCCAAGGGGAGTGCCCATACCCATGTGATTATGTCTCCTTTGCTGGTGAAGAAGGTGGTGATGATGATGGATAGTTGCACATCGAGCGTAGAAGCTCTTCCAATTTGTGGATAATGCCCTTAAGTGCAACGATATGATCCTTCAACAAAATATTTTCCTGTGTGAGATACTTGTTTTGTATGCGAGCTAACTCAATCATCTTGAAAGCTTCAATCTCAGTTGGGGTAAAGAGGTTAGGAAGAGGTTGAGCGATGTTTTCTTCTTCGGCCGCCGGAGCTTGATCCTCCATGGCCTTCTTGATCCCTTCATCCTTGTTGATCTCCTCAATTTCTTCTCTCTTCAGCTCTATATTCAATAGCCAAGCATCCTTGTCTTTATTGTTGGAGGAGGGTGTCGTCATGATGCTCTAGATCTATCAGAAAAACAGCTCGAAACAAAGACAGAAGATTTTTGCGTGATACAATGGTCAAAACCTTCTAGAGATTATATAATGATTTTTTACCGCCAAAAGAAGTATCGTGCAAGAAAACAAAGTCCGGAGAGCACACGAGGTGCCCACGAGGAAGGGGGCGCGCCCAGTAAGGTAGGGCGCGCCCTCCACCCTCGTGGACGCCTCGTGTCCTTCCCGGACTACTTCAAATTTTCCTATTTTCTTAAATATTCCAAACGGAGAAAGATTGCTATTAGAATTGTTTTGGAGTCGGTTTACTTACTGTACCACATACCTATTCCTTTTCGGAGTCTGAAACATTCTGGAAAGTGTCTCTTATGTATTCCTTCGGGGTTACGGTGTTAATAATATTAGTTTCAACATTTATAGGATTACCTAAGATAAATGTTTGATTCTTTGACCGTTCACCACCTTTAGATTTGTGCCTTCGAAGTTGTTGATTTTTATGGCACCAGAACGATAGACCTCCTCGATAATGTAAGGGCCTTCCCATTTAGAGAGAAGTTTTCCTGCAAAAAATCTTAAATGAGAGTTGAATAGCAACACATAATCACCTACGTTAAACTCACACTTCTGTATCCTTTTGTCATGCCATCTTTTAACTTTTTCTTTAAACAACTTGGCATTCTCATATGCTTGGGTTCTCCATTCATCAAGTGAGCTAATATCAAATAACCTCTTCTCACCAGCAAGTTTGAAATCATAATTGATCTCTTTAATAGCCCAATATGCCTTATGTTCAAGTTCGAGAGGTAAGTGACATGCTTTTCCATAAACCATTTTATATGGAGACATACCCATAGGGTTTTTATATGCAGTTCTATAAGCCCATAATGCATCATCAAGTTTCTTGGACCAGTTCTTTCTAGATCTATTAATAGTCTTTTGCAAGATTAATTTGAGCTCTCTATTACTCAATTCTACCAGACCACTAGACTGTGGGTGATATGGGGATGCAATTCTATGATTACATCATACTTAGCAAGCATTTTACGAAAAGCACCATGAATAAAATGTGAACCACCATCAGTCATGAGATATCTAGGGACTCCAAACCTCGGAAAAATAACTTCTATAAGCATCTTAATAGAGGTGTTATGATCAGCACTACTAGTTGGAATAGCTTCTACCCACTTAGTAACGTAATCAACAGCAACTAAAATATGTGTATATCCATTAGAGGCAGGAAAAGGTCCCATATAATCAAAGCCCCAAACATCAAACGGTTCAATAACAAGAGAATAATTCATAGGCATTTCTTGACGTCTACTAATATTACCAATTCTTTGACATTCATCACAAGACAAGACAAACTTACGGGCATCTTTGAAGAGAGTAGGCCAATAAAAACCGGATTGCAATACCTTATGTGCAGTTCTATCTCCAGCGTGGTGTCCTCCATATGCCTTGGAGTGACACTTACGTAGGATCTGTTCTTGTTCATGCTCAGGTACACAACGTCTAATAACACCATCTACTCCTTCTTTATAAAGGTGTGGGTCATCCCAGAAGTAATGTCTTAAATCATAAAAGAACTTTTTCTTTTGCTGGTATGTGAAACTAGGTGGTATAAATTTAGCAACAATGTAATTAGCATAATCAGCATACCATGGAGCAGTACGAGAAGCATTTATGACAGCTAGTAGTTCATCAGGAAAGCTATCATCAATAGGTAGTGGGTCATCAAGAACATTCTCTAACCTAGATAAGTTGTCTGCAACGGGGTTCTCAGCTCCCTTTCTATCAATAATATGCAAATGAAATTCTTGTAGCAAGAGAACCCATCTAATAAGTCTAGGTTTAGCATCTTTCTTGGCCATAAGATATTTAATAGCAGCATGATCAGTGTGGATAGTTACTTTAGAATCAACAATATAAGGTCTGAACTTATCACAAGCAAATACAACTGCTAAGAATTCTTTTTCAGTAGTAGCATAATTTCTCTGAGCAGCGCCTAGGTCTTACTAGCATATTGAATAACATTTAATTTCTTATCAACTCTTTGTCCTAGAACAGCCCCTACAGCATAATCGCTAGCATCACACATAATTTCAAAGGGTAAATTCCAATCAGGTGGCTGAACAATAGGTGTAAAAATCAAAGCTTTCTTAAGTATTTCAAACGCTTCTACACAATCATCATTTAAGATAAAAGGAATATCTTTTTGCAATAGATTAGTCAGAGGCCTAGAGATTTTAGAAAAGTCCTTAATGAACCTCCTATAAAGACCGGCATGACCAAGGAAACTTCTTATACCTTTAATGTCCTTGGGACATGGCATCTTTTCAATAGCATCAACTTTAGCTTTATCAACTTCAATACCTCTTTCAGAAATCTTATGCCCCAAGATAATGCCTTCACTAACCATAAAGTGGCACATTTCCCAATTCAAAACAAGGCTAGTATCTTCACATCTCTGCAAAACTCGTTCAAGGTTGCTCAAGCAATCATCAAAGGAGGATCCATAAACGGAGAAATCATCCATGAATACCTCACAAATCTTTTCACAAAAGTCAGAGAATATAGCCATCATGCATCTCTAAAAGGTAGCATGTGCATTACATAAACCAAAAGGCATACGTCTATAAGCAAAAGTACCGAAAGGGCAAGTAAAAGTAGTCTTTACTTGATCGTCCACTAACACAGGTATTTGAGAAAAACCAAAGTAACCATCTAGAAAGCATAAATGTGTATGTTTGGATAGTCTTTCTAGCATTTGATCAACAAAAGGTAAAGGGTAATGATCTTTCTTAGTAGCTTTATTTAATTTACGGAAATCAATTACCATACCTGTAATAATTCTTTGCAGGATCAATTCATCTTTATCATTAGGAACGATAGTAATACCTCCCTTCTTAGGGACGCAATGGACAGGACTTACCCACTGACTATCAGCAACGGGATAAATTATACCTGCCTTGAGGAGCTTTAGTATTTCCTTTCTTACCACTTCTTTCATCTTAGGATTTAACCGTCGTTGATGATCTCTAACTGGTTTGGCATCTTCTTCCAATTTTATTTTGTGTTGGCACAAGGTGGGACTAATGCCCTTAAGATCATCAAGAGTATATCCAATAGCAGCATGGTGCTTCTTCAGAGTTTTCAATAATCTTTCCTCTTCCTGCTCTGAAAGGTTAGCACTAATAATAACAGGATATATCTTCTTTTCATCAAGATAAGCATATTTAAGAGTATCAGGTAATGGTTTAAGCTCAGACACGGGATCACCCTTGGGTGGAGGAGGATCCCCTAGGATTTCAACAGGCAAGTTGTGTTTCAAAATAGGACCCTGTTTAAAGAATACTTCATCTATCTCCCTTCTTTCATTCATAAACATATCATTTTCATGGTCTAGCAAATATTGTTCTAAAGGATCATTAGGAGGCACGGCAATAGAAGCAAGAACAATAATTTCATCCTTACTAGGCAATTCTTTATCATGGGGTTGTCTACGAAATTTAGCAAAATTAAACTCATGATAAATATCTCCCAAGCCAATTGTAACAATATCCTTTTCACAATCAATCCTAGCATTGACAGTATTCAAGAAGGGTCTACCAAATATAATGGGACCAAAGCTATCTTGTGGCAAACCAAGAACAAGAAAATCAGTAGGGTATTTAACTTTACCACACAAGACTTCAACATCTCTAACAATCCCAATTGGTGAAATGGTATCTCTATTGGCAAGCTTAATTGTAACATCAATTTCTTCTACCTCAGCAGGTGCAATATCATGCATAATTTCTTCATATAAGGAAAAAGGTATTGCGCTAGCACTAGCACACATGTCACATAAGCCATGATAACAATGAACTCCTACTTTAACAGAAATAATAGGCATGCCTACAACAGGTCTATGTATCTTAGCATCGGGTCTAGCAATGTTAGCAGCCTGTTCACAGAAATAAATAACATGCCCATCAATATTATCAGCCAAGAGATCTTTGACCATGGCAATACTAGGTTCAACTTTAATTTGCTCAGGAGGTGTATATGTTCTAGTATTACTCTTACGAACCACAGTTGAAGCTTTAGCATGATCCTTTATCCTAATAGGGAAAGGTTGTTTCTCAACATAAGTAGTAGGAACAATAGGATCATTATAAGTGATAGTCTTTTCTTCAACTGTAACAGGTGCAACTACTTTTACTTCCGTGGGAGGATTATATTTAAACCACTTCTCCCTAGGGAGATCAACATGAGTAGCAAATGATTCACAGAAGGAAGTGATAACCCACAAGTGTAGGAGATCGCAACAGCTTTCGAGGGTAAAGTATTCAACCCAAATTTATTGATTCGACACAAAGGGAGCCAAAGAATATTCTTGAGTATTAGCAGTTGAGTTGTAAATTCAACCACACCTGGATAACTTAGTATCTGCAGCAAAGTATTTAGTAGCAAAAGTGGTATGATAATAAAGGTAACGGTGGCAAAAGTAAAGATAATTGTTTTGGGGTTTTTGTAGTAGTTGTAACAGTAGCAACGGAAAAGTAAATAAGCGAAGAACAATATGTGAAAAGCTCGTAGGCAATGGATCAGTGATGGATAGTTATGCCGGATGCAATTCCTCATGTAATAGCTATAACATAGGGTGACACAGAACTAGCTCCAGTTCATCAATGTAATGTAGGCATGTATTCCGTAAATAGTCATACGTGCTTATGGAAAAGAACTTGCATGACATCTTTTGTCCTACCCTCCCGTGGCAGCAGGGTCCTAGCGGAAACTAAGGGATATTAAGGCTTCCTTTTAATAGAGAACTGGAACAAAGCATTAGCACATAGTGAATACATGAACTCCTTAAACTACGGTCATCATCGAGAAGTATCCCGATTATTGTCACTTCGGGGTTGTCGGATCATAACACATAATAGGTGACTATAGACTTGCAAGATAGGATCAAGAACACACATATATTCATGAAAACATAATAGTTCAGATCTGAAATCATGGCACTCGGGCCCTAGTGACAAGCATTAAGCATAGCAAAGTCATAGCAACATCAATCTCAGAACATAGTGGATACTAGGGATCAAACCCTAACAAAACTAACTTGATTACATGGTAAATCTCATCCAACCCATCACCGTCCAGCAAGCCTACAATGGAATTACTCATGCACGGCGGTGAGCATCATGAAATTGGTGATGGAGGATGGTTGATGATGACGACGGCGACGAATCCCCCTCTCCGGAGCCCCGAACGGACTCCAGATCAGCCCTCCCGAGAGAGATTAGGGCTTGGCGGCGGCTCCGTGTCGTAAAACGCGATGAAACTTTCTCTCTGAATTTTTTCTCCCCGAACGTGAATATATGGAGTTGGAGTTGAGGTCGGTGGAGGTCTAGGGGGCCCACGAGATAGGGGGCGCGCCCTATAGGGGGGGGCTGTCTCGTGGACAGGCCGTGGGCCCCCTGGTGTATTTCTTTCGCCCAGAAATTCTTATTAATTCCAAAAAGTGCCTCCGTGGATTTTCAGGACAACTTCTCTTTTCTACACATAAAACAACATCATGGCAGTTCTACTGAAAACAACGTCAGTCCGGGTTAGTTTCATTCAAATCATGCAAGTTAGAGTCCAAAACAAGGGCAAAAGTGTTTGGAAAAGTAGATACGTTGGACACGTATCAGGAAGCTACTATCTCAGAGTCAAGTCCATATTTAGTGCTAAATCCACGAAAAGCATCGGTATCCATAAAAGATTTAACACAATCGAACTTAGGTGTCATACCTGACTCCTTACCATCGTCGGAATCCCAATCTTCAGAGTTGTGTTTAATTCTTTCCAATAAATCCCACTTGAATTCAATAGTCTTCATCATATTAGAACCAGCACAAGAAGCATCGAGCATCGTGCGATTATTAAGAGAAAGTCGAGCATAAGATTTTTGAATAATCATTTCTCTTGAGAGCTCATGATTGGGGCATGAATATAACATTGACTTAAGCCTCCCCCAAGCTTGAGCGATGCTTTCTCCTTCGCGAGGCCAAAAATTATATATATAATTACGATCACGATGAACAAGATGCATAGGATAAAACTTCTCGTGAAATTCCAATTTCAATCGTTTATAGTCCCAAGATCCCATATCATCACATAGCCTATACCATGTCAATGTGTCTCCCTTCAAATATAAATAGAAGACCTTCTTCTTAACAACATCATCAGGCATACCTGCAAGCTTAAATAATCCACAAACTTCATCCACATAGATAAGGTGTAAATCGGGATGCAATGTTCCATCTCCTGCAAAGGGATTAGCTAGCAGTCTCTCTACCATACCCGAAGGAATTTCAAAGTAAACATTTTCAGTAGGTTCGGTAGGTTGAGGAGCAACTCTTTGCTCTACTGGTCGGGGTGAAGATACCCCGAACAAGCCCCTCAAAGGATTAGTTTCCATAGTAATAAGTGACAGTAAATTTCAGCACACTATATAAATGTTTCCTTACCAAGTTCCACTCACCAAAGGCGCTTCACTCCCCGGCAACGGCGCCAGAAAAAAGTCTTGATGACCCACAAGTGTAGGGGATCTATTGTAGTCCTTTCGATAAGTAAGAGTGTCGAACCCAACGAGGAGCAGAAGGAAATGACAAGCGGTTTTCAGTAAGGTATTCTCTGCAAGCACTGAAATTGTAGGTAACAGCTTGTTTTGTGATAAGATAATTTGTAACGGGTAACAAGCAACGGAAGTAAATAAGGTGCAGCAAGGTGGCCCAATCCTTTTTGTAGCAAAGGACAAGCCTAGACAAATTATTATATAGAGAAAAGCGCTCCCGAGGACACATGGGAATTATCGTCAAGCTAGTTTTCATCACGTTCATATGATTCGCATTCGGTACCTTGATAATTTGATATGTGGGTGGACCAGTGCTTGGGTACTGCCCTTACTTGGACAAGCATCCCACTTATTGTTAACCCCTATTGCAAGCGTCCGCAACTACAAAAGAAGTATTAAGGTAAACCTAACCACAACATTGAACATATGGATCCAAATCAGCCCCTAATGAAGCAACGCATAAACTAGGGTTTAAGCTTCTGTCACTCTAGCAACCCATCATCTACTTATTACTTCCCAATGCCTTCCTCTAGGCCCAAATAATGGTGAACTGTCATGTAGTCGATGTTCACATAACACCACTAGCGGAAAAGACAACATACATCTCATCAAAATATCGAACGAATACCAAATTCACATGACTACTAATAGCAAGACTTCACCCATGTCCTTAGGAACAAACGTAACTATTCACAAAGCATATTCATGTTCATAATCAGAGGGGTAATAATATGCATAAAGGATCTGAACATATGATCTTCCACCAAGTAAACCAATTAGCATCAACTACAAGGAGTAATCAACACTACTAGCAACCCACAGGTACCAATTTGTGGTTTTGATACAAGATTGGATACAAGAGATGAACTAGGGTTTTGAGAGGAGATGTTGCTGGTGAAGATGTTGATGGAGATTGACCCCCTCCCGATGAGAGGATCGTTGGTTATGACGTTGGTGATGATTTCCCCTCCCGGAGGGAAGTGTCCCCGGCAGAACAGCTCCGCCAGAGCCCTAGATTGGTTCCGCCAAGGTCCCGCCTCATGGCGGCGGAGTTTCGTCCCGTGAGCTTGCTTATGATTTTTTTTCCAGGGTAAAAGACTCCATATAACAGAAGATGGGCACCAGAGGGCTGCGAGGGGGCCCACGAGGTAGGGGGCGCGCCCAGGGGGGTAGGGCGCGCCCCCCACCCTCGTGGCCAGGGTGTGGGATGAGGGAGTCTTGGATTAGGGGGTCCTCGGACAGACGGACTATGTACTTATGCCGGACTATTGGACTATGAAGATACAAGATTGAAGACTTCGTCCCGTGTCCGGGTGGGACTCTCCTTTGCATGGAAGGTAAGCTTGGCGATTCGGATATGTAGATTTCCTTCTCTGTAACCGACTCTGTGTAACCCTAGCCCCCTCCGGTGTCTATATAAACTGGAGGATTTAGTCCGTAGGAGAAGAACAATCATAATCATAGGCTAGCTTCTAGGGTTTAGCCTCTATGATCTCGTGGTACATCAACTCTTGTAATACTCATATCATCAAGATCAATCAAGCTGGAAGTAGGGTATTACCTCCATCGAGAGGGCCCGAACCTGGGTAAACATTGTGTCCCCCGCCTCCTGTTACCATTAGCCTTAGACGCATAGTTCGGGACCCCCTACCCAAGATCCACCGGTTTTGACACCGACATTGGTGCTTTCATTGAGTGTTGCACCGTGTCATCACGATAAGGCTTGATGGCTCATTCAATCATCCACAACGATGCGATCCAGGGTGGGGTTTTCCTCCCCGAATAGATCTTCGTATTCGGCGGCTTCGCACAGATCTATAGCTACGCCCCTGGACATCAGGTCAGTTTTGGAAGCCTGAACTACACTGCCGACATCCACGGAGACTTGATCTTCGACGGATTCGAGCCCATGACAGGTGCGCCATACAGTCACGATAAGCATGATTTAGATCTACCATCGGACGGTGTTCAGGAGAACGCACCTGCAGCTACCTTGGCCTTAGATCCTGAGCAGATTGTGCCCTCCGAGGACGGGTGGATAGACCCCACCACCAAAGCCGCACACTCATCGACAATAGAGCCGAACACAGACTTTGCCCCCAATGAGGTCTGTTTCATCGGACCCTCGGACTCGTCTCCAATCATAGGCTCCGAACCGCGCGCGTCCGTGCCTATCGAATCTGATTAGGCACCGATCATGGAGTTTACCTCCGCGGATATCTTTTAGCACTCGCCTTTGGGCAACATACTAAATTCACTGAAATCTCTCTCCCAGTCAGGGGACTCTTGGCCGAACTATGTCCGGCTTGAGTGGGAAGCTGACGATGAATAAATTCATTCCCCACCCACCACCCACTTAATAGCCACTGTCGACGACTCAACCGACATGCTTGATTTCGACTCCGAAGACATCAACGGTATGAACGATGATGCCGAAGAAGAACAGGAACCACCGCCCACAGGGCGCTGGACAGCCACCTCATCATATGATATATACATGGTGGACACACCCAAAGTAAACAATGGCGAGGAACGGAAGGATGCAACAGAGGATAATCTTCTTGAGAAGCAACCAAAGCGCCGATGGCACCGCTCTAAATCCTGCCACGGCAAAAACATCGATAACGGCACAAGAAAGAATAACACCCCGGACGACTCTAAAGGTAAAGACGACCCCATAGGCCCGGCGATGGAGCAGGATGAGCCAGGGGACGGCGAACATAGTACGGGGCCGCTGTCCGATCACAGCGATGCTGAGGGTAAAACTCATCAACCTGTCTCCGGAGAGGAGAACAGTCCGGATGACGATGCATTCATCATCCCGGAAAAGCACTTGGAACAAGAGAACCTCCACAAAAGGCTTGTCGCCATCGCAAGGAGCTTGAAGAAGCAGAAGCAAAGGCTTAAGGCCGCGCAGGATACGCTCAACCGCAGATGGAACAAAGTGCTCGACACTGACGAAAAATATGGTGGCGATCGCCACACAAAGAGCTACCCAAAGCACAAGCTGCTGCCCGAATTCGACGACGAGGCCATAGAGCCCATCCCGCCGAAAAACAATACGGCCGATCTGCCGGACCGACCATCCCGTGGCCGAGACAGGGTGGCCAATGACGCCGCACTTAAGTCATCACACGATTTACGTGAGCACCTGGACAAAAGAGCCGGTATGGCCAGGTCCATCTATGGATCTAGGAAGCGTGCTCCGGCGCAGGATCACGGCCACCAAAATGACTATACTGATCGAATACCAGCTCGGAATCAACACTGAACACTAAAACCGTCGGAAGCATGCCATGACACATCCAAATACAGGGGTGCCGCACACCCCCTGTGCTTCACCAATGAGGTGCTGGATCATGAACTTCCAGAAGGATTTAAACCTGTAAACATATAGGCATACAACGGAACGACAGACCCTGCGGTCTGGATTGAGGACTTTATTCTTCACATCCACATGGCTCGCGGAGATGATCTCCACGCCATCAAACACCTTCCCCTCAAGTTGAAAGGACCGGCTCGGCACTGGTTGAAAAGCCTCCCCGAAAACTCAATTGGAAGTTGGGAGGAACTGGAGGACGCTTTCAGGGCTAATTTTCAAGGGACCTATGTCCGACCTCCGGATGCAGACGATTTAAGTCACATAATCCAACAACCCGGAGAGTCAGCCCGTAAGCTTTGCAACAGATTTCTCACCAAGAAGAATCAAATCGTCGACTGCCCGGATGCCGAAGCCTTAGCGGCTTTCAAACACAGTGTCCGGGATGAATGGCTCGCCAGACACCTCGGCCAGGAAAAACCGAGGACAATGGCAGCCCTAACAAGCCTTATGACCCGCTTCTACGCGGGCGAGGACAGTTGGTTGGCCTGTAGCGGCACCAGCGACCCAGGCACGTCCGAAGTCAGGGATGGCAACGGGAAGCCGCGACGCAATAAAAACAAGCGTCGAAATAATGAAGACAGCCCAGACAACACGGCAGTAAACGCCGGATTCAAGGGCTCTTGACCCGGTCAACGGAAAAAGCCATCTAAAGGTAGCAGAGATGGACCGTCTAGCCTAAACAAAATTCTAGACAGATCATGTCAGATTCATGGCACCACCAAGAAACCTGCAAATCACACCAACAGAGAATGCCGGGTCTTCAAGCAGGCCGGCAAGCTAAACGCCGAACACAAGGGGAGGGAGACGCCAAGTGAAGACGAGGATGAGCCTCGCCAGCCGAACACTGGGGGACAGAAAAAATTTCCACCAGAGGTCAAAACAGTGAACATGATTTACGCAACCCACATACCAAAGAGGACGCGCAAACGCGCACTCCGAGACGTATACGCTGTAGAACCCGTCGCCCCCAAATTCAACCCATGGTCGGCCTGCCCGATCACTTTTGATCACAGGGATCATCCGACTAGTATCTGGCATGGAGGTTCGGCTGCCTTGGTGCTCGACCCAATAATTGACGCATACCATCTCACCCGAGTCCTCATGGACGGCGGCAGTAGTCTTAATCTGATATATCAGGACACTGTCCGCAAGATAGGGATAGACCCGTCAAGAATCAGCCTAAGCAATACCACCTTTAAAGGGGTAATACCAGGCGTAGAGGCCCGCTACACGGGCTCTCTAACACTAGAGGTTGTATTCGGTTCTCCCGACAACTTCCGAAGCGAAGAACTAATCTTCGATATCGCTCCATTCCGAAGTGGCTACCATGCACTACTCGGAAGAGTAGCTTTCGCTCGTTTCAATGAAGTTCCGCATTACGCTTATCTTAAACTTAAGATGCCCGGTCCATGTGGCGTCATCATAATTAGCGGAAATACAAAGTGTTCCTTGCGTGCGGAGGAATATGTGGCAGCTCTAGCAAGGTCGTTGACGACCACGGACACGGCTAGACGTGTCCGGTGCACCACTATTTGTAGCAGCCCAGATAAACCTGAGCTGGACTAACGACTATACCCCCGTATGTGGTGCCCGGGGCTGCCCGCATGAAAAGAATCCATAGTCCGGCTGGATCCTATTTACACTCAAGAAATTGAATTCTCATGGTTCATTAAGAGTAACCAACCTTTTGCACGGTCATACCAGACTCTTTCACCTGGGATTTTCCTTTTTTTCAGATGACCATGGTGCTACACCCTTCCAGGATACGGCACAACGGAGACAAAGGCACAGACGTGCAGCAGGGCCCCGTTCAAAGGTTTCTTTTTAGATTAAGACCCTGTGTAAACCTTTTTTTCATCTCTTGTTGGTTCAAACCCTCTTGGTCGGCATTATTGGCAAGTTTATTATTCGCCGATCTAAAATAGACGTTTCAAGGGCAACAACCAATGTGTTTTTGAGAACTATGCTCTCACCACAACCGCTCTTTCGTCGCGCCAGACTAATGCACGTACCTGGAAATTCAGGGATCATTATCGAGGGTGACACTCAGCCCAGTATATGATTTAAAGTCCGAATACCTTCGAGAGTGTTTGGCGCCGCGAGTTTGGCCTTATATGCATCAGCTCCGAATCATGTCTTTGGTCAATAGTTGGGTTTGCCCGGCTCCCGTGTTTTGCTACCTTACGTTCCGCTCTATCGGCTAAGGTGGCACCAGGAGAACTACTGCGATTGTGCCCTGGTTCATCTGGATGAGCACCTTAGTAGAGAAAGTCAAAAACTGGTTGTCATGATAAAGCGAGAGACTGGTCAACCACTTGATGACCCAGCAGAATCCTCGCAATTCCTCCGCATTAACGAAGGACCGGTTTCTCGGTCATGTATGTACGTGCACCGTATTCGGATGAGCGTGGGGGCTATATAGTAGCCCCACCGTCAAACTCCTATGGCTAAGTGAAAGTGTTAAAGCTATATAGTCCAATTGCCTTGTTCGCCATGCTATCACCTCCTTAACGGACCAAGACGTTGGATCAAGTGTGATTATGCGCTTTTACCGAACACCCCCGCATTATATGCGTGGGGGCTGAAGCCGACGACTACAAACTTTCAGTTTATATACATACATACATGAACGACCGCACAGGAGGAACTACCATACTTTACGGGCAAAAGTATAAATATAGCCTTTATTATTAAAAGCATTGTTTTTACAATCAAGATACATGTCACTGGAACATGGTATTCTTTGAGCACTGAGCCTCTATTAAACGGGCACCTTCTAGGACTTCTTCAAAATAGTGCTCGGGCGAGTCCTGGCCTTCGAGCGGACCCCTGGTTGCAATTTCGGTGGCCTCCATCTTTGCCCAATATGTCTTAACACGGGCAAGAGCCATCCGCGCACCCTCTGTGCATGTCGACCTCTTGACAGCGTCAATATGCAGCACAGCACGAAGAAATCGTTGCACTAAACCAAAATAACTATCCAGACTTGGTTCCTTCGGCCACAGCCAATCCACGACAGCCTTCATGGCAAGCCCGGACAACCTATGGAGCTCGGCCCACTCGGCCATTTGCTCATTCAACAGCAGCGGGCGCCTTGGATTACTGAACTGCGACCAGAACAATCTTTCCACCTCATGATCTTTTTGATCTTTGAAATACTCAGTCGCATCAGCAACACTCTTTGCTAAATCCAAGTACGCGTCTGTAGAACTCCACAATTGATCAAGAGGGGCATACTTCGGATTGCCGAACTTCATCCGCAATAAAAAGGGCTTCCCAGCCGCGATATCTCCGGCTTGGCGAAGCTCCTCCCGTGTCGCTCTGATTTTAGAGCGGGTTTCCTTGGCTGCCTCCAAGGCCTTCTTTAGGTCAGCCGTTTTCGCTTGGCTTTCCCTCTCGAGGAGCTCGTATCGGCTGGCGGCATTTTGCAGCTCAACAGCCATGTTGGCTATTTTATCTTCGCTCTGGCGATGAGCAGCTTGTTCGACTTTTAACTCTTCGGTTGCCTTCAGGGCGGCCGCATCACTTCTCCTGGCTTGTTCCTTGGCTCGGGCAAGTTCTACCCAAAGGGTCTCCACGGCGGCAGCTCCATCTGTAGTCAAAGCATATTATAAATACTAGCATCATGCTCCTCTTAATATTTGCTGACCACCCGAATATACATACCATGTGCCTCGTCAAGCCGCTTGTTCACAAGCGTGATGTCCGCATCCGCCACGTCAAGCTGCCGCCTCAATTCGGCAAAATCAGCAGTTTGGTCAGCCATCGGATCTGCAACCGCATGCGCACAAAAGCAGCGCTGATTATTACCTGAGACTATGATCCTCTACTCGCTGCGTCTGGACGGCAACCAGAGTCTCAGGGGCTACTATCTATACAAGGCACACCTTGCATGTGCGGTACAGTCAAAAATATGTATATCACTTTGTGTACCTCAAAGCCTCTTAGCAGGCTCGTGAAAGCTTCATTCAATCCGCTTTTGGCAGATGAGATTCTCTCAACCACCATACCCATTAAGGTACGATGTGCCTCTGAGATAGCCACTTGCTCCAGAAGATTCATCAATGTGTCTGGTTGTACACCGGACAGTCCTGGGCTTTTTCTATTGGTCTCCTTAGGAGCCGAGAACTCCGGACTTCGGGCGGCCGAAGAGTTACCCTCTGGCCTTTTCGGATCAGGAGAAATCCTCCACGATGACACCTCAGGGTTGTCCGTCTCACGAGGCGGGGAAGCAGGAGGAGGCATTTCGCTCTCCATCATCTCCAGAAGAAGATCCCCTGAAGACGAACATTATGGAGAAGGGCTATGAGCCGGACTGCAAAACATATGTCTCGGTCGTTATTCTCTGGAAAAGAACAGGGCATATTTACCAATGTGCTTTTGTTCACTTACAGCTCGGCTGACGGCCGACCCCCTTGTGGGCGTTGTGCG
Organism: Triticum dicoccoides; assembly: GCF_002162155.2. Lineage (NCBI taxonomy): Eukaryota > Viridiplantae > Streptophyta > Magnoliopsida > Poales > Poaceae > Triticum > Triticum dicoccoides. Next base: position 334,671,909 of record NC_041389.1, on the reverse strand, counting down.
GTAAAGATGCCCTCTGGGGCAGGGCCCCTGGTGAAGGTTTCTTCCCTCTTTTGGAAACCTCCATTTCCAAGTCTTCAGGGGCGGCCCTTTTCTTCCCGTTGGGAGAGGGGATTCTAGATTCACCTCCCCGATCATCCTCCTTTGCAGAGGCACTAATTCCCCCAGTTTGGATGTGTAACATATGAAGCCCGCTTTCGTCTTCCATATTCCTCCCCTCGTCTTCTCTTGACGGCACTTGATATGGTGCGTGAGCCAGCATCCTGGTTAATACAGGATCCGGCGAGCCTTTGGGAAGAGGGGCCAAACACCTGATCCTCTCCGCCTTTCTTATCCAGTCCTGGCCGAGGAAATTTTTTCAGAATAATGTTGTGACAAATATAATGACAGCATGTTCGGTCGCGGTGTTACTTACTTGGGTATCTGGACAGTTGCAGTTGAGACCCGCATCCTCGGTGGTGTCCGGACACTTTATTCGTGATCCGAAGAATAATCTATACATCCCTTCGAGCGTCATGCCGAAGAGGTGCTGAATGGTTCGCGGTCCTTCCGGGTTGAACTCCACATACGAAGAGATCGATGTTGGCATGGCAGGACCCGACGAACTAACATTACCTGAACTACTTTGACGAGACTGCTATCCCTCTTGAGGAGATCCCGGATGCGGCTTTGCAATGACGACACGTCATTAACTGCCCCCCAGTCCAGCCCTTTGTTGACCCATGATGCCAGTTGGGGCAGAGGGGCAGAGCGGAAGGCTGGGGCGGCAGCCCGCTTTGTACCCCGGGGTGCTATGATGTAAAACCACTCTCGTTGCCATAGGTCGGGCACCTTCAGGAAGGAACCCTTCGGCCATAGGGCGTCGGCACCTTTGCTTATTATAGCGCCTCCGCACTCCGCGTGTCGCCCGTCAATCATCTTCGGCTTCACATTGAAGGTCTTGAGCCATAAGCCGAAGTGTGGGGTAATGTGGATAAAGGCCTCACACACGACGATAAACGACGAGATGTGAAGGATGGAATCTGGAGCTAGATCATGAAAATCTAGCCCGTAATAGAACATGAGCCCTCTAACGAAGGGATCAAGACTAAAGTCTAGCCCTCGGAGGAAGTGGGAAACAAATACAACACTCTTGTTGGGTTCGGGAGATGGGGATAACCTGCCCTTGAGCAGGTAGCATGTGCGGGATTTCGGCGGTCAGATATCTAGCCTCCCTAAGCTTCTTGATGTCCTCCTCTATGACGGAAGAGGCCATCCACCGGCCTTAAAGGTTGGATCCGGACATGGTTGAAAGTCTGGAGCGCTTAGATTGAACCTTGGGTGTTGGAACTTGAGGTAGGAGAAGGGAAGGATCGAGCATGGGAAGTAAAGGACCGGTCTTGACCTCTTTATAAAGAGGGTGAATATCAAGCGTCCTCCGCGTGGCCGTTTGGAACTTGCCTAAAACCGAGGAGTCATACTAACGGCACGGTTGGGTTACCTGTTGGAAATATGCCCTAGAGGCAATAATAAATTGATTATTATTATATTTCCTTGTTCATGATAATCGTTTATTATCCATGCTAGAATTGTATTGATAGGAAACTCAGATACATGTGTGGATACATAGACAACACCATGTCCCTAGTAAGCCTCTAGTTGACTAGCTCGTTAATCAATAGATGGTTACGGTTTCCTGACCATGGACATTGGATGTCGTTGATAACGGGATCACATCATTAGGAGAATGATGTGATGGACAAGACCCAATCCTAAGCCTAGCACAAGATCATGTAGTTGTATGCTAAAGCTTTTCTAATGTCAAGTATCATTTCCTTAGACCATGAGATTGTGCAACTCCCGGATACCGTAGGAGTGCTTTGGGTGTGCCAAACGTCACAACGTAACTGGGTGGCTATAAAGGTACACTACGGGTATCTCTGAAAGTGTTTGTTGGGTTGGCACGAATCGAGATTGGGATTTTGTCACTCCGTGTAAACGGAGAGGTATCTCTGGGCCCACTCGGTAGGACATCATCATAATGTGCACAATGTGACCAAGGGGTTGATCACGGGATGATGTGTTACGGAACGAGTAAAGAGACTTGCCGGTAACGAGATTGAACAAGGTATCGGTATACCGACGATCGAATCTCGGGCAAGTACCATACCGCTAGACAAAGGGAATTGTATACGGGATCGATTGAGTCCTTGACATCGTGGTTCATCCGATGAGATCATCGTGGAACATGTGGGAGCCAACATGGGTATCCAGATCCCGCTGTTGGTTATTGACCGGAGAACATCTCGGTCATGACTACATGTCTCCCGAACCCGTAGGGTCTACACACTTAAGGTTCGACGACGCTAGGGTTATAAAGGAAGTTTGTATGTGGTTACCGAATGTTGTTCGGAGTCCCGGATGAGATCTCGGACGTCACGAGGAGTTCCGGAATGGTCTGGAGGTAAAGATTTATATATAGGAAGTCCTGTTTCGGCCATCGGGACAAGTTTCGGGGTCATCGGTATTGTACCGGGACCACCGGAAGGGTCCCGGGGGCCCACCGGGTGGGGCCACCTGCCCCGGGGGGCCACATGGGCTGTAGGGGGTGCGCCTTGGCCTACATGGGCCAAGGGCACCAGCCCCTAGAGGCCCATGCGCCAAGATATAGGAAAAAGGGGAGAGTCCTAAAGGGGGAAGGCACCTCCGAGGTGCCTTGGGGAGGATGGACTCCTCCCCCCCTCTTAGCCGCACCCCTTTCTTGGAGGAAGGGGCAAGGCTGCGCCTCCCCCCTCTCCCCTGCCCCTATATATAGTGGAGGGGAGGGAGGGCATCCATACCTGAGCCCTTGGCGCCTCCCTCCCTCCCGTGACACCTCCTCCTTTCCCGTAGGTGCTTGGCGAAGCCCTGCAGGATTGCCACGCTCCTCCATCATCACCACGCCGTTGTGCTGCTGCTGGATGGAGTCTTCCTCAACCTCTCCCTCTCTCCTTGCTGGATCAAGGCGTGGGAGACATCGTCGAGCTGTACGTGTGTTGAACGCGGAGGTGCCGTCCGTTCGGCACTAGGATCATCGGTGATCTGAATCACGACGAGTACGACTCCATCAACCCCGTTCACTTGAACGCTTCCGCTTAGCGACCTACAAGGGTATGTAGATGCACTCTCCTTTCTACTCGTTGCTGGTCTCTCCATAGATAGATCTTGGTGATACGTAGGAAAATTTTGAATTTCTGCTACGTTCTCCAACAGTGGCATCATGAGCTAGGTCTATGCGTAGTTTCTATGCACGAGTAGAACACAAAGTAGTTGTGGGCGTCGATATTGTTCAATATGCTTGCCGTTACTAGTCTTATCTTGATTCGGCGGCATCGTGGGATGAAGCGGCCCGGACCAACCTTACACGTACGCTTACGTGAGACCGGTTCCACCGACAAACATGCACTAGTTGCATAAGGTGGCTGGCGGGTGTCTGTCTCTCCCACTTTAGTCGGATCGGATTCGATGAAAAGGGTCCTTATGAAGGGTAAATTGCAATTGGCATATCACGTTGTGGTTCATGCGTAGGTAAGAAACGTTCTTGCTAGAAACCCATAGCAGCCACGTAAAACATGCAAACAACAATTAGAGGACGTCTAACTTGTTTTTGCAGGGTATGCTATGTGATGTGATATGGCCAAAAAGGATGTGATGAATGATATATGTGATGTATGAGATTGATCATGTTCTTGTAATAGGAATCACGACTTGCATGTCGATGAGTATGACAACCGGCAGGAGCCATAGGAGTTGTCTTTATTTATTTGTGACCTGCGTGTCAACTTAAACGTCATGTAATTACTTTACTTTATTGCTAACCGTTAGCCATAGTAGTAGAAGTAATAGTTGGCGAGGCAACTTCATGAAGACACGATGATGGAGATCATGATGATGGAGATCATGGTGTCATGCCGGTGACGATGATGATCATGGAGCCCCGAAGATGGAGATCAAAAGGGGCAAAGTGATGATGGCCATATCATGTCACTATTTGATTGCATGTGATGTTTATCATATTTATACATCTTATTTGCTTAGAACGACGGTAGTAAATAAGATGATCCCTTACAACAATTTCAAGAAGTGTTCTCCCCTAACTGTGCACCGTTGCGACAGTTCGTGTTTCGAAGCACCACGTGATGATCGGGTGTTAGATTCTAACGTTCACATACAACGGGTGTAAGACAGATTTACACACGCGAAACACTTAGGGTTAACTTGACGAGCCTAGCATGTACAGACATGGCCTCGGAACACGGAGACCGAAAGGTCGAACATGAGTCGTATAGAAGATACGATCAACATGAAGATGTTCACCGATGATGACTAGTCCGTCTCACGTGATGATCGGACACGGCCTAGTTTGACTCGGATCATGTAATCACTTAGATGACTAGAGGGATGTCTATCTGAGTGGGAGTTCATAAGATGAACTTAATTATCCTAAACATAGTCAAAAGAACCTTTTGCAAATTATGTCGTAGCTCACGCTATAGTTCTACTGTTTAGATATGTTCCTAGAGAAAAATTAGTTGAAAGTTGATAGTAGCAATTATGCGGACTAGGTCCGTAAACTGAGGATTGTCCTCATTGCTTCATAGAAGGCTTATGTCCTTAATGCACCGCTCAGCGTGCTGAACCTCGAACGTTGTCTGTGGTTGTTGCGAACATCTGACATACACGTTTTGATAACTACGTGATAGTTCAGTTAAACGGTTTAGAGTTGAGGCACCAAAGACGTTTTTGAAACATCGCGAAACATATGAGATGTTTTGAGGGCTGAAATTGGCATTTCAGGCTCGTGCCCATGTCAAGAGGTATAAGACCTCCGATGACTCTCTTAACCTGCAAACTAAGGAGAAAAGCTCAATTGTTGAGCTTGTGCTCAGATTGTCTGAGTACAACAATCATTTGAATCGAGTAGGAGTTGATCTTCCAGATAAGACAGTGATGGTTCTCCAAAGTCATTGCCACCAAGCTGTTAGAGCTTCGTGATGAACTATAACATATCAGGGATAGATATGATGATCCTTGAGGTATTCGCGATGTTTGACACCGCGAAAGTAGAAATCAAGAAGGAGCATCAATTGTTGATGGTTGGTGAAACCACTAGTTTCAAGAAGGGCAAGGGCAAGAAGGGATACTTCATGAAATGGCAAATCAGCTGCTGCTCTAGTGAAGAAACCCAAGGTAAAACCCAAACCCGAGACTAAGTGCTTCTGTAATAAGGGGAACAACCACTAGAGCAGAATTACCCTAGATACTTGGTAGATAAGAAGGCTGGCAAGGTCGATAGAAGTATATTGGATATACATTGTGTTAATGTGTACTTTGCTAGTACTCCTAGTAGCACCAGGGTATTAGATACCGGTTCGGTTGCTAAGTGTTAGTAACTCGAAACAAAAGGCTACGGAATAAACGGAGACTAGCTAAAGGTGAGCTGACGATATGTGTTGGAAGTTTTTCCAAGCTTGATATGATCAAGCATCGCACGCTCCCTCTACCAAAGAGATTGGTGTTAAACCTAAATAATTGTTATTTGGTGTTTGCGTTGAGCATAGACATGATTGGATTACGTCTATCGCAATATGGTTATTCATTTAAGGAGAATAATGGTTACTCTGTTTATTTGAATAATACCTTCAATGGTCTTACACCTAAAATGAATGGTTTATTAAATCTCGATCGTAGTGATACACATGTTCATGCCAAAAGATAGTAATGATAGTACCACTTACTTGTGGCACTGCCATGTAAGTCATAATGGTATAAAACGCATGAAGAAGCTCCATGTTGATGGATCTTTGGACTCACTCGTTTTTGAAAAGTTTGAGACATGTGAACCATGTCTATTGGTGTGTACGCATGAAGAAACTCCATGCAAATGGACCGTTTTGACTCACTTGATTTTGAATCACTTGGGACATGCAAATCATAGCACATGGGCAAGATGACTGAAAAGCCTCGTTTTCAGTAAGATGGAACAAGATAGCAACTTGTTGGAAGTAACACATTTTGATGTGTGCAGTCCAATGAGTGCTGAGGCATGCAGTGAATATCGTTATGTTCTTACTTCACAGATGATTCGAGTAGATGTTGAGTATATTTACTTGATGAATCACGAGTCTAAATTATTGAAAGGTTCAAGTAATTTCAGTGTGAAGTTGAAAGATCGTCGTGACAAGAGGATAAAAGATCTATGATATGATCATAGAGATGAATATCTGAATCACGAGTTTGGCACAGAATTAAGACATTGTGGAAATTGTTTCACAACTGATACAGCCTGGAACACCATAGTGTGATGGTGTGTCCAAACGTCATAGTTGCACCCTATTGGATATGGTGCATACCATGATGTCTCTTATCGAGTTACCACTATCGTTCATGGGTTAGGCATTAGAGACAACCACATTCACTTTAAATAGGGCACCACATAATTTCGTTGAGACGACACCGTATGAACTATGGTTTGGAGAAACCTAAGTTGCCGTTTCTTGAAAGTTTGGGGCTGCGACGCTTATGTGAAGAGGTTTCAGGTTGATAAGCTCGAACCCAAAGCAGATAAAATGCATCTTCATAGGACACCCAAAAACAGTTGGGTATACCTCCTAATTCAGATCCGAAAGCAATAGGGATTGTTTCTTGAATCGGGGCCTTTTTCGAGGAAAGGTTTCTCTCGAAAAGTTGAGTGGGAGGATGGTGGAGACTTGATGAGGTTATTGAACCGTCACTTCAACAAGTGTGTAGCAGGGCACAGGAAGTTGTTCCTGTGGCACGTACACCAACTGAAGTGGAAGCTTATGATAGTGATCATAAAACTTCGGATCGAGTCACTACCAAACCTCATAGGGTGACAAGGATACATACTACTTCAGAGTGGTACAGTAATCCTGTCTTGGAAGTCATGTTGCTAGACAACAATGAACCTACGAGTTATGGAGAAGCGATGGTGGGCCCGGATTCCGATAAATGGCTCAAGGCCATAAAACCCGAGAGAGGATCCATGTATGAAAACAAAGTGTAGACTTTGGAAGAACTACTTGATGGTCGTAAGGCTGTTAGGTACATATGGATTTTGAAAGGAAGATAGACAATGATGGTAAGTGTCACCATTGAGAAAGCTCGACTTGTCGTCAAGATGTTTTTTCGACAAGTTCAAGGAGTTGACTATGATGAGACTTTCTCACTCGTAGCGATGCTAAGAGTCTGTTGGAATTATATTAGCAATTACTGCATTATTTATGAAATCTTGCAGATAGGATGTCAAAACATTGTTTCCTCGACGATTCTTGAGGAAAGGTTGTATGTGATACAACCGAAAGGTTTTGTCTATCCTGAAATATGCTAATAAGTATGCAAAGCTCCAGCAATCCTTCTGAGGACTGGAGTGAGCATCTCGGAGTTGGAATGTATGCTTTGATGATGATCAAAGATTTTGGATGTATACAAAGTTTATGAGAAACTTGTATTTCCAAAGAAGTGAGTGGGAGCACTATAGAATTTCTGATGAGTATATGTTGTTGACATATTAATGATCAGAAATGACGTAGAATTTCTGGAAAGCATATAGGGTTATTTGGAAAGTGTTTTCAATGGAAAACCTGGATTAAGCTACTTGAACATTGAGCATCAAGATCTATAAGGATAGATCAAAACGCTTAATAGTACTTTCAAATGAGCACATGCCTTGACGTGATCTTGAAGGTGTTCAAGATAGATCAGTCAAAGAAGGAGTTCTTGCCTGAGTTGTAAGGTATGAAGTTAAGACTTAAAGCTCGACCATGGCAGAATAGAGAGAAAGGAACGAAGGTCGTCCCCTATGCTTAAGACATAGGCTCTACAGTATGCTATGCTGTGTACCGCACCTGAAGTGTGCTTCACCATGAGTCAGTCAAGGGGTACAAGAGTGATCCAAGAATGGATCATAGGACAGCGGTCAAAGTTATCCTTAGTAACTAGTGGACTAAGGAATTTTCTCAATTATGGAGGTGGTAAAAGAGTTCGTCGTAAAGGGTTACGTCGATGCAAGCTTAACACCTATCCGGATAGCTCTGAGTAGAGATACCGGATACGTATAATGGAGCAACAATTTAGAATAGCTCCAAGTAGAACAGTTATTTGGAATAGCTCCAAATAGAGCGTGGTAGCTGCATCTAGGAGATGACATAGAGATTTGTAAAGCACACACGGATCTGAAAGGTTCAGACCCGTTGACTAAAACCTCTCTCACAAGCAGAACATGACCAAACCCCAGATCTCATTGAGTCTTAATCACATGATGATGTGAACTAGTTTAGTGACACTAGTAAACTCTTTGGATGTTAGTCACATGGGGATGTGACCTTGAGTGTTAATCACATATCGATGTGAACTAGATTATTGACTCTAGTGCAAGTGGGAGACTGTTGGAAATATGCCCTAGAGGCAATAATAAATTGATTATTATTATATTTCCTTGTTCATGATAATCGTTTATTATCCATGCTAGAATTGTATTGATAGGAAACTCAGATACATGTGTGGATACATAGACAACACCATGTCCCTAGTAAGCCTCTAGTTGACTAGCTCGTTAATCAATACATGGTTACGGTTTCCTGACCATGGACATTGGATGTCGTTGATAACGGGATCACATCATTAGGAGAATGATGTGATGGACAAGACCCAATCCTAAGCCTAGCACAAGATCATGTAGTTCGTATGCTAAAGCTTTTCTAATGTCAAGTATCATTTCCTTAGACCATGAGATTGTGCAACTCCCGGATACCGTAGGAGTGCTTTGGGTGTGCCAAACGTCACAACGTAACTGGGTGGCTATAAAGGTACACTACGGGTATCTCTGAAAGTGTCTGTTGGGTTGGCACGAATCGAGATTGGGATTTTGTCACTCCGTGTAAACGGAGAGGTATCTCTGGGCCCACTCGGTAGGACATCATCATAATGTGCACAATGTGACCAAGGGGTTGATCACGGGATGATGTGTTACGGAACGAGTAAAGAGACTTGCCGGTAACGAGATTGAACAAGGTATCGGTATACCGACGTGATCTTGACGTGAGCACATGCCTTGACGTGATCTTGAAGGTGTTCAAGATGGATCAGTCAAAGAAGGAGTTCTTGCCTGAGTTGTAAGGTATGAAGTTAAGACTTAAAGCTCGACCATGGCAGAATAGAGAGAAAGGAACGAAGGTCGTCCCCTATGCTTAAGACATAGGCTCTACAGTATGCTATGCTGTGTACCGCACCTGAAGTGTGCTTTACCATGAGTCAGTCAAGGGGTACAAGAGTGATCCAAGAATGGATCACAGGACAGCGGTCAAAGTTATCCTTAGTAACTAGTGGACTAAGGAATTTTCTCAATTATGGAGGTGGTAAAAGAGTTCGTCGTAAAGGGTTACGTCGATGCAAGCTTAACACCTATCCGGATAGCTCTGAGTAGAGATACCGGATACGTATAATGGAGCAACAATTTAGAATAGCTCCAAGTAGAACAGTTATTTGGAATAGCTCCAAATAGAACGTGGTAGCTGCATCTAGGAGATGACATAGAGATTTGTAAAGAACACACGGATCTGAAAGGTTCAGACCCGTTGACTATAACCTCTCTCACAAGCATAACATGATCAAACCCAGAACTCATCGAGTGTTAATCACATGGTAAATGTGAACTAGATTATTGACTCTAGTAAACTCTTTGGGTGTTAGTCACATGGGGATGTGACCTTGAGTGTTAATCACATATCGATGTGAACTAGATTATTGACTCTAGTGCAAGTGGGAGACTGTTGGAAATATGCCCTAGAGGCAATAATAAATTGATTATTATTATATTTCCTTGTTCATGATAATCGTTTATTATCCATGCTAGAATTGTATTGATAGGAAACTCAGATACATGTGTGGATACATAGACAACACCATGTCCCTAGTAAGCCTCTAGTTGACTAGCTCGTTAATCAATAGATGGTTACGGTTTCCTGACCATGGACATTGGATGTCGTTGATAACGGGATCACGTCATTAGGAGAATGATGTGATGGACAAGACCCAATCCTAAGCCTAGCACAAGATCATGTAGTTCGTATGCTAAAGCTTTTCTAATGTCAAGTATCATTTCCTTAGACCATGAGATTGTGCAACTCCCGGATACCGTAGGAGTGCTTTGGGTGTGCCAAACGTCACAACGTAACTGGGTGGCTATAAAGGTACACTACGGGTATCTCTGAAAGTGTCTGTTGGGTTGGCACGAATCGAGATTGGGATTTTGTCACTCCGTGTAAACGGAGAGGTATCTCTGGGCCCAATCGGTAGGACATCATCATAATGTGCACAATGTGACCAAGGGGTTGATCACGGGATGATGTGTTACGGAACGAGTAAAGAGACTTGCCGGTAACGAGATTGAACAAGGTATCGGTATACCGACGATCGAATCTCGGGCAAGTACCATACCGCTAGACAAAGGGAATTGTATACGGGATCGATTGAGTCCTTGACATCGTGGTTCATCTGATGAGATCATCGTGGAACATGTGGGAGCCAACATGGGTATCCAGATCCCGCTGTTGGTTATTGACCGGAGAACATCTCGGTCATGACTACATGTCTCCCGAACCTGTAGGATCTACACACTTAAGGTTCGATGACGCTAGGGTTATAAAGGAAGTTTGTATGTGGTTACCAAATGTTGTTCGGAGTCCCGGATGAGATCCCGGACGTCACGAGGAGTTCCGGAATGGTCCAGAGGTAAAGATTTATATATAGGAAGTCCTGTTTCGGCCATCGGGACAAGTTTCGGGGTCATCGGTATTGTACCGGGACCACCGGAAGGGTCCCGGGGGCCCACCGGGTGGGGCCACCTGCCCTGGGGGGCCACATGGGCTGTAGGGGGTGCACCTTGGCCTACATGGGCCAAGGGCACCAGCCCCTAGAGGCCCATGCACCAAGATATAGGAAAAAGGGGAGAGTCCTAAAGGGGGAAGGCACCTCCGAGGTGCCTTGGGGAGGATGGACTCCTCCCCCCCTCTTAGCCGCACCCCTTTCTTGGAGGAAGGGGCAAGGCTGCGCCTCCCCCCTCTCCCCTGCCCCTATATATAGTGGAGGGGAGGGAGGGCATCCATACCTGAGCCCTTGGCGCCTCCCTCCCTCCCGTGACACCTCCTCCTTTCCCGTAGGTGCTTGGCGAAGCCCTGCAGGATTGCCACGCTCCTCCATCATCACCATGCCGTTGTGCTGCTGCTGGATGGAGTCTTCCTCAACCTCTCCCTCTCTCCTTGCTGGATCAAGGCGTGGGAGACATCGTCGAGCTGTACGTGTGTTGAACGCGGAGGTGCCGTCCGTTCGGCACTAGGATCATCGGTGATCTGAATCACGACGAGTACGACTCCATCAACCCCGTTCACTTGAACACTTCCGCTTAGCGATCTACAAGGGTATGTAGATGCACTCTCCTTTCTACTCGTTGCTGGTCTCTCCATAGATAGATCTTGGTGATACGTAGGAAAATTTTGAATTTCTGCTACGTTCTCCAACATTACCCACGCCCGTATTGATGAGAATCCCGTGATAAGGGGGACACGATCTCTGCTTCGACAAGACGTGCCAATAAAACCGCCTTGCAATACGTGCAGTAGTAGGCTGGGAAAAATGGTTCATATAATGACCGGGCCGCAGCGTGATGTCACGCTATGAAAAGTTGTCAGCAGATTAGATTTGTGGAATATTGTGCTCTCTATGGTGGTACGTGGAATTTATTTTGCAGTCGGACACGATTCATGTGTTTCAAAATCTACCTTGGGGTATTCGGAGAAGGAACCCGCCTTGCAATGCCGAAGACAATCTACGCGCCGGACTCATCGTCATTGAAGCCTGGTTCAGGGGCTACTGAGGGAGTCCTGGATTAGGGGGTCCTTGGACAGCCGGACTATGTACTTATGCCGAACTGTTGGACTATGAAGATACAAGATTGAAGACTTAGTCCCATGTCCAGGTGGGACTCTCCTTTGCGTGGAAGGCAAGCTTGGCGATTCGGATATGTAGATTTCCTTCCCTGTAACCGACTCTGTGTAAACCTAGCCCCCTCCGGTGTCTATATAAACCGGAGGGTTTAGTCCATAGGAGAAGAACAATCATAATCATAGGCTAGCTTCTAGGGTTTAGCCTCTACGATCTCGTGGTAGATCAACTCTTGTAATACTCATATCATCAAGATCAATCAAGCAGGAAGTAGGGTATTACCTCCATTGAGAGGGCCCGAACCTGGGTAAACATTGTGTCCCTCGCCTCCTGTTACCAATAGCCTTAGACGCGCAGTTTAGGACCCCCTACCCAAGATCCGCCGGTTTTGACATCGACATGGGCCCCCTCTGGTACTTCTTCTGCTCAATAATTATTATTAATTCCAAAAATGACATTCGTGGAGTTTCAGGACTTTTGGAGCTGTGCAGAATAGGTCTCCAATATTTGCTCCTTTTCCAACCCAGAATCCCAGCTGTCGGCATTCTCCCTCTTTATGTAAACCTGGTAAAATAAGAGAGAATAGCCATAAGTATTTTGACATAACATGTAATAACAGCCCATAATGCAATAAATATCGGTATAAAAGCATGATGCAAAATGGACATATCAATGATGTCCCTCGAACTCTTGATCTAGTAGTGGGTCGAGGGAGAGTTTCGTCAGCACGACGGCGTGATGACGGTGTTGATGATGTGATCTGCGTTGGGCTTCGCCTAACCACTACGATGATACTATCGGAGGAGTAAACGGTGGAGGGGGGCACCGCACACAGCTAAGACAATGTTGTCCCTTTGGGGTGCCCCCTGCCCCCATATATAAAGGAGGGAGGAGGAGGCCGACCACCAGGGGGCACGCTAAGGGAGGGGGAAGTCCTACTAGGACTCCACTCCTAGTAGGATTCAGCCCCCCTCTTTTTTTCCTTCTTATGGAGGTGGAAAGGGGGAAGGAGAGGGAGTAGGAGAAGTAAAGGGGGTGGCGCCCCCTTTCCCTAGTCCAATTCGGCCTCCTCCCTTGTGGGGGGCGCACGAGCCCCTTGTGGGCTGGTTAGCCTCCCTCTCATGGCCCATATGGCCCATATCTTCCACCATGGGGTTCCGGTAACCCTTCCGGTACTCCGGTTTGTACCCGATACACTCCGGAACACTTCCGGTGTCCGAATACCACCTTCCAATATATCAATCTTTAACTCTCAACCATTTCGAGACTCCTCATCATGTCTGTGATCTCATCCGGGACTCTGAACAAACTTCGGTCATCAAAAACACATAACTCATAATACGAATCATTATCGAATGTTAAGCGTGCGGACCCTAGGGGTTTGAGAACTATGTAGACATGACCAAGACACATCTCCGGTCAATAACCCATAGCAGGACCTGGATGCTCTACGAAGATCTTTATCGGTCAAATTGCACAACAACATACATTGTTCCCTTTGCCATCCATATTTTACTTGCCCGAGATCGATCGTCGGTATCATCATACCTAGTTCAATCTCGTTATCGGCAAGTCTCTTTACTTGTTTTGTAATGCTTCATCCCGCAACTAACTCATTAGTCACATTTCTTGCAAGGCTTATAGTGATGAGCATTATCGAGAGGGCCCAGAGATACCTCTCTGATACACAGAGTGACAAATCCTAGTCTCGATCTATGCCAACCCAACAAACACCTTTGGAGACACCTGTAGAGCGTATTTATAATCACCTAGTTATGTTGTGACATTTGATAGCACATAAGGTGTTCCTACGGTATTCGGGAGTTGCATAATCTCATAGACAGAGGAACATGTATAAGTCATGAAGAAAGTAATAGCAATAAAACTTATCGATCATTATGCTAAGCTAATGGATGGGTCTTGTCCATCACATCATTCTCTAATGATGTGATCCTGTTCATCAAATGGCAACACATGTCTATGGTCAGGCAACATAACCATCTTTAATTAACGGGCTAGTCAAGTAGAGGCATACTAGGGACACTTTGTTTTGTCTATGTATTCACACATGTACTAAGTTTCCGGCTAATACAATTCTAGCATGAATAATAAACATTTGCCATGATATAAGGAAATATAAATAACATATTTATTATTGCCTCTAAGGCATATTTCCTTCACCAAGCTCACCACCACCGGTCGTACCACCGGCGCACCGTCGGCCCTCCACCGCACCACCACCGCCGCTCGCGTTGGCGCCTCTACGATCCCAGACTCCAAATTGCCAAACCAGCATGTGAGTACTCGGTCCACCGCCTATGTCCGGCTATGAGTCCGGCAACCCACTCTGCCCACTATCCGATGAGGCACCTAGAAACCATGGCTCCTCCCCTTCCGGGAACGTTATCACCGAATCCAGATGAATGAGAACATTGTGTTGTAGCGTCTTTAGCTCGAACAATTCCCGCTGCTCTAACGGCTCCGGCATCGCAAGCCACTGGTGCACAGGGATCTGCTCCGGCTCCGCCGTCCATGCTGTTAGTTTGAACAACGACATGTCCGCCCGCGAAGAGGTCTCTAGCGCCACTGCCTTGATGATGCACGAACCGCCCAACAAGCTCTCCACCACATCCAGCTCCCAGGCATGAGGGGGAATGCCTTCCAGCTCCAAGCCCACTTTGAATTTCATGGCAGCGAACACGGCCTGCGTTTGTCTGATCCACTGCCTGAATGACAGTCGGTGCCCCCTGAACTCCAACACCGGACAAGCCCCATCCTGTTACGATCCTTCCTCCTCACGAAAACCATGAGAAAATCCTCCAACTTGAACCGATGCACAGACACCCTGTCCGGTGGGATGCCATCCTGGAATGCAGCGCCTCCAGCACCAAAACCGGCGAGACCGCCGCCCTGTCACCTCCCACGTACACCACCATGGCTTGCTGGAGCCTACCCTCCAACTCATCCATCGCACGGGTCCTCCTGACCACACACAACTCACCCGACCCCATCTCCGAATCAGATTCCACCTCAGGCGAGGCGGGGTAAGGCGGGGCCACGCTGGAACAACCAAAGCATCACGCGACGTAGGGAGCGGAGGTGGAGGAAGATGCCGTGGAAGCGCCTCCCCACCAGCCGCGTTGGGTCCCGATGACACGCCCGTCATCCCAGACCGACGAGCGATCTTGGTCGCGGCCTCCCTCCTAAGCTCCTCGACCGGAGAGGAACCACATGGCCTCTTGCACTGTGTCGTGACGTGTCTCGACAGACCGCATCGGAGGCAAACGGCCTCATTGGTGTAGTCCTTCAAGAAATGCCCTTTTGCGAGGCACCAAATGCACTTGTCGCGCATCTCTGGTGAGACCTCCTTGCGGGGCGGCAACGAGCGGTGCTGGACGGGCGCCAACCGATCCTCTGAAGGAAATATGCCCTAGAGGCAATAATAAAGTTATTATTTATTTCCTTAATTCATGATAAATGTTTATTATTCATGCTAGAATTGTATTAACCGGAAACTTAGTACATGTGTGAATACATAGACAAAACATATAGTCCCTAGTATGCCTCTACTTGACTAGCTCATTAATCAAAGATGGTTATGTTTCCTAACCATAGACATGTGTTGTCATTTGATGAACGGAATCACATCATTAGGAGAATGATGTGATGGACATGACCCATCCTTTAGCTTAGCATTATGATCGTGACAGTTTCATTGCTACTGCTTTCTTCATGACTTATACAAGTTCCCTAGACTATGAGATTATGCAACTCTCGAATGCCGGAGGAACACTTTGTGTGCTATCAAACGTCACAACGTAAATGGGTGATTATAAAGGTGCTCTACAGGTGTCTCCGAAGGTGTTTTTTGGGTTGGCATAGATCGAGATTAGGATTTGTCACTCTGTGTTTCGGAGAGGTATCTCTGGGCCCTCTCGGTAATACTCATCACTATAAGCCTTGCAAGCATTGTAACTAATGAGTTAGTTGTGGGATAAAGTATTACAAAACAAGTAAAGAGACTTGCCGGCAACGAGATTAAACTAGGTATGATGATACCGATGATCGAATCTCGGGAAAGTAACATACCGATGACAAAGGGAACAATGTATGTTGTTATGTGGTTTGACCGATAAAGATCTTCGTAGGATATGTAGGAACCAATATGAGCATCCAAGTTCTGCTATTGGTTATTGACTGGAGACGTGTCTCGGTCATGTCTACATAGTTCTCGAACCCGTAGGGTCCGCACACTTAACATTCGATGATGATTGGTATTATGAGTTTATGTGATATGATGTACCGAAGGTTGTTCGGAGTCCCAGATGTGATCACGCACATGAAGAGGAGTCTCAAAATGGTCGATACATAAAGATTGATATATTGGAAGGCTATGTTTGGACACCGGAAAGGTTCCGAGTGGTTCGGGCATTTTTTCGGAGTACCAAGAGGTTACCAGAACCCCCGGGGAGTCAATGGGCCTTAATGGGTCATGGTGGAAGAGAGGAGGAGGAGGCCAAGGTGCCCCCCCCCCAAGCTCAATCCAAATTGGGAGGGGGGGCGGGGCCCCTTTCCTTCTCTCCATCTCCCTCTTCCTTCTTCTCCTACTCCAACAAGGGAAGGGGGAAACCTACTCCTACTAGGAGTAGGACTCCCCCCCTTGGGCGCTCCATAGAGGGTCGGCCCTCCCCTCCTCCACTCCTTTATATACGGGGGAAGGGGGCACCCCATAGACACACAAGTTGATCAATTTGATCTTTTAGCCGTGTGCAGTGCCCCCCTCCACAGATTTCCACCTTGGTCATATCGTCGTAGTGCTTAGGCGAAGCCCTGCGCCGGTAACTTCATCATCACCTTCACCATGTTGTCATGCTGATAAAACTCTCCCTCGAGCTCAGCTGGATCTAGAGTTTGTGGGACGTCACCGAGCTGAACGTGTGCAGATCGCGGAGGTGTCGTACCTTTGGTGCTAGGATCAGTCGGATCGTGAAGATGTAGGACTACATCAACTGCGTTTTCATAATGCTTCCGCTTCCGGACTACAAGGGTACGTAGACAACACTCTCCCCTCTTGTTGCTATGCATCACCTAGATAGATCTTGCATGATCATAGGATTTTTTTTTGAAATTACTGCGTTCCCCGATAGTGACATCCGAGCCAGGTCTATGCGTAGATGTTATATGCACGAGTAGAACACAAAGAGTTGTGGCCAATAATAGACTACTTACCATCATGTCATACTTTGATTCGGCGGTATTGTTGGATGAAGCGGCTCAGACCGACATTACGTGTATGCTTACGCGAGACTGGTTCTACCGACGTGCCTCGCACACAGGTGGCTAGTGAGTGTCTGTTTCTCCAACTTTAGTTGAATCGAGTATGGATACGCCCGGGCCTTGTTGAAGGTTAAAACAACACACTTGACGAAAAATCGTTGTGGTTTTGATGCGTAGGTAAGAATGGTTCTTGCTAAGCCCGTAGCATCCACGTAAAACTAGCAACAACAAAGTAGAGGATGTCTAACTTGTTTTTGCAGGGCATGTTGTGATGTGATATGGCCAAGACGTGATGATATATAAATTGTTGTATGAGATGATCATGTTTTGTAAAAGTTATCGGCAACTGGCAGGAGCCATATGGTTGTCTCTTTATTGTATGCAATGCGATCTCCATGTAATTGTTTTACTTTATCACTAAGCGGTAGTGACAGTCATAGTAACAATAGTTGGCTAGACGACAACGATGCTACGATGAAGATCAAGGTGTCAAGCCGATGACGATGGTGCTCATGACGGTGCTTTGGAGATGGAGATCAAAGGCACAAGATGATGATGGCCATATCATATCACTTATATTGATTGCATGTGATGTTTATCCTTTATGCATCTTATTTTGCTTAGTTCGACGGTAGCATTATAAGATGATCTCTCACTAAATTTCAAGGTATAAATGTTCTCGCTGAGTATGCACCGTTGCGACAGTTCGTCGTGCCAAGACACCACGTGATGATCGGGTGCGATAAGCTCTACGTTCACATACAACGGGTGCAAGCCAGTATTTGCACACGCAGAATACTCGGGTTAAACTTGACGAGCCTAGCATATGCAGATATGGCCTCGGAACACTGAGACTGAAAGGTCGAGCGTGAATCATATAGTAGATATGATCAACATAGTGATGTTCACCATTGAAAACTACTCCATCTCACGTGATGATCGAACATGGTTTAGTTGATTTGGATCACGTGATCACTTAGATGATTAGAGGGATGTCTATCTAAGTGGAAGTTCTTAAGTAATATGATTAATTGAGCTTTAATTTATCATGAACTTAGTACCTGATAGTATTTTGCATGTCTATATAGATCAATGGCCCATTCTACCGTTCCTTTGAATTTTAATGCGTTCCTAGAGAAAGCTAAGTTGAAAGATGATGGAAGCAACTACACGGACTGGGTCCATAACTTGAGGATTATTCTCATTGCTGCACAGAAGAATTACGTCCTGGAAACACCGTTGGGTGCGAGGCCTGCTGCAGATGCTACTGATGACGTTAAGAACGTCTAGCAGAGCAAAGCTGATGACTACTCGATAGTTTAGTGTGCCATGCTTTACAGCTTAGAACCGGGACTTCTACGATGTTTTGAACATCATGGAGCATATGAGATGTTCCAGGAGTTGAAGTTGATATTTCAAGCAATTGCCCGGATTGAGAGATATGAAGTCTCCAATAAGTTCTACAACTGTAAAATGGAGGAGAATAGTTCTGTCAGTGAACACATACTCAGAATGTTTGGGTACCACAACCACTTGACTCAACTGGGAGTTAATCTTCCTGATGATAGTGTCATTGACAGAGTTCTTCAATCACTGCCACCAAGCTACAAAAGCTTCGTGATGAACTATAATATGCAAGGGATGAACACGACTATTCCTGAGCTCTTCGCAATGCTAGAGGTTGCGGAGGTAGAAATCAAAAAGGAGCATCAAGTGTTGATGGTCAACAAGACCACTAGTTTCAAGAAAAAGGGCAAAGGGAAGAAGGGGAACTTCAAGAAGAACGGCAAAAAGGTTGTTGCTCAAGAGAAGAAACCCAAGTCTGGACCTAAGCCTGAAACTGAGTGCTTCTATTGCAAAGGGACTGGTCACTAGAAGCGGAACTGCCCCAAGTATTTGGCGGATAAGAAGGATGGCAAAGTGAAAAGTATATTTGATATACATGTTATTGATGTGTACTTAAGTAATGCTCGCAGTAGTGCCTGGGTATTTGATACTGGTTCTGTTGCTCATATTTGCAACTCGAAACAGGGGCTACGATTAAGCGAAGATTGGCAAAGGACGAGGTGACAATGTGCGTGGGAAATGGTTCCAAGGTTGATGTGATCGCCGTCGGCACGCTACCTCTACATCTACCATCGGGATTAGGTTTAGACCTGAATAATTGTTATTTGGTGCTAGCGTTGAGCATGAACATTATATATGGATCTTGTTTAATGCGAGACGGTTATTCATTTGAATCAGAGAATACTGGTTATTCTATTTATATGAGTAATATCTTTTATGGTCATGCACCCTTGTTGAGTGGTCTATTTTTGTTGACTCTTGATAGTGATGACACACATATTCATAGTATTGAAGCCACAAGATGCAAGGTTAATAATGATAGTGCAACTTATTTGTGGCACTACCGTTTGGGTCATATCGGTGTAAAGCGCATGAAGAAACTCCATGCTGATGGACTTCTGGAATCACTTGATTATGAATCACTTGGTGCTTGCGAACCGTGCCTTATGGGCAAGATGACTAAAACTTCGTTCTCCGGAACAATGGAACGAGCTACTGACTTGTTGGAAATAATACATACCAATGTATGCGGTCCAATGAGTATTGAGGCTCGTGGTGGGTATCGTTATTTTCTTACCTTCACAGATGATTTGAGCAGATATGGTTATATCTACTTAATGAAGCATAAGTCTCAAACATTTGAAAAGTTCAAAGAATTTCAGAGTGAGTGGAAAATCATCATAACAAGAAAATAAAATTTCTACAATCTAATCATGGAGGAGAATATTTGAGTTACGAGTTTGGTCTTCATTTGAAACAACATGGGATAGTGTGACGCCCTCGATTCAATCGTACACTAATCATGCACGCAAATGTGTACGATCAAGATCAAGGACTCACGGGAAGATATCACAACACAACTCTAGACACAAATTAAAATAATACAAGCTTTATATTACAAGCCAGGGGCCTCGAGGGCTCGAATACATAAGCTCGAATACAGAAGAGTCAGCGGAAGCAACAATATCTGAGTACAGACATAAGTTAGACAAGTTTGCCTTAAGAAGGCTAGCACAAAAGCATCTACGATCGAAAAGGCAAGGCCTCCTGCCTGGGAGCCTCCTAACTACTCCTGGTCGTCGGCGTCCTCCACGTAGTAGTAGGCACCCTCGGGGTAGTAGTAGTCGTCGTCAAAGGTGTCATCTGGCTCCTGGACTCCACCATCTGGTTGCAACAACCAGAAAGAAGAAAGAAGGGGGAAAAGGGGTAGCAAAGCAACCGTGAGTACTCATCCAAAGTACTCGCAAGCAAGGATCTACACTACATATGCAACATTATCAAAGAAATGTTGTATATGTGGACTGGGCTGCAGAAATGCCAGAATAGAGAGAAGGTCTAGTCCTATCGAAGACTAGCATCTTCTGGAAACCACCATCTTGCAGCAAACAGGAGGGAGTAGAGTAGCATAAGGTAAAGTAGTAGTGGTGTTATCAACCTCGGCCAGAGATCCTTTCTCGACTCCCTGCGAGAAAGCAATCCCAGAGCCATACTATCCAATTGTCATCACAATCCAATTCTCATCACCATCCAATTCTCATCACAAGTATCCAGTTCTAGTTGTATCGATCGGGATACAACTCTGAGTGTCCGTTACCGTAGGACAGGCTATTGATAGATGTTTTCTTCCCTGCAGGGGTGCACCAACTTACCCACCACGCTCGCTTAACTCCGGCCGGACACACTTTCCTGGGTCATGCCCGGCCTCGGCCAAACAATACGCCGCAACCCGACCTAGGCTTAATAGAGAGGCCAGCACGCCAGACTAAACCTATGCCCCTAGGGGTCATGGGCCATCTCCCCGGGAACTCCTGCATGTTGCGTGGGCGGCCGGTGAGCAGACCTAGCTACCTCCTTCAACAAGGCAGGTGCTTACGCAGTCCAACCCGGCGCGCGCCGCTCAGTCACTGACGTCTATTAAGCTTCGGCTGATGTATACGACGCAAAACGCCCATACTATGCCCACGTGATGGTTAGTGCTATCAGGCCAGAGGCCCCTCGGATCAAATATCCAAATCGTAGTGGATTAGGAACGCGCGGTAACAAGCAGAGACTCACGAAAGATGTGACCCCGTTGCCCCGTCTCGAGGACTTGCGGCAAGGGCTAGGAATGCCCGGCCACGCCTCGTAATTATCTCGCGGGCACCCTCCACGTCAACCCGACTCCACATCACTCGCAATTAAGCTCGCGTGGGCACCCCTCAGGGTCGACCCGTCTTTAGTAACATGGTTCACTGTAAAGTCATAGTAATCATAGTAACTGTGTGTCCAAACATCAAGGGGAAAACCCGAGGAATCACCCCCGGTGAATTCCACTCAATGTAATCATCAAGGTGAACGTAAGAGAAATCACCCCCGAGGTTCACACTTGAGGAGTTGCACGACAGAGTCATATCGGAAGTGGTTAAGGCGGAATCACCCTCGATGACCACGACCGAATAGCTACACTACAGGGTTAACATCAGAAGTGCTGTAGAGGTCTCACCCTCGGCACTCGATAGTAACCCAGCAGTGTCGAGCAACTAAGGGGAAAGTGGTGTGCGGTGCCGGGGCCTGGTCTTCAATCCCGTTGATCGGGTCTTCAATGATGAAGCATGGGCAACAAGGACAAGGTGGGGGTCACTGATGGATCACTAACCAACCTATACTAAGCAGTTTAGGATAAGCAGGTAAGGTACAACAGCAGATACAAAAGCAGGCTATGCATCAGAATAGGAGCATACAATAATAGTAGAAAAATCTAATGCAAGCATGAGAGAAAGGAATGGGCGATATCGGGATGATCAAAGCGGGGGCTTGCCTGGTTGCTCTGGCAAGGAGGGGTCGTCGGTGACGTAGTCGATCATAGGGGCAGCATCGGTCTCGGGGTCTGCCGGAGAGAAGAGGGGGAGAAACAGTAAATATAAAGCAAACATAACATAATAGGACAACATGCAGAGCTAGCACGGGACAGCAGCAGCGACAACCGGCAGCACCGGCAACAACGACAGCAGAAGAAGTAACAGGCGGCAGCGAGCGCACGCACCTACGCGTACACGGGGGTTCGAGCTCGACGGAGATGACGGCCTACAGCATCCAAATCGAAGGGCTAATTGGGGGATCCAAGGGAGAAGCTCACCCCGGTTCTCGTGGACGAGGTTAGAAGGTTGGAGGCGGCCCAGAGCAGTGGCAACGACGACGAGTTGGTGACGTCCGCGGCGGAGAAGGGCTCGATGGCGAGCACACGGACCGTCCCGGCTTGAGGTGGTCCGCAGAGCGGACAGATCCGGCCGCGGCGGACCTCCTGGACGTGCTCCCGCACGCCGAGGACGACGGTGGCCGCGGATGACGAGGAGGTCGGCGGGGTAGAGGCGGACCGGTCAGGGCGCCGCGACGTCGGCGGGCGCAGAAGGAGGAGGGGGCGCGAGGGAGAGAGATGCGAGGGGCTAGGGTTTCGGTGGGGTTTGGGGGTGTTCCCTTATAGGTCAAAGGGAGGGGCTCGTGGCAGCCATCCATGGCCATGGCTCCGTGGATGAGCGCCACGCCCTCCTGGTGTCCTGTAGAGGAGGAGGAGGTGGAGGTGGGCTGGTTCTTTAGCTAGATGGGCCAAGTGGCCCAGGGGGGAGGGTTTCTCTTTTATTTAAACAGCTTTGCTTTTCTGTTTTTTTTATAATCAGAGATGGATAAGAAAATATTGGGCATGCCATTTTCTTTGGGAAAAATATGGGAAGTGCCCCTTTTATTCCCTGGTGATATTAGATAGTGCCACAAATATTTTGGAGACCAGAAGAATTCATTTGGTATTTTTCATAAATAGGATAGCATTTAAAAATGCTGAATTGGTGATGTTATAATTGCTAATGCTCATCTCTGCACAAAAGTGATGTTGTGTTCCTTAACAAAGGAGTGTTATGGAAGTTTTGACAAATGATGAACATTTTTCAGCAACTTTTGAGCAACTTCAAGCTTCACTTGAATTTGAATTGACTGGAATTTCAAATGGGATATTGAACAAGATGATTAAGCACTATTTGGAAAAATGATTAGCTTAATTATATAGCATGACACTGCGGGTGTTACAAATCTCCTCCACTACAAGAAATCTCGTCCTGAGATTTAAGTGGAGAAGTAAAGAGTACTTTGGGAGAACTGACCCTTATAGGGTTAATTATCTGGTGAACAATTCAGGGAATCAGGCAAAATTATCTCTCGAGTTGAAACTTAATAAGGCATCGAGAGCAAAGTATGAAGGTACAATAGGAAGTTTCAACCGAGTGGACAAACGATTGATACCTGAACAGAGTGTGAGAAAGGGGGTTCAGAGCATCGGAAATAGATCATCTCTCGAAAGGTGGCTCGCGACATGATACGAAGCCAAATGCAAGAATATTTCAGAATCAAAGATATACAGGAGAGTCAAGTTCCGATCCTGTGGAACTGTGGGTTATGAGCCCACCATGTGGGTTAAAAGTAGAAAGGGGCTGATAGCAAGGCATGTCAGATGATAGACTGTCAGTTATGTTGTCAACAACATTGGCACCAAGGGCGAGGGACGGAGAGAACTATTTTCCTGCTCGTTGAATGAGGCGGACCAATAGGCAAAGTTCTCGTCCATCGGTGATACCGAAATGTCAGCAACATTAGTAACAGGGTCTCGCTGACAAGGTTGTACATCAGGGTGTTTTATAAGCAGAGAATTATTTCTGCTTATATCATATAGATCACAAGAAGGTTAAACAAGACAGTGGAAAGGAAATAAGTGGTTATTAGGATAATCAGACCAATGGAAAGGAAAGGTGTTTATACCCAAGTATTAGGGTATAACTTTCCCAAGGAAAGGCAGAGCATGATAGGGCTCCAAGTATTAAAGCATTTAGACAAAGGGGCAAGGAATTTATGAGGCTTATCCATACAACGGTGTTTGGATAAATGATCAAGAACAGTTAGCATTGCGCTCCCAAATGTTCTTGTTGATTATCGGAGTACCACACACATGCTTCGGGATAGTGTGGACATGGTCATTTGGGAAATGGCAAACTTCGGATACACAAAGGATCCATCGAAAACAACTTAGAAAATAAGTCATACAATTTCAGCAAGGAAAAGGTGAGGGTGTGGCCGACGGGCTCAGCAACAATCCATCGGCATGTCAAAAAGGATGTATTTCCAAAATTATATTAACAAGTTTGTGTTGGGGAAGGCAAGAATGTTGTCGATGATAATTCAAATCATCGAGGGGCAAGGATGGTATTTATCACCATGAATTCGATTGATATCCTGGAAGAAGTCAAAATGTTGACGGTGATCACGACAAATTTTGTTGAGAGACTCTATGAAGATGCCATCGAGCAGCAACGACATTAAGCAAAAGGAAGGATGAAGTAAAAGGCTATGAGAACCACGGATTCGACACAAGCTCGAAATCAAGCTTGCTGTTCGAGGTGAAATGATAAGATGAGAAGGATCAACGTAAGCTTAACTCATCATCGAAAAGTTGTGCTTCGGGAATAAGGACCAGGTAGCACAGTTAAAATTAGCACGATAATGATATAGTCGATCAGGCTAGGAATGATGTGACGAAGTATGACTCTAATAAGAATTCACAAGAGGTAGTGCAATGACAAAATATCCTCGAGACAACAGGGGCAATACTTGCAGGTAGATCGGAACATAGGTTGGACATGTGAAATGATCTAAAGAGGACAAGTATTTTATCTTGTCTGGAATATGGAGTCAAGGAGAAAATATGGTTGGAACCACGATTGCAAAGGATCAATTCATAGATACAAGATAAACTTATACCAAAGGAATAATTAATTTTAAGAGAAGCTTCCATGATAAGATCTACCTCGTGTCCATGGGCATGAACACAAAGTTCAAGGTCGACTCCCACTTCTTCAATGCATAACCTTTCATTCACTCCTCATTTTCGAAGAAATTGTAGTGCGAAAGATTTACCTGGTGAAGCACCAGAAGAGTATGACTCACATCTCTTTCGAGTTCACATGGATTAGTGAAGGCATAGGTTCAACCCGTAGGGGTATCTTAGGAACATATACCACTAACTTCAGCATTAAAATATACCAGCTCGAAAGCAGAGCATGGTTGACAAAAGCAGATGATAGAATTTACCAAAGGCATTATGTGTCAGGGCAAAACTCACAAGTTTAATGAATATGAAGGACATTGTCGGATAATAATCCAACCAAGGATATGGCGGTCCATAAAAGATCTAATGTGAGTATCGATACTCACCCAGAAGAAGAAAGAATGCAAAGACATCGGGTTATAGATATAACTGGATAACTTCAAAGCTTGAATACAAAGGAATTACGATTTTCAAATCAGAAGATTTGAAGCATAGGCTCTGATCAAAAGATAATTGAGTTGAATCGATACAGATCGATAGTCAAACAAGGTTTCATTTGACAAGAACAAGCTCATTTTTGGAGTGACGTCTGAGCCGGAAGGATGAATGTTAGGATCTGATTGAGGATTACGAGCATTTGTGACATTGGATCAAGGGACTCGAAACGATAGTGACAGAGGATGTCAATGAAGACTACTAGAATTATGGAATTAACCATAATACAAGCAAACAAGAATTTCAACAATAATAGGCTGCTGAGGATTATCGGAAGATCGAGTAGTATTTCAAAGAATTTTGTGAAACATATGAACAACTGGGGAAAAACCAAATCCTCGATATGTGTGAGGATTAATTTGTCGATGTAGTCAGGCGACAAGGAACTGCAAGGCAGTAGGCACAAAAGAATTCTCGAAACAACGACAAGTATTTCAGGGTATCTTGTAATAACAAGAGCAACTGAGGATGAAGGTATGAGCGACAAGGATATGCAGTTATCCATAGGGATTCAACGGTGTTAAGGGACTGAAAAGGAAATGAACACAACTTCTCGGGAGTAGATCGGAGAATATCTTCGAAGTCTTCTGGTGAAGCAGGCAACCATCCGGAATGAAGGGGCTCTCCGGGGAAAGTCGTTACGAGAACCTAATGTAGTTAGTAAATTCATTTAACCCGAATAGAAGAGAGAACAGAGTCCCAGAGTAAAGACGAGGAATAAAAGATCCTAATACCACCCAATGGCGACGTGGGCCCGTAAGCCACACAGCCAAGTTAGTAAAACACTTTTGGATGACTAGACTCAACTTCGGCCAACGAGTTGAAAAGGGGGTCTACCTACAGGCAGTCGGCTTTGATACCAACTTGTGACGCCCTCGATTCAATCGTACACTAATCATGCACGCAAATGTGTATGATCAAGATCAAGGACTCACGGGAAGATATCACAACACAACTCTAGACACAAATTAAAATAATACAAGCTTTATATTACAAGCCAGGGGCCTCGAGGGCTCGAATACATAAGCTCGAATACAGAAGAGTCAGCGGAAGCAACAATATCTGAGTACAGACATAAGTTAGACAAGTTTGCCTTAAGAAGGCTAGCACAAAAGCATCTATGATCGAAAAGGCAAGGCCTCCTGCCTGGGAGCCTCCCAACTACTCCTGGTCGTCGGCGTCCTCCACGTAGTAGTAGGCACCCTCGGGGTAGTAGTAGTCGTCGTCAAAGGTGTCATCTGGCTCCTGGACTTCACCATCTGGTTGCAATAACCAGAAAGAAGAAAGAAGGGGGAAAAGCGGTAGCAAAGCAACCGTGAGTACTCATCCAAAGTACTCGCAAGCAAGGATCTACACTACATATGCAACATTATCAAAGAAAGGTTGTATATGTGGACTGGGCTACAGAAATGCCAGAATAGAGAGAAGGTCTAGTCCTATCGAAGACTAGCATCTTCTGGAAACCACCATCTTGCAGCAAACAGGAGGGAGTAGAGTAGCATAAGGTAAAGTAGTAGTGGTGTTATCAACCTCGCCCAGAGATCCTTTCTCGACTCCCTGCGAGAAAGCAATCCCAGAGCCATACTATCCAATTGTCATCACAATCCAATTCTCATCACTATCCAATTCTCATCACAAGTATCCAGTTCTAGTTGTATCGATCGGGATACAACTCCGAGTGTCCGTTACCGTAGGACAGGCTATCGATAGATGTTTTCTTCCCTGCAGGGGTGCACCAACTTACCCACCACGCTCGCTTAACTCCGGCCGGACACACTTTTCTGGGTCATGCCCGGCCTCGGCCAAACAATACGCCGAGGCCGGGCATGACCCAGGAAAGTGGACTGGGAATTTTCAAAGTTTTAAACATTTTCTAGAATTACTGCTAATTCGAATTAAATAGGGAAATTGCTATGTGTACACACTATGTGCACACCGAGAGAGGCTGACATGTGGGGCTAGGGGACTTGGTTGACTTAGTCAAACTTTGACCAGTCAACAAGGCGTATGGCCCACATGTCATAGGCTACACTTAGCCAAATTAATAAAACAAATTAACCTAATCAAATGGAGCCCACATGTCATCTGCTCATTAGGCTAATTGATCTACTAATTTAAATCCTAATCTATACTAGTCAAACAAGGGCCGGCCACACATGGTTGTGGCAAAAGCCAGCCACACACACCACACACACACACGGCACACACACACAACTCACGCACACACACGCATGATGCGCTCTCACACATCACGGTCATGGCCTTTGTCGTGGCTAGCAGCAAGCAGAACAGGGGCATGGCAGAGTAGAAGCACGCAAGGAGCATCTGCAGTGCGGCGGCACTGGTACGCGGCAGCAGCGGCCAGCAGCAAACGAAGCAGTAGCGCCGGCACGCACACGCAGTAGGGACGCGCGAGCACGGGACAGCAGCAGCAACAACCGGTAGCACCGGCAACAACGACAACAGAAGAAGTAACAGGCGGCAGCGAGCGCACGCACCTACGCGTACACGGGGGTTCGAGCTCGACGGAGATGACGGCCTACGGCGTCCAAATCGAAGGGCTAAAAGGGGGACCCGAGGGAGAAGCTCACCCCGGTTCTCGTGGACGAGGTTAGAAGGTTGGAGGCGGCCCGGAGCAGTGGCAACGACGACGAGTTGGTGACGTCCGCGGCGGAGAAGGGCTCGATGGCGAGCACACGGACCGTCCCGGCTTGAGGTGGTCCACGGAGCGGACAGATCCGGCTGCGGCGGACCTCCTGGACATGCTCCCGCACGCCGAGGACGACGGTGGCCGCGGATGACGAGGAGGTCGGCGGGGCAGAGGCGGACCGGTCAGGGCGCCGCGACATCGGCGGGCGCAGAAGGAGGAGGGGGCGCGAGGGAGAGAGATGCGAGGGGCTAGGGTTTCAGTGGGGTTTGGGGGTGTGCCCTTATAGGTCTAAGGGAGGGGCTCGTGGCAGCCATCCATGGCCATGGCGCCGTGGATGAGCGCCACGCCCTCCTGGTGTCCTGTAGAGGAGGAGGTGGAGGTGGGCTGGTTCTTTAGCTAGATGGGCCAAGTGGCCCAGGGGGGAGGGTTTCTCTTTTATTTAAACAGCTTTGCTTTTCTGTTTTTTTTATAATTAGAGATGGATAAGAAAATATTGGGCATGCCATTTTCTTTGGGAAAAATATGGGAAGTGCCCCTTTTATTCCCTGGTGATATTAGATAGTGCCACAAATATTTTGGAGACCAGAAGAATTCATTTGGTATTTTTCATAAATAGAATAGCATTTAAAAATGCTGAATTGGTGATGTTATAATTGCTAATGCTCATCTCTGCACAAAAGTGATGTTGTGTTCCTTAACAAAGGAGTGTTATGGAATTTTTGACAAATGATGAACATTTTTCAGCAACTTTTGAGCAACTTCAAGCTTCACTTGAATTTGAATTGATTGGAATTTCAAATGGGATATTGAACAAGGTGATTAGGCACTATTTGGAAAAATGATTAGCTTAATTATATAGCATGACACCGCGGGTGTTACAGATAGTTTCACAATTAACGCCACCTGGAACACCACAGCGAAATGGTGTGTCCGAACGTCATAACCGTACTTTATTGGATATGGTGTGATCTATGATGTCCTTACTGATTTACAGCTATCATTTTGGGGTTATGCTTTAGAGACGGCTGCATTCACTTTAAATAGGGCACCATCAAAATCCGTTGAGACGACGCCTTATGAACTGTGGTTTGGTAAGAAACCAAAGTTGTCGTTTCTTAAAGTTTGGGGCCGCGATGCTTATGTGAAAAAGCTACAACCTGATAAGCTCGAACCCAAATCAGAGAAGTGCATCTTCATAGGATACCCAAAGGAAACTGTTGGGTACACCTTCTATCACAGATCCGAAGGCAAAATCTTTGTTGTTAAGAATGGATCCTTTCTAGAGAAGGAGTTTCTCTCGAAAGAAGTGAGTGGGAGGAAAGTAGAACTTGATGAGGTAGTTGTACCTTCTCCCTTATTGGAAAGTATTTCATCATAGAAATTAGTTCCCATGATTCCTACACCAATTAGTGAGGAAGCTAATGATGATGATCATGAAGCTTTAGATCAAGTTACTACCAAACCTCATAGGTCTTCCAGAGTAAGATCCGCACCAGAGTGGTACGGTAATCCTGTTCTGGAAGTCATGTTACTATACCATGATGAACCTACGAACTATGAGGAAGCGATGATGAACCCAGATTCCATGAAATGGCTTGAAGCCATGCAATCTGAGATGAGATCCATGTATGAGAACAAAGTGTGGACTTTGGTGGACTTGCCCGATGATCGGCAAGCCATAGAAAATAAATGGATTTTTAAGAAGAAGAGCGACGCAGACGGTAATGTTACTGTTTACAAAGCTCGACTTGTTGCAAAAGGTTTTCGACAAGTTCAAGGAGTTGACTACGATGAGACTTTCTCACCCGTAGCGATGCTTAAGTCTGTCTGAATTGTGTTAGCAATTGCTGCATTTTACGATTATGAAATTTGGCAAATGGATGTCAAAACTGCATTCCTGAATGGATTTCTAGAAGAAGAGTTGTATATGATGCAACCAGAAGGTTTTGTCGATCCAAAGGGTGCTAACAAAGTGTGCAAGCTCCAGCGATCCATTTATGGACTGGTGCAAGCCTCTCGGAGTTGGAATAAACGCTTTGATAGTGTGATCAAAGCATATGGTTTTATACAGACTTTTGGAGAAGCCTGTATTTACAAGAAAGTGAGTGGGACTGTAGCATTTCTGATATTATATGTGGATGACATATTGTTGATTGGAAATGATATAGAATTTCTGGATAGCATAAAGGGATACCTGAATAAGAGTTTTTCTATGAAAGACCTCGGAGAAGCTGCTTACATATTGGGCATCAAGATCTATAGAGATAGATCAAGACGCTTAATTGGACTTTCACAAAGCATATACCTTGATAAAGTTTTGAAGAAGTTCAAAATGGATCAGTCAAAGAAAGGGTTCTTGCCTGTGTTACAAGGTGTGAAGTTGAGTCAGACTCAATGCCCGACCACTGCAGAAGATAGAGAGAAAATGGAGGTCATTCCCTATGCTTCAGCCATAGGTTCTATCATGTATGCAATGTTGTATACCAGACCTGATGTGTGCCTTGCTATAAGCATAGTAGGGATGTACCAAAATAATCCCGGAGTGGAGCACTGGACAGCGGTCAAGAACATCCTGAAATACCTGAAAAGGACTAAGGATATGATTCTTGTTTATGGAGGCGAAAAAGAGCTCGTCGTAAACGCTTACGTCGATGCAAGCTTTGACACTATTCCGGATGACTCTAAGTCACAAACCGGATACGTATTTTTATTGAATGGATGAGCTGTCAGTTGGTGCAGTTCTAAGCAAAGCATCGTGGCGGGATCTACGTGTGAAGCGGAGTACATTGCTGCTTAGGAAGCAGCGAATGAAGGAGTTTGGATGAACGAGTTCATATCCGATCTAAGTGTCATACCTAGTGCATCGGGTCCAATGAAAATCTTTTGTGACAATACTGGTGCAATTGCCTTGGCAAAGGAATCCAGATTTCACAAGAGAATCAAGCACATCAAGAGATGCTTTAATTCCATCTGTCATCAAGTGTCGGAGGGGGCATAGAGATTTGCAAGATACACACGGATCTGAATGTTGCAGACCCGTTGACTAAGCCTCTTCCACGAGCAAAACATGTTCAACACCAAAGCTCCATGGGTGTTAGAATCATTACTATGTAATCTAGATTATTGACTCTAGTGCAAGTGGGGGACTGAAGGAATTATGCCCTAGAGGCAATAATAAAGTTATTATTTATTTCCTTAATTCATGATAAATGTTTATTATTCATGCTAGAATTGTATTAACAGGAAACTTAGTACATGTGTGAATACATAGACAAAACATATAGTCCCTAGTATGCCTCTACTTGACTAGCTCGTTAATCAAAGATGGTTATGTTTCCTAACCATAGACATGTGTTGTCATTTGATAAACGGAATCACATCATTAGGAGAATGATGTGATGGACATGACCCATCCATTAGCTTAGCATTATGATCGTGACAGTTTCATTGCTACTGCTTTCTTCATGACCTATACAAGTTCCTCAGACTATGAGATTATGCAACTCCCAAATATCGGAGGAACACTTTGTGTGCTACCAAACGACACAATGTAAATGGGTGATTATAAAGGTGCTCTACAGGTGTCTCCGAAGGTGTTTGTTGGGTTGGCATAGATCAAGTTTAAGATTTGTCACTCCGTGTTTCGGAGATGTATCTCCGGGCCCTCTCGGTAATACTCATCACTATAAGCCTTGCAAGCATTGTAACTTATGAGTTATTTGCGGGATGAAGTATTACAGAATGAGTAAAAAGACTTACCGGTAACGAGATTGAACTAGGTATGATGATACCGACGATCGAATCTCGGGCAAGTAACATACCAATGACAAAGGGAACAACGTATGTTGTTATGCGGTTTGACCGATAAAGATCTTCGTAGGATATGTAGGAACCAATATGAGCATCCAGGTTTCGCTATTGGTTATTGACCGGAGACATGTCTCGGTCATGTCTACATAGTTCTCGAACCCGTAGGGTCCGCACGCTTAACGTTCGATGACGATTGGTATTATGAGTTTATGTGTTATGATGTACTGAAGGTTGTTCGGAGTCCTGGATGTGATCACGGACATCACGAGGATTCTCGAAATGGTCAAGACATAAAGATTGATATATTGAAAGGCTATGTTTGAACACCGGAAAGGTTCCAAGTGGTTCGGGCAATTTTCCGGAGTACCGGGAGGTTACCGGAACCCCCCGGGGAGTCAATGGGCCTTAATGGGCCATGATGGAAGAGAGGAGGAGGCGACCAAGGTGGGGGCGCCCCCCCCCCCCAAGCCTATTTCGAATTGGGAGGGGGGCCGACCCCCCTTTCCTTCTCTCCCTCTCCCTCTTCCTTCTTCTCCTACTCCAACTAGGGAAGGGGGGAAACCTACTCCTACTAGGAGTAGGACTCCCCCCTGGGCGCGCCATAGAGGGCCGGCCCTCCCCTCCTCCACTCCTTTATATACGGGGGAAGGGGGCACCTCATAGACACACAAGTTGATCAAGTTGATCTTTTAGCCGTGTGCGGTGCCCCCTCCACAGATTTGCACCTCGGTCATATCGTCGTAGTGCTTAGGCGAAGCCCTACGCCGGTAACTTCATCGTCACCATCACCACGCCGTCGTGATGACGAAACTCTCCCTCGACCGCAGCTGGATCTAGAGTTCGTGGGACGTCACCGAGCTGAACGTGTGCAGATCGCGGAGGTGTTGTACCTTCGGTGCTAGGATCGGTCGGATCGTGAAGACGTACGACTACATCAACCACGTTGTCATAACGCTTCCGCTTTCGGTCTACGAGGGTACGTAGACAACACTCTCCCCTCTCGTTGCTATGCATCATCTAGATAGATCTTGTTTGATCGTAGGATTTTTTTTGAAATTACTGCGTTCCCCAACATCCTCCTCAGGTCGACGCCTCCACAAGGTCTTCTTGGGAGCACGGGCCTCTTGCCACTGCGAGATCCGCCTTGCCGAGCCCACCGCAGTGCCCGCCGCCGCAGGAGCCACCGACCCCTCCGCCGCCTCCGACCCCTCGGAAACCGACGAGATGCCCAACCCCGAAACCACTGGCCGCTCCCCGTGGAAGGACGAGGTCACCGACTGCGGGGATGGGAAGAGACCGGCTTGCCGGCGACGGTCTAGACCCGGGGTGGCCGCGCGGCCGGAGTGGCGCACGGCAGGAAGGTGGACGCCGTCGCCGGAGTGATGCGCGATGGGCTCATGCGCTCGCGCTCCCTCTCCGCTCGCTCGCTCCCTCCGTCTAGATGTTTTTTGCATGAATTTGGGTATCGAGATTTGAGTAGTGTGGTTGTGGAGAGGTCAAATTAAGACATGCTTGACATTGTCCACCGGTGTATGGTGACCCGGATTAGGCAATTTCAGTTGTAGATGTTCTAAAAAAAGTTGGCGTTAGAACTTTAACATTCAAATGTTTTATAATCTCAAACACACTAATCCACAATGACGATAGAAATATGTGTCGTTACAGTAACTTATTAGAGTAATAACATGCATATGTTACTAGTCTATATTACTACCTCTTTAATGAGGAGTAACATATTTATGGTGTCATGCAACACTTTATTTATTAGGTTGTAGACTCATCTTGTCTTGATATATGTGATGTTACAGTAACTAGCTATGTTACTACATGTCTTTTTTTGCTCATTAATTACTAGCCACATGATCTGTTTTATTTAGAAATGTGTGATGTTACTATCTATGTTATTCCCATCATGGGTAGTCTCAGGCTAGGCACGAACCAAACAATGCCCGTACAACTTTTTTTTATGGAATGCCCATGCAACTCCAGGAGGTGAACAAAACACGCTCTCTGTGCTAGAAAGTGGCGGCCCCACCAACAAGCCGCACTTTCCAAGCTTCCTCCCAGTCGTAGCCCGGCAGTCTTCCGGAAGGCCCCGATTGACTGATCCCCGCGTCGCCGGCCGCCGCCCCCAGCGTTTCTCGCCGGCCGGCATGTCGCTGGAGCTGAGCATGGCCCTGGCGGCGCCGCCGGGGGGTGGGCTGCTGGCCCCGCCCCCTCCCGCCCCGCCCGGCAAGGAGCAGCAGGTGGCGGGGGTGGGAATCCTGCTGCAGATCTCCATGCTCGTGCTCTCCTTCGTGCTCGGCCACGTCCTCCGCCGCCACCGCTTCTACTACCTCCCCGAGGCCAGCGCTTCGCTCCTCATCGGTATGTTTATGTTACAGTACGCACGCCTCCGCGGCCGAGGCGTCTGCCTGACCCTTGCGTCTGAACCCTAACCCTGGCCGGCTGCTCGCACGTCTGATAATTTCGTAGATTCTGGAAATTTCTGTTTTAGTTCTGATTATCAGCCCCGTTTCTTTCTTGTTTGGCCTTGAGCTGGCACAAACCGCAGTACCGCACAGAAGAACGGGATAATTAGTATTTCTGCTAACTTTAAACTAGGCTAGTAGCAAGGTCTGTTGTCTTGCTATCAGATTGAGTATATACTTGGGGTTTAAATCCATTCATATAATGTCATGCCACTGGGAATGCGAAAAATGTTTGTCGGTCGACTTGTATATAACTGTAAATTTCAGTTTCGAGTTCTTTGAGATATATCATTCAAAAATAGTAGCTAGTTTGATGAACCCTGTTTTATAGTGACCCAGTTTAAGATAAGATAGTTGTTCAAAATGTGCCATCAATTTGATGCAGTCCAACAGTAGCTCATCATTTGATCAAGGAGAACCATTGCATAAATATGTGCTTCCACGAAGTCTTTCATTGAATGAGCAAACTGATATTTGAACAAGAAAATAAATGGAGATCTCCGATTGCTCTATTGTTCATTTCATTTCATTTGTTATATTGTGGGAATTCTTTGACTTACGGAACTTTCATGACTGTATTACAGGACTAGTTGTTGGTGGGCTTGCTAATATTTCGAACACAGAGACCAACACTAGGTTCGTTGATTTTGTAGTTTCGTTCTTATTTGGATTTCTGCATCATTTGTGTTGTGCTCACTGTAGCCTAGATCTTACACACAATGTTCACATGTTCCACTTGATCATGCCTTGTTCCCTCTGATTCGCAGGACATGGTTCAACTTCCATGAAGAATTCTTCTTCTTGTTCTTATTACCTCCTATAATATTATATCCTTTTTCTTCAGTCTTCTTGTTTTTAACATTGCTAGTACCTTGGTGACCAAAATAGGCTTCCTAACTTGTAACTTCCCCATATACTTCTCTACCCTCCTAACTGGAATATTTCTCTTTTCCAAATTGAAACTTGTGTTCCTTGACTTCGGTGAACCCAATCAGGATTCAGCTTATCCCCAGTAAGTACTATACATTGATAATACTTTCTTTATCTAAGCTACTTTTCCTAAGACGTCTCTTTTCAGAAACCATTCTTTGCCAACTTTGGGGCTATTGTAACTTTTGCCATTCTTGGGACATTCATCGCTTCCATCGTAACAGGGATGCTTGTGTAAGCATAACAAACTTTATTTGTCTACTTCTATTAAAATCTCTCATCTTCTAAGCCTGTATCTGTTTTCACTGCAGTTATCTTGGTGGACTCACATTTCTAATGTATAAACTTCCATTGGTTGAATGTCTTATGTTTGGCGCTCTTATATCCGCGACTGATCCTGTCACAGTATTATCAATATTCCAGGTGCCTAGCTTTTCTTTTCTCCATCTCATTCTCGGACCTTTATAGTTGGCTATATTTGTTCCGAGTCAGTTTTACTCTGTAGTGATTTAACTGTTGTTGTGGGCCTTTGCGCTTTTATTCCCAAGGATTTTGGAATGGTGTAGTGATTTAACTGATGTTGAATGCAAATCTTGGTCAGGAACATATCACTATATCAGTAAATAAGTCACTAAAGTTGTCTCTGTTGTTTTAAGAAATGCGAAGGATCTTATTTCCTAGTTTTCCACTAGAAAACAGACTTCCTCATGCTTGAAAAGTGAAGCATCATGCTTTACTAATGTAGGTAATACTTGGTAAGTATGTTCCATGGGCTAGTTGTAACGCCCAGCCACAACCAACGGTTCCTGTTACGACCGGTGGGATCTAGATTAGCCCCACATAACAACACTGGTCTTTCTTATGCACTTTGTCCTCACTCGTTGTAACGCCCAGCCACAACCATTGGTTACTGTTACGACCGGTGGGATCTAGACTTGCCCCACAGAACAACACTAGTCTTTCTTACGCACTTTGTCCTCACTCGCGCGCACCCGAGATCAACTTCCCAATCGGTCACCCATCCTTAAATTGCTTCAAGTGAAGCACACTTAAACTTTGAGGTTCCTTGCGGACGGGCTCCCAGAAAAGAAGGAATTCCTTGTTGATATGAGTACTCCATCATTACTATTAAGACATGATGTCACATACACCCCCACTCAAAGGAACCGACGTCCTCGTCGGCCCAGCAGGAACGTTCCCTCTTAGCACACGCCTATGCACGCCAGTGCCAGCATCCACATGTGCCCATGCGGTGTGCCACGATGGGTCACACATGCCATGTACATGTCTGCGGCACTGACCCGCACAAGCCTGTGTAACCGTGAGGGACGACTCTGATACCATCTGTAACGCCCCTGCCATAGCCACTGATTCTCGGCCGTTACGCCTGGCAAGATTTAGACTAGCCCCACAGACCAACACTGGTCTTTCCTGTGCACTTTGTCCTCACTCGTGCGCACCCGGGATCAACTTCCCGGTCGGTCACCCATCCTAATGTTGCTCCAAGCCAAGCATGCTTAACTTTGAGGTTCCTTGCGGATGGGCTCCCGGAAAAGAAGGAATTCCTTGTTGATATGAGTAGTCTATCGTTCCTATTAAGACATGATGTCACACTAGTCTGAAAGTCCATATTTCCTCTCACGGTCTCGCCTGCAAGATGAAGCATCATAGCATATAAATATTATTAATGTCAGCATTTAGAGGTTCAGTTGTTACATTGATGGCCAGTATTTAATGCCACATTTGTTGAAGAGGTAATGCATATGTGCGACCCTGACTATGCTGTGTCCCTGAACTAATGACATGAAACTTGTGATATCATTTCTGTGCAGGAACTGGGAAGTGATGTTAACTTGTATGCTCTGGTGTTCGGCGAATCTGTTTTAAACGATGCGGTCTGTTTTTACTTGTTTCCAGTGCATGCAAGTATAGTCAGTACTTCCTCGTGCCTATGACTAACTTATATGTCTTCTATTTGGAGAGTGCAGATGGCAATTTCTCTTTACAGGTTTGTTTCTATCAATGAGCCTTTACATAATTCTTCCAAGATGTGCACTTCTTGCTTATGTCCATTATTTTCTTCAGGACAATGTCATCAGTCAGGAGTAATGCAGCAGGAGGCGAGAACATTTTTATGATGATTCTACAGTTCCTTGAGATCTTTGTTGGTTCAATGTCATCAGGTTAGCACCAGTGCCGAAGATAACACTTTTCAATTTGATATAAGACTGCCATGACCATACATACTTAGTTACACATTTTGGGCACTTACTAGCTAGAACATTTTAGTAATGACTAATCACAACTCTACTATTAACTTTTTTCAATATACAGCATTCATTATTTCTTCATTTTCTGGACGTACGATGCATGACCCTTAAGGGATTACTGTTACTTAGTTACTCAGCTTGATCCATACAACACAAACTTTATTTCAAGCCTCGATCATCAAACAAACTGTACTTCTAAATAATCAGACTCAATCCGTATTTTCTATTGAATAGCTGCACGATTTGCTGAGAAATAGCCAACCCCTGATCCGATTGACCGATCTAGATCGGGGTTGGTATAACCCCCAGTTCTCTGTCTCTGTGTTCGCAACCTGCATGGACCGATGTCAGTTTCCATGTCGTTCAACAGTGCTGCTGCCCTTGCTGTTTGATCATGGTGCTTCCTTTGCCACTTTATCATCTTGGTGCCATCGCCGTGCACAATCTCTATCACCGTCTTATCGCCATCAGTGTCGTCCTTGAGGAGTAGCAGGTATGGCTGCGAGAAGGGAGATGCAATGCAAGGGTGGATGGCACGGTGGGGAACAAGCAGCAGGGAGGCAGTAGAAGGAGTGTGGGAGATGGGGGAGAGTACATGTGGAGGTGGCGTGGTATAGCAGATGGCTATTTTGGTGTTTGTCCATGTATTTCATTCCTGATTTGCGAATCAGAGTGTATACTCCTCATGAAATTCAATTCATAGGAAATAATAATGAATGGCGAAACCAAATCATCAACCGAGCGAACCGCAAATCTGGCAATGCACATGCTTCCCAAGCATGAGTAATGCTGGAACAGTACTGCTATGCATCACTAGTGCTGATCCATTGCAGTTCTTGTGTCACTTTCATGATAAACTGTATCTTTAATGAATGAAAATTGCGAGAATAGATTAATTCGTTGTTGAGGTTCAGTTCGCATCCCTTTATAGGGATGACTCGATGCACTGCCACCATTACAAGTTTTGAGCAGCAAAATTGGCCCAGCTGCATTTATGCCATTTGACATATGATTTCTACGGTACATGTCAGTACCTGACCTCAGCCTCTATGCCTACTTGTGAGCTTTGGAACTCTGTTCCTAGTAGCAGGACTTAATTCTTATATTGCTATTCCTTCTACGGATGTGCTCATTCTGTATTCCTCCTGGACATCTTGAGGATATGGACTTAACATGTATTCTTCCCTCGTACACATGAGAGACACTGGTACGCTGCACAGAGTTATAAACTTATAATATGTTTGGATCACAGCCCCTCTTTGATGTTCCTTCTCGTGCAGTTCTCGTTAACAATACATGTGACCCCAGAGGAGATGCATCAGTATCTTAATAACTTAGGGATAATTTTTCTGGATGATAATATATTTCTGTATTTTTAGTTCTTTCTGATTTTGTAGTGTCTCATGTAATCATTCCATTTCTATGATTTGCAGGTGTCGGAGTTGGATTTATCTCTTCTCTTATATCCTTTCTCATTGTCTTGCATACAAAACTCTATTTGCAAGTTTGCCTCATATGATTTCTATAATTCATGTTCTGTATGTTCTAGTGAACTTCACAGTACTGTTGCTTCTAGTCCTAGACAACTGTTACTAGTGAAATGTTGTTCTTAGATAGCTGCAACCAAGAAAATTTGGTACAATCTACATAATATTATCTCGTTTCCCATTGTTGGCATCACATACCCTTTCTTGCCCTACTGTAAGATGCGTCGTCATTCTTATTTGCTGCTTTTTGGGTGTGTGTGTGCTGGGGGGGGTAGGGGTGGAATGCACGATGTAAATTTGGATTATTTCGGCATTATTCCATCCTCACCACTTCCTATACTGTGTTGATATTGTGATGCCTTGACCACCTGGTACCTATTTAAATATGCGGGATTGGATATTGACAAGTAAGTCATATCATGTTACCTATTTTCAGTCTTCACTTTAAATAAATTGACATATGTTGCCAGTTCTAAATTTGTGGTATGTTTGCTATTTCAGTCTTCAGAACTTGGAGTGCTGCCTTTTTGTTCTCTTCCCATACTTCTCGTAAGGACATTTGAAACTTCACTCTTTCCATTTTGGGTATTTTTTTCATTGAACTGTTTCACTTTAATTTTTAGGTATATGTTAGCAGAAGGACTTGGCTTGTCAGGAATTGTTTCTATACTATTCACAGGGATGGTAGGAACAATATTGAGTTTATTATGTGATATCTAGTCATGTTTCTACTGTGGCTATGTCTCCTGACATCATATTTGCTATTTCTTCTCAGGTTATGAAGCACTATACATACTCTAATCTGTCAGATAACTCGCAGCGCTTTGTTTCCGCCTTCTTTCACTTGCTATCATCTTTGGCTGAAACATTTGTGTAAGCCCCGGGACACTCATAATGAGTAACTAGATAACGCCCCGCGTGTTGCTACGGATTATTTAAGCAATGAACTTATGAAAAATAAAATTAAAATATATGAAAATAGTACCGTACCACATTCAACCTAGAGGTAAATGGAGGGTGTTGCATGTTATATTGTCTTGTGTCAAGTTCAATTATTTATTGTTGAAAAAAAATTATGTGGAGGGCTTTCATGTTCTTTGATGATGTGGAGGATTTGCATGTGTTGGAAAGTGGAAACTGAAAAGTTGAATGATTGCATGAGCGGTTGGTGATGTGGAGGGCGTGCATGTGGTGGAAAGTTGATTGATTGCATGTGCTTGATGTTAACTGCACTCTTTCGCCACAATTGACTATTTTTTTATTTTTTCAGCTTCATTTATATGGGCTTTGATATTGCCATGGAAGAGCATAGCTGGTCACACGTTGGGTTCATCATCTTCTCGATTGTATCCTTTGTTTTACTTTCACATATCACCAGTTGGGTCTATTCAATTCTTTGCTTAAAATTTGGTTCCTTGACTTAACAATAGATATTTATAATTGTTGCAAGGTACTCCTACAGCTATGCCCTTGTTTCACATATATAGTACTACCTCTGTACCAAAATATAAGACGTTTTTGTAGGCTAGACGTCTTATATTTTGATATGGAGGGAGTACCTACTAAGTTACTAGACACTACAAAGTTGAAAGCATGTTTTGTTTAGATCTCACAACTGTGTCCTGCACTGTTTGAGCATTTAGCAATGGTCATATTTTGATGTGTATAAAATACTCATGCCTTGTTACGTGTTGTTAGTCACATACTTGAATTGAAGTCAAACTGGGTCTGCAATGATGTAGAACATGTAGAAAATAATGCATAACTTACCCCAACTATTGAATTTGTCATATCCAATTAAGTTCAGTGGTGAAACAAGCACACTCTCTGACATTCTTTCCTGCAATTTTGTTTCTTTGTAGGGCAGCAAATGTCTTTTCTTGTGCCTACTTGGTTAATATATCGCGGCCAGAACATCGGCGTATACCTCTAAATCATCAGAAAGCTCTTTGTTTTAGTGGTGAGTTTCATTATACTGTAGTTGGCAACTTTAGACATATATATGATAAAGGCTTCTACAAAGCCAATTTTCATTATTTGGATTTTGGACAAATAGGGCTTAGAGGAGCCATGGCTTTTGCGCTTGCTCTCCAATCTGTGCATGAACTTCCTGAAGGACATGGAAAGACGATATTAACAGCTACCACAGCCATTGTCGTTTTAACGGTATTTGCACATTTTCACATTCTTTAATTTTGAGCACTAGTCAAGAAATGATGAAGCTTTCAATTGGGATGGCATTTTTTATATGTGTATTGCATTTCTTCGGATGGCATGATGTGCTGCTTATAGTTTTTGCTAGTTGGTCCACTTCTATATTAATTAAGCTTTTATTTTGCTCTGATGCACATCACAAATATAGTTTCATAGAACAAACTATTTTGCCGAAATAATTACGTAAACCTAAGGAGCACATAATCAAGTTGGTACATCCTTTCTGTGCAGTAAAAATTCTTTGTAAGTGTTGCATACATGGCTGGCACGTAATTCCATATTACCATCAGATACTCTTAAAGTGAGTTGCACAACTCTCATGAATTACTTAAAATCATGCAGGTTCTTCTTATTGGAGGGTCGACAGGCACCATGTTAGAAGCTTTGGATGTAATTGGTGATGAAAATACATCAATAGAAGTAAGCATTGATTTGGTTTTCTGTTCTCACTACTTCTATTTTCTGTGTTTCTAAAAAAACTCACATTCTTTCTGAAAATATGCTATTTTTATGCTATTAATTTAATGCTGGGATCCACTGGAATTCATATATTTTGGGGTAATAGCTACTCAGGGTCATATTTTGCTATGGGCCTACAAAGCAATTGCCCTCTAGCTGGGTAGCTGATATTTGTAGGTTCTTGTTTATATTGTATTATCATGCTGTGTGGCACAGTTTGCTTGCTTTTGATATTTCCGAGGATAATTTTCTATTCAGGACTAACTTCTGTGTGCCACCATTCTCAGACTTACGAGGATAACAATGGTTACATTCCCCCAACTTATGAGGAAGGTACATCGTCTGGAGGAGGATTGAGAATGAAACTCAAGGAGTTCCACAAAAGGTACTCGTTGTCAGATCATGTATTTCCATTTGCATACAAATGATTACTCCGCAAACAACTGATTACTGTTCAAATGATGACACAGCACAACATCGTTCACCGCCCTTGACAAGAACTATCTAACTCCATTTTTCACGAGTCAGACTGATGACGATGCTGATGATTTCGGTAAGTAAAAACTATTCCATCGGTGGCCAGAGTGCCCACATACATGATTACTGCAGATTGCAGAATGAACTCTTAGTTCGAAGTGTGTTGCGTCATTATTTTTAGTTTTTCCATCTGCATAATTCACTCAAGAGTGTCCCTGAAATCGCATTGCTCTCTGCTTGGTTCGCGACAGGTGATCAACCCCAAAACCAGAGACGAGGGTTCTATGATCAATAGCAGAGTTTGACTAGCTATACATGGTGCCAAGTGCCAGTGGACTTAATGATATCGTAGAACGTGGGATCCAGATTGGAACCATTAAACGATATAAATACACGCCTTTGCCTTGGTTGAGTAGCATATGGCAGAGCATACTGTAGGATAGAAATCATAAGCCTGATCAGGACAGCATGCCTCCTGTATATATTTACAAGGCTCAAATGGTACATGGTGGGGCTCCAGTTGAAAAGGCAAAAGTTCTGTGACGAACTTTGTTGACCCAAGCCCTTGTCTTACACCAGATCATTTGTTTCCAACAGCTCATCGCTGATCATTGCCAACTGCATTGGCTCGGAAAACCCTTGTTGTGAAGTGAACTTACCGCGATTGAACATTACTGTGATGTATTCCAGTGAAATCTAAAACTGTTCGGGGCATAACTAAGCTGTCACGGAAATGCCTGTCGTGAAGCGACAATGTAAGATAAGCCCGTCTTACCTCTGTGGTTCTTGATGTATGTTTGCGGTTGTCTGCTGTTGTGCAAACTGGTATCTGCTGTGTCGCTGTATGTTCCTGATGTATGTTTGCCGTTGTCTGTTTTTAATTTTTAAAAACGTTTCAGTGTTTCAAAAATTCTGAAGAAAATCCATAGTATCATGTGGATGTATACTGCATGTGTGCAAATTTTCATGGCCAAATACATTGACACGCAAAGTACACAAGAATAACTACTTGGTGATTTTAAAAACAGTTAACCGTAATGCACTGTTCACTATATAAAACCATCCATATGTAAATGTTGAATTCTTTTCAGATTTTTTTGAAACTTTGAAATGCGATATTTGAATGTTAAATAAAGGCTCCATGGAATCCGAGCACAAAAACGTTGCATTTCTCTCTCTCTCTCTCTCTTTTTTTTGAGAATAACGTTGCACTTCTCTTAACAACCCTTGTGACTACATCTCCTCGCCGTAGTATATAAGGTGAAAAGGGGTGAGACATGGACAGGTTCACTCAAATCTACATGCAAGACAAATCCTCTGTAATCACTCAGTTCACGTATAGCTGGCCAAACGGGCCGGGCTAAACAGGC
Organism: Triticum dicoccoides; assembly: GCF_002162155.2. NCBI lineage: Eukaryota > Viridiplantae > Streptophyta > Magnoliopsida > Poales > Poaceae > Triticum > Triticum dicoccoides. Next base: position 334,628,111 of record NC_041389.1, on the reverse strand, counting down.
CAGCCTGCGAGCACGCCGACATGGCCTGCCATGGGCCAGGCACGGCATGGGCTAAATGGGCCGTGCCCGGCACGCGGCACGCCTTGGGACGTGCCTGGGCCTGGAGCCTGGGCACGCGGGCCGGCACGGCATGGCCCGTTTAATTCTTTTATATATTTTCAGTTTTTTTATATATATATACCTAAAATATAACCTAATAGGCCTAAAAACCAGCCCAACAGGCTGAAAATGTGCAGTCCAGCGTGCTAAACGGGCCATTGGGCCGGCCCGTTTACTAATCAGGCCGTGCCTGGGCCAAGAAGCAGCGCCCGTGGGCCGACACGGCACGGCCCGGCTATTAAACGTGCCATGGCGGGCTGTGCCGGGCCAGGCACAATTAGCACAGGGCGGGCTGTGCCGTGCCGGGCCGGCCCGTTTTGGCCAGGTCTGAGTTCACGCATGAGAGAAAACATCCAAACAAAGGTATACCATTTGCCCTCCCTCCCCCCCTGAAATTCCTCTCTAGTTCCGCTTAGGAGAATGTGTGAAAAAAATGTGTGAAAATTATTTTTAGGGAACATAGATGAGAAAAACAATAGTATATTTGGCCCCCTCAAGTCGACATGTTTTACCATTTGCCCTCCTTTCTTCGTGAACTTCCTCTCTAGTTCCGCCGCTGGTAGGGTGTTACCCTTAGAGTAGAGGACTCGTACAACGATCTGAGTCTCCTCCGCAACGGTCACTATCTTGATCTCGGGATGACGAATTCCGCATCGTCCCGACTCCCGATCTCCGGGAAGTTCAAAACCCGCTTTGGCTGGTCTAGCCGCCAACACACCTTCTTGAAAGCGCGAGCGGTGACGTCCGGCTCGTCATACGTGCCGAGCCAGTACTATCGCTGTCGTGCGTCAACCCGTCCGGAGTCACGCAGACGAACGTCGTGGAAGCCGGTGGAGTTCCTCGGTCTGCGGCGCGATGACATACATTGGCACTGGCGGGCGAAGAGAGGTAGGGGTGGATCTACGGCACGACGGTCGACGGTGGGTTTCACGCACGCATGAGGGTAGTCTCTGGAGGGTTCACTGCGCGCGGCACGCAAGTCGTGCCCGTTTTTGCGTTTGGGCATCCGGCTTCGTGATCCAAATATGCATCATTGGGCCCAGATATTTTAGCCACCTCTAAAATAAGACCACAAGTGTATACGTTTAGGGCTGTTGCTGGAGCTCGTTTTTCAGCCGAAGTTGGGCAGCCCTATTTTAAGGCCGCTGTTGGATATGCTGTAAGTTCCTGAGTTGAATTCCCGCAAAAGGAAAGTTTTAAGAGCTGAATCATTGTGTAACTTATCGACACGAGAGATGATGCGAAGTGGTGGATTGATCTTGATCTGCCGGCCTTGTTTCTCCCTCAACAAGCCATCATCCATTCATGATTCGTCGGCGATCATCCTGATATACAGAGACAAACTTCTTCGGGGCCCACCTCCCAGTGGAAACAAACCCACCTCCTCCTCCGCCTCCCGTGCCTACCGTTGAACGACCTTCGACGCCGGCCACCCAGACCCGCCCCCCTTCCCCGAACTAGCCGTTACGCTCCTCTCATCCCCTCCCACCCCGAAAATCCATCTCATTACGCCTCAACGGCTATTTTTACTCCCCCTCCGCTTCCGCTCCGATCGAATCCGATCCCCGCCCCCCATGGCCGCCGCCGCCGCC
>NC_041389.1:334619416-334626046 GCF_002162155.2 Triticum dicoccoides | reverse complement strand
GCCCTCTCCTCCTCCGCCTCCTCCTCCCCGCGCCTCTCCACCTCCTCGTCGCGCGCCTCCTCGCCCACCCCATCGCCGCGCGCCCACACGCGCGTCGCCACGCCCTTCGCCAACGAGAACCAGCCCCCGCTCGTCCCGCCCTCCACCCGCAGGCGCGCCGTCCAGAAGCTGTTCGGCGAAATCGGCGCCAACCCGCGGGCCTCCGTCTCCTCCTCCGCCGCCGGCGCCCCGCCCCCCAGGCTCCTGACCCGCGCGTCCAGCGGGCCGGCCCCGTCCACGGGGCGCAGGGGCTACCCGCGCCCCCCCACGCCCGCGCGCGCCTCCTCCTGCCCCTCCGCCGCGGACGACGCTGCGTCCTGCAGCTCCACGGACACCTCCTCCACCCTGACCGACTTCTCCGAGCCTGATGGGATCCTGGTGCCCGCCGCGCCCTGCGAGAGCCCGCCGCTGCTCGGCCCGGCGTCCTGCCGCGGCGGGCGCCTGTCGTCGGAGCTCCGGTCCTCGGTTCCTGAGTCGGGCGGGTCCACACGGGGCGCGGCTATCCCGCTGTGCCACCGGTCACTTAATTCGGCTCTGTCTAGCTGCCCGGCTCCGGCGGCGAAGGTTATGGCGGCGCCAAGGCCACCGCAGCCACATGGGACGAAACTAGCGGAGATGAAGAAGGCGGCGGTCATTGGGGGGAGAAAGGTTGCCGGGAAGCAAGAGGACGTGCACCAGCTGCGGCTGCTGGACAACCGCTACGTTCAGTACAGGTTTCTGAACGCCCGGGGGGCAGAGGCGGCCAGGGCCAAGGCTGCTGCGGCGGAGGTGAGGCCTTTTTACTGTGACAGAGGATGTAGTTTGATCTCCACAATGTGAACTGAGATGCTGATGTTGTTATTGTTCAATTTTGTTGCGTGTGAAGAACTCCCTGTTCGGACTGGCTGAGAGAATTGCTGGGCTACGAGAATCAGTCGCTGATAAGAGGGCAGAGGCTGAGAAGATCAAGAGGGATCAGAGATTGTGCTCAATTGTTGGTGGTCAGGTAACAATTTTTTTGGCACATTTTGCTTTCTGAATATTTTGAAGTGTTGTATAGGCTATCTTAGATAAATGTCTGGCTATCGAAGTTGAGCTATCAAAATGTTTAAATTGTGTATGTCACATGAATGAATTCATTTCCTCACTCGCGTGAGATGGAGCCATCAAAGGGACATGACTCAGCATCACCACCTTAACTGTTTTGATCTCAGTTTGTCCTACTATGAACCAACTGAAGTATGACACTAAATCATATGTTGTCAATTATCTACTCCCAATGGAGTACTGGAATTGTAACCTACAACTACATTCAATATGTGCCCAATGGATATTACGTGTGTGCGCTAGCATCGGCACACTTAGGATGATTTATGTGTAAATTTGTTGTTCGAAATAAAAATAATAATCAGCATACATTGTGGGAAATAGAGAATATCAAGTGTGTATTTATCTTCTAGTATGTGAGAACATATGCTCTATCAAAAATTAATTTGTTCATTGGCAAAAATGTCAGGTGCCGTATTTGGATCGATGGAGTGATGTTGAGGAGGATTATTCCAGCTGCTTGACAGGGGCAACATCTGCGCTGCATAATGCCTCACTAAGGCTGCCTATAATTGGGGGTGTTCGGGTAAGATTTTGCTTTAATTTCACATTCCAGGCATAGATGGCACCAAAATATGTTCGTGATGCAGATAAAATATTACATTCTAAGACTACTCCTTGCAGGCAAACTATGAGGAAATCTCAGAAGTTCTTAACTCTGCCGCGCAACTACTGGAGCCGGCGTCGCCTCTTGTTCGAGATTTATTACCAAAGGTGAGAAAACTATCAAATAGCTGTCATGCCTAGATATGTTACCTTTTTGAAATGGTTCTTTTAAATTGTGTTTACTAAATGTTACTACCTCCGATACATAAAAAAGTGTCGCAGTTTTGAACTAACCCCAGCTCAAAACTGCGACACTTATTTTGGAGAACATATTCAGTATCAAACAACTATATTGTGGTGGGTGGAGGTTGTGAAGTTCACCACCATCCAAATTCAATTCTAACTCTAAATACAAGTAGGAAGCTTTATTTGCAATTATGCTAAGCATACAAATCCATGTTCATTTGATTGACAATTGAAAGTTCACACTAAGATATGTCCATACTCCAAAGTGAACATGTATTCGCCCAAAGCTAATGTACTTGATAACTGAGAGTCGCTTCGTTGGCTAGCTCTGCTAGTGTGCAATGACGCCAGCATGCGGTTGCCTTTCTATAAGAAATACCAAGGGAGGCCGGTGTCATTTGTTTTTTAAACTTGTATACTTGTAAGAAATATCCAATCGTTTATAATTGCCAACGCAGTCATATCTGTTTGAAACCTGGAACACCAGAAGTTTTCCCAGCATTATAAATGTCTACTTATATCAATCTGGAATTTTAGACGCGCAAGTAATTTCCTTTATAGATGGCCAAATGTAAAATGTCTTGACTGGTACGAATTCTAAATGAGTTGCATTTTGAATTGGAAGCAGTATCATTTTGAGTTATTCTTGTTATATTGATGCAATCTCATTTTGCTCTTGTCATATAGGTTGAAGAAGTTGATGGCGTGGCCTCCAAACTTGCACAAATAATCACTAGTGAAAGGGACTTGATAGAAGAGTGCGGAAATCTACTAAATCAAGCACACCATATGCAGGTACAATTTTAAATGAATAATTATTTGCACTCTGCTCGGAATATACATCATGTTCTTGTGCGATCCTACCTTTACCACGGAAATATCTAACTGGTTTCTCGAAAATTGCCCGTTACATAGATGAGGGAGTACAGCTTGAGAAGCCAGCTGTTGCAGTTGAGAAGTTGAAGCGATGCCGGAGGAAGCGCAAAAAATGAACACGGCACCAAGTCATTTCTTCCGACCAGTGGAGTTAATTGTGCTCACCACTGGAAACGTTTTCCAGTAGGAGGGAGAGGTGGCCTGATGATCATATACAAAGTAAAAGGCAGAAGTATCCTTCTGCTCTTTTTCTTGTTGGCGGGAAGAAGTCCTTCTGCTGATCAAGAATTCCTGATTCTTTGTGGTATATATGGTGTTTTTGTCTTTGGTCTCTTGTTTCTCTTATCCTTGTGTAGCCATGGAAAGAATAAACTGATAGAAGCATTGCCCTTTACATAATCAAAATTCGTTGATTCTTTGTGTACTTGTAACATATTGCGTTGCTCAGATAGTGCTGTTATTTTCCGGCTCAGATAGTGCTTGGTTGAAGAACGGTGCTCATTTTTTTGGATAGTTTGGCATGCACACGTATCAGTGTTTTTTTGCCTCTTTCAATATCTTTTGGATCTTCCCAGTCAAGTCGCTGGGCAGGGCACCCAAAAGAACACTTGCAAGAAGTATCCTGGCCCACTTTGGTGGTGTCTGTTGCCTTGGACCCAGGTGTTCTCCTTGGCGATGTTGGGGGTTTGTGATTGATTGTTGCACGTTGGAATGTTTGTTGGGTCGTCCGTGTGGTTAGGATTTTTCATGCTTTGTGAGTAGTCAGCACGTGCTTTTGTTTGCATTGGCTTTTCGTTAACTATAACCGGCTTAATTAATCAATGATGCAAAGTTTAGTCAAAAGGAATTATTTGCCGTGGTTAGCCCCAACCGGCCGTGGTTAGATCAACTTGTACAACAAGGAAATACAACGGGCATGCAACACGTATACACAGAAAATGCAACTCTAGCACCCCTAATCTAAACCGTCGTGAACAAGGTTGAGATTGGAACGAAAACGAACCCGCTCACGCACAAAGTGAAAATCAACCTCGATATGCTTCGTGCGGGCGTGAAAAACTGGATTGGCAGATAAGTATGTGGCACCAATGTTGTCACACCACAAAATAGGAGGGTGAGAAAGAAACACACCAAGCTCCTTCAACACCGACTGTATCCATATAGCCTCAGCGGTGCCATTTGCCAAAGCCTTCTACTCTGCCTCAGTACTAGAGCGAGAAATCGTGGGTTGATTGCGAGAACTCCAAGAGACCAGATTGGATCCAAGAAAAATGGCAAAACCGCCCGTAAACCGTCGATCATCAGAACAACCCGCCCAATCTGCATCAGTGAAAATACTCAACCCCATAGAAGCAGAGCGTCGGAAACGCAAGCCAGTGGACACAGTGCCTCGGATATATCGAAGAATTTGCTTCACTGCCTCATAGTGAGCGGTAGTAGGCTGCGACAAGTATTGGCACACCTTGTTAACAACAAATGACAAGTCAGGACATGTCAGAATTAGGTACTGGAGATCCCCAACAAGACTCCTGTACTTGAAAGTATCCTCGGAGTTGAGCGGCTGTCCTTGACCATGCGATAATTTGTCGGAAGTAGACATGGGAGTAGTAACAGGCCGACATTGCTCCATGTTGGCCCAGCGTAAGAGATAAAGAGCATATTTGTGCTGCGTCAAAACCATACCCTCAGAACTCTAAGTAGCCTCAATACCAAGAAAATACTCCAGATGCCCAAGGTCTTGATAGGAAAAGAACCAGAAAGAGTGGTAACCAGCTTCTCAACAGCAGATGAAGAGGATCCAGCCAAGACGATGTCGTCAACATAGACGAGCATATATATAACAACCCCCTGATGATCGAAGATGAACAGAGAGGTATCTGCCTTGCTAGCAACAAAACCGAGCTGATGAAGCTTGTCACTCAAGCGTGCATACTAGGCACGAGGCGACTGTTGAGACCATAGAGAGCACGCTGCAGCTTGCAAACATACCGAGGGTACCTGGAATCCTCAAAACCAGGAGGTTGCTGCATGTATACTTCCTCAGACAGAAAACCATGAAGGAAGGCATTACTCACATCAATCTGACGAAGGTACCAACCACGAGAGACATCAAGAGAAAGCACCAGGTGAACTGTGACTGGTTTAACCACAGGGCTGAAAGTATCACGATAATCTATACCATACTGCTATGTGAAACCTCGAGCCACAAGCCTCGCCTTGTATTTATCAACTAAACCATCAGGACGTAACTTCATTTTGAAGATCCATTTGCTGCCAACAATGTTAGTGCCAGGTGGACGGGGTACCAATATCCACGTCTTGTTAGCCTGAAGAGCCTCGAACTCAGCCTCCATAGCAGCACGCCAAGCTGGCTCAGAGAGAGCGGTGCGAGGAGATGTTGGCTCCACCATAAACGACTGGCGACGATAGGGATCATACCGAACCGTACCATCCCGATACACCTTGGGACGTGAGATATCATTACGCCGTGGCGTGACAATGACCCGTGTTGGTTCAACAGTGGGAGATGTTGGAGGCGGCGACGAGGGTGATGAAGCGGGCGGCGATGAGGGCGACGAAGAAGACCCGTCACAGGCCGGAGACGCGGGCGAAGACGGGGCGGGCACAGGAGACCCGTCACAAGCCGGCGATGCAGATGACCCCCTAGGCGACGGAGAGCGGGAACGGGGGCCGTGGTCAAGGACCAGGACCAGCGTGTCGGCCTGGGCGGTGTCGGCGTGATAACCCACAAGTATAGGGGATCGCAACAGTTTTCGAGGGTAGAGTATTCAACCCAAATTTATTGGTTCGACACAAGGGGAGCCAAAGAATATTCTCAAGTATTAGCAACTGAGTTGTCAATTCAACCACACGTGAACTTAATATTTGCAGCAAAGTATTTAGTAGAAAAGTAGTATGGAAGTAACGGTAACGGTGGCAAAAGCAACAGTAGCAGTTTTGTAGTAATCGTAACAGTGGCAACGGAAAAGTAACTTACAAAGAACAATATGTGAAAAGCTCGTAGGCAATGGATCAGTGATGGATAATTATGTCCGATGCGATTCCTCATGCAACAGTTATAACATAGGATGACACAGAACTAGCTCCAGTTCATCAATGTAATGTAGGCATGTATTCCAAATATAGCCATATGTGCTTATGGAAAAGAACTTGCATGAAATCTTTTGTCCTACCCTCCCGTGGCAGCGGGGTCCTATTGGAAACTAAGGGATATTAAGGCCTCCTTTTAATATAGTATCAGACCAAAGCATTAACACTTAGTGAATACATGAACTCCTCAAACTACGGTCATCACCGGGAGTGGTCCCGATTATTGTCACTTCGGGGTTGCCGGATCATAACACATAGTAGGTGACTATTGACTTGCAAGATAGGATCGACAACTCACATATATTCATGAAAACATAATAGGTTCAGATCTGAAATCATGGCACTCGGGCCCTAGTGACAAGCATTAAGCATGGCAAAGTCATAGCAACATCAGTCTTAGAACATAATGGATACTAGGGATCAAACCCTAACAAAACTAACTCGATTACATGGTAAATCTCATCGAACCCATCATCGTCCAGTAAGCCTATGATGGGATTACTCACGCACGGCGATGAGCATCATGAAATTGGTGATGGAGGATGGTTGATGATGACGATGGCGACGGATTCCCCTCTCTGGAGCCCCGAACGGACTCCAGATCAGCCCTCCCAAGGAAGATTAGGGCTTATCGGCGGCTTCATATCGTAAAATGCGATGAATCTTTCTCCTTTATTTTTCCCCCGAAAGTGAATATATGGAGTTGAGGTTGAGGTTGGTGGAGTC
>NC_041389.1:334562750-334619112 GCF_002162155.2 Triticum dicoccoides | reverse complement strand
GGGGGGGGTGATGAAGCCATGTACTTAGGGTAGGATCATGGACCTATCCAAGATACCCTCCCCAAGGACATCTCTAGAATAAACCACCTTTCAGTCGACCTGGAAGGGTTCCACTCAACAGACTCAAAGACACTCGACCATGAAGCCAACCACTTGACCGCCAGGAGACCTAAAGTCACTCTGCATGCAAACGGTCTGTCATTAAGTAGCTTTTATGGTCACCATAGCACTTTATTTGTGGCGTTACCAGAAACGCCCGACCTTAATGTACCTTAAACCCTGCATAACTGAGGGCCAGAGGGGTCTGGCGGACACTATATAAGCCACCCCTCCTCAGTGTAAAGGGTTCGCACCCCTGTAACTCATATACGCATAATTCAGTCGACCACCTCCAGGCTCCGAGAGGTAGGGCTGTTACTTCCTCCGAGAAGGGCCTGAACTCGTAAATCTCTTGCGTATACAACTACTCCATAGCTAGGACCTTGCCTCTCCATTCGTACCCCCCCTACACTACTGTCAGACTTAGAACCACGACAGTTGGCGCCCACCGTGGGGCAGGTGTCTTAGCGACTTATTGGAGAAGTTGTGATTTTCTGATCTCCTTCACCATGGTTTCAGGCTGAGTTTTGGTCGAGGGCCGCGAGATCCGTCTCGGCGCGCTCACGTTCATCGCCGATGACTCCGCTTGGCTTCAGGAGGCTCCACTCGACATCGACGCGCTCCCCGTCCGCGGGGCAACACAGTTTCGCGCATGCGTCCGCGGCGTCCTCCTGCGGCAACCGTCGATCCAGTATCGGTCGACCCCTGTGTCATCATCCCTCCCTGTCTCCTGCCGGCGCAAGCGCTCCGGTTGGTCGAGGCTTCAGCGGTGGGTGAGGCACGCGGTGGCTCACCAGTTGGCCACCTCCCAAGTCGCGGCAATCGAGCCCGACGAATCTCTCTACGGCCTGTTCGACTGGCTCCGTAGAGACTGCATCCGAGTGCGACAACAATGATCCAGCGGCGGAGGTCCTGATGGTCAATGGACCGCGCAGTCCTCCCGGCTTTCCCCACGCCGACGGAGGCGACGGTGGAGGAGATCCGGCGCAGGTCCACGAAGAGTATCAACCCGAGCCTCTCACTTCACTGCAGAGGGAAGAACTTCGCCGCCGGAACATGGATGCATCACACACTCCTATCGTCGGAGAAACCCCCGAGGCTTGTGCCTTAGAGGACGCGCGCTTGGACAACTTGGCTGAGCGCACTCGACTGGAAAACCTCCAGCGAGCACTCGACGAGCGTGCACGGCAACGGGTTCCAGACTCCAGTCGACGTCAACTCTTTCCACCACCGACTCAGGTATATCGAACTCTGATTCAGAATCTAGCAGCTGTAGCTCGTATAGCAGAGTCGATTCAGCCTTCCCAGTCAGAGGCTGGCAGAGGCTTGTTACAGATCAGAGCATTACTCCGAGCAGCAGGAGATCAGAATTCAGCTGTATCGCAGTCACGGAACAGGATCCACAGCAGATCCATCGCTGCAAATACAGTCCAGTCGGCCCATAGCCCAAGATCGCCCCCGAGGCGTGAGGGACGTGGAGACCAGCATGATCAATACAAGAACCGGGAGCAGTACAATGACTGACTCGATCGCGATGATCGACCTCAAGTGCCCACCCCTCCCCCAAGGGGTGGATCGTACGCGCCTCGGCAGCAGGATGACAGACACCATCACAGTGTTGTGCGAAGGATTCCAGTTGACCCCAGGGAACCAGGCTTTGATGCGAGATCCATCATCGTTCAAGGTTTGGTCGACAGGAACAGAGCTCACCGAGAAGGTCATGACAGAGATGCACCCACCAATAGCAGAGTTCACGTCTCAGAACCAGAGTGTTTCAGCAGAGCCATCAGGGCCGCGGTGATTCCTCCCAACTTCAGGTTGGCGACTGGAGTCAGTAAGTTCACTGGTGAGTCCAAGCCTGATACTTGGCTTGAGGACTACCGAGTGGCTGTTCAGATTGGCGGTGGCAATGATGAGATGGCCATGAAACACCTGCCTCTTATGTTGGAGGGCTCGGCCAGAGCATGGATGAATCAGTTAGCACCCAACAACATTTACACTTGGGAAGATCTTGCCCGAGTGTTTGTCAGAACATTTGAAGGAACTTGCAAGCGACCAGCAGGGTTGACAGAGCTGCAATCTTGTGTGCAGAAGTCGAATGAAACTCTGAGGGATTACATCCAGAGATGGATCACGTTGCATCACACGGTAGAGAATGTATTTGATCACCAAGCAGTCTGTGCCTTCAAGGAAGGCGTTAAGTACAGAGAGTTAAACCTAAAATTCGGTCGAACCGGAGACATGTCTCTGAGTCGAATGATGGAAATTGCCACCAAGTATGCAGATGGTGAAGAAGAGGATCGGCTCCGGAGTGGCAAGCATAAGTTAGTCGCCCAGGAGATCGGAGGAGGGAACTCCAGTAGGAAGCAAAAGCGGAAAGCCGAGCCAGCTGCTCCTGGAGAAGCCTTGGCCGTGACTCAAGGAAAGTTTAAAGGGAAGCCCAAAGGGTCTTGGAACCCTAAGAAGGTGAAGGACAAGGAAGGGAATGACATGATGGATTTGTCGTGCCACATCCACACGAAAAAAGATGAGGAGGGTAAATTCATTTATCCGAAACATACCACTCGACAATGTCGGCTCTTGATCCAGCAATTCCAGGGGAAACAACCCAAAGATAAGGAAAAGGAGTCGAACAAAGTTGAAGACAAAGAAGATAGTGATGGAGGATATCCCCAGGTCAATTCCACCCTGATGATTTTTGCTGATGTTGAACGCAAAAGTCGATTGAAAGTTATCAACCGAGAGGTGAATATGGTCGCTCCGGTGATACCCAGTTATCTGAAATGGTCTCAGACTGCCATCACATTCGACCAGTCCGATCATCCGACACACATAGCCACCCCAGTCGTCGAAGCTTTGGTGGTCGACCTAGTCGTCGAAGGCACTCGACTGACTAAAGTTTTGATGGATGGTGGTAGTGGCCTGAATATATTGTATGCAGAGACGTTGAAAGGGATGGGCATTCCGATGTCTAGACTCAGTACTGGCAACATGAGTTTCCATGGAGTCATTCCTGGGAAGAAGGCTGAGTCACTCGGCCAAATTGCTCTTGATGTGGTTTTCGGTGATTCCAAGAATTACCGCAAAGAAAAGTTGACATTTGAAGTTGTGGATTTCCAGAGTGCTTATCACGCTATTTTAGGCAGGCCAGCTTATGCACGTTTCATGGCTCGACCATGCTATGTGTACCTCAAATTGAAGATGCCTGGTCCCAAAGGTGTGATCACTATTACTGGCAATCGGAAGAAGGCGGGAGAGTGCTTTCAGAAAGGCTCAAAGATCGCTGATGCTCAGATGGCAGTGGTAGAGCTGCAGGAATACCAGAAAAATGCAGATCCGAGTGATTTGTTACGAGCCAAGAAGCCCGCTACGGAATCAGCATTTCAGTCGTCCGGTGAGACAAAGCCGATTCACATCCACCCGACTGACTCCAGTGCTGCTCCGACTCATATCTCTACAACACTCGACTCCAAATACGAAGAAGCGCTCATCCAGTTCCTTCGTGAGAACTGGGACATCTTCGCATGGAAGCCTGCTGACATGCCAGGTGTTCCCAGAGGGCTGGCTGAGCACCGTCTACGAGTCGACTCAAAAGTGAAACCTGTCAAAGAACATCTTCGACGGTCCGCCGTCCAGAAAAGAAAGGCCATTGGCGAGGAGGTGGCTCGGCTCTTAGCAGCGGAGTTTATCCGAGAGATTTACCACTCCGAGTGGCTCGCCAATGTTTTCATGGTCCCCAAGAAGGACAAGTCACTTTTCATGTGCATCGACTTCAAACATATCAATCAAGATCATTTTCCTCTCCCCCGCATTGACCAAATAGTCGACTCGACTGCAGGATGTGAGCGCCTGTCTTTTTTAGACACCTATTCCGGTTACCACCAGATCTGTCTGTATGGACCCGACAAAATCAAAACAACTTTCATCACTCCATTCGGATGCTTTTGTTATGTCACCATGCCATTCGGCCTCAAGAATGCCGGAGCCACGTTCATGAGGATGATTCAGAAGTGTTTGCTCACTCAAATCAGTCGGAATGTGGAAGCATACATGGATGATATTGTGGTCAAATCACGGAAGGGTTCCGACCTGCTGAATGACCTTGCTGAAACATTTGCCAACCTCAGGAGGTATGATATCAAGCTTAATCCATCCAAGTGCACATTCAGAGTTCCTGACGGAAAGTTACTTGGTTTTCTCGTTTCCGAACGAGGAATAGACGCCAACCCAGAAAAAGTTGGCACTATACTCCGAATGAAACGCCTTGTGCGTGTGCACGATGTCCAGAAGCTTACTGGATGCTTGGACGCTTTAAGTCGATTCATCTCTCGCTTCGGTGAAAAGGCATTGCCTCTTTACCGACTGATGAAGAAGTCAGACAAGTTCGAGTGGACTCCCGAAGCTGATGCAGCGTTTGCAGAGCTAAAAATCCTGCTCTCCACCCAGCCAGTGCTTGCTGCCCCAATCAGCGAAGAGCCTTTGCTGCTTTACATTGCAGCCACAGGACAAGTTGTCAGTACAGTACTTACAGTCGAGCGGGAAGAAGAAGGAAAAACCTTTAAAGTTCAGCGCCCAGTGTATTATCTTTCTGAAGTTTTGACCCTATCAAAGCAAAGATACCCTCATTATCAGAAGCTTGTATATGGGATTTATATGACCGCAAAGAAGGTTGCTCATTACTTCTCTGACCATTCCATTACAGTCATCAGCGACGCCCCATTGTCAGAGATTCTGCACAATAGAGATGCAACTGGTCGAGTGGCAAAATGGGCAATTGAACTCCTTCCCCTTGATATCAAGTTTGAGGCAAAGAAAGTCATCAAGTCCCAAGCAATAGCAGATTTCATTGCCGAGTGGATTGAACAGCAACTGCCGACGAAAGTTCACTCGGAGCACTGGACCATGTTCTTTGATGGATCTAAGATGCTGAATGGTTCCGGTGCTGGGGTAGTGTTGGTTTCCCCCCGAGGAGATAAGCTCAGATATGTACTCCAGATCCACTTTGATTCCTCCAATAACGAAGCAGAATATGAAGCACTTTTTGTATGGGTTGCGTATGGCCATTTCACTCTGCGTCCGTCGCCTCATGGTTTATGGTGACTCAGATTTGGTGGTTAATCAAGTGATGAAGGAGTGGGACGTCAGAAGTCCAGCCATGACTGGTTACTGCAATGCAGTGAGAAAGCTAGAGAAGAAATTCGAGGGGTTAGAGCTTCATCATATACCCCGACTGAAAAATCAAGCGACTGATGATTTGGCAAAAATAGGTTCCAAGAGAGAAGCCATTCCCAGTAATGTGTTTTTGGAACACATCCACACACCATCAGTTCAAGAGGATCCTTTCACCGAAGAAGCTCCACAGCCAAAAAGTGTCACGGATCCGACTGAAATTGAAGTCCCAACAGTGGTCGACCTGATCATGGAAGTTTTGGTCGTCACTCCCGACTGGACAGAGCCGTACATCGCGTATATCCTAAGAAAAGAGCTCCCGGAGAATGAAGAAGAGGCTCGATAGATTGTCCGTCGATCCAAAGCCTTTACCGTGTACAGAGAAAGCGCGACTGGAGTCGGTCAGAAATGTATAACACCAGAAGAAGGTCGGATAATCCTTGACGATATCCACTCGGGGACCTGTGGTCATCATGCATACTCTCGGACCATTGTGGCTAAAGCATACCGAGCGGGATTTTACTGGCCAAGAGCAAATGCAATGGCAAAGGAAATAGTCGACAAGTGTGAAGGATGTCAATTCTATTCCAATCTGTCACACAAGCCCGCCTCAGCCTTGAAGACCATTCCACTCGTTTGGCCCTTCGCTGTTTGGGGATTGGATATGGTTGGACCACTGAGAACTGGCAGGAGCAGCTTCACCCACTTGTTAGTGGCAGTCGACAAGTTTACTAAATGGATTGAAGCTAAACCTATCAAGAATCTCGATGCTTGCACTGCTATCAGTTTTGTCAAAGAGTTGATATTCAGATATGGAGTTCCGCATAGCAACATCACTGATAATGGGTCGAACTTCGATTCCGACAAGTTCAAAGCTTTTTGCACCTCTCAAGGCACACAAGTCGACTGCGCTTCAGTCACTCACCCCCAGTCGAATGGACAAGCAGAAAGAGCAAACGACCTAATTCTCAAAGCGCTGAAACCCCGGTTGATGCGTGATCTCAAGCATGCAGCAGGCGCGTGGGTCGACGAACTTCCAACAGTTCTGTGGGGATTGAGGACCACTCCTAATCGATCGACTGGGCGGACTCCATTCTTTCTGGTCTATGGAGCTGAAGCAGTTTTGCCGAGTGACTTGCTTCACAATGCACCACGAGTCGAGCTCTACTCTGAAGATGAAGCAGAACAAGCCCGGCAGGATGCAGTCGACCTCCTAGAAGAGGAAAGAGAGATGGCCTTGATCCGCTCTACTATCTATCACCAAGACTTGCGTCGATTCCATGCCAGAAATGTGAAGAGTCGAGCCTTACAAGAAGGAGATTTGGTCCTCCGAGTGGATCAACAGAAGCCACACAAGCTCGCTCCTACTTGGGAAGGCCCCTTCATCGTCACCAAAGTTCTCCACAATGGAGCGTACCATCTTTATGTCGATCGCCAGATTGATGAGCCACGAGCTTGGAATGCAGAGCTACTCCGCCCCTTTTATACTTAAGTACTCACTCGGATGAGATGTAATAAAAAGTACCTCTGTAGTTTGTTTATCAAAGACAAGAGTATTATAATTTACCCAGTGATTGTTGTTGCCTTTGTTTACATGAGAAATCCCCCAGTGGGTGGCTTAGCCGCGAATCCGTTTCGCCTAAGTATTTGAAATTCCTACCGAGTGATGAGCAAGCCTCTCACTCGGGGGCTTAGCCGCGGATCCATTTCGCCTAAGTATTTGAAATTCCTACCAAGTGACGAGCAAGCCTCTCACTCGGGAGCTTAGCCGCGAATCCATTTCGCCTAAGTATTTGAAAATCCTACCAAGTGACGAGCAAGCCTCTCACTCAGGGGCTTAGCCGCGAATCCGTTTTGCCTAAGTATTTGAAAATCCTACCGAGTGGTGAACCAGACTCCCACTCGGGGGCTTAGCTGCAGTCCAAGTACTCGCCTAAGTTTGAAAAATCCTACCGAGTGGTGAACCAGACTCCCACTCGGGGGCTTAGCTGCAGTCCAAGTACTCGCCTAAGTTTGAAAAAACCTACCGAGTGGTGAACCAGACTCCCACTCGGGGGCTTAGCTGCAGTCCAGTACTCACCTAAGTATTTGAAAATCCTACCGAGTGGAGAGCGAACCTCCCACTCGGGGACTTAGCTGCAGTCCAGTACTCTCCTAAGTATTTGAAAATCCTACCGAGTGGAGAGCGAACCTCCCACTCGGGGGCTTAGCTGCAGTCCAGTACTCGCCTAAGTATTTGAAAATCCTACCGAGTGGAGAGTGAACCTCCCACTCGGGGGCTTAGCTGCAGTCCAGTGCTCGCCTAAGTATTTGAAAATCCTACCGAGTGGAGAGCAAACCTCCCACTCGGGGGCTTAGCTGCAGTCCAGTACTCGCGTAAGTATTCGAAAATCCTACCGAGTGGAGAGCAACCCTCCCACTCGAGGGCTTAGCTGCAGTCCAGTACTCGCCTAAGTTTGAAAAATCCTACCGAGTGGAGACAAAACCTCCCACTCGAGGGCTTAGCTACAGTCCAGTACTCGCCTAAGTAAGAAATCCATTCCGATCTGCAAGGACGACGAGGTGCAGGTCGACTGCTACCTTCTCCTTCGGAGCTACGCAACAAATACAATGTGCGCTTTGCAAGGACGACGAGGTGCAGGTCGACTGTCACCTTCTCCTTCAGAGCTACGCCACAAATACAATGTGTGCTCTGCAAGGACGACGAGGTGCAGGTCGACTGCTACCTTCTCCTTCGAAGCTATGCCACAAATACAATGTGCGCTCTGCAAGGACGACGAGGTGCAGGTTGACTGCTACCTTCTCCTTTGGAGCTACGCCACAAATACAACGTGTGTTCCATCCCGATCCGCAAGGACGCAGGTCGACTACAATCTGTGCTCCATACCTACCTGCAAGAGCGATGAAGTGCAGGTCGACTGGATTTTTCCACCTCAGAGCCGCGTCTCAAGCATTAAAGTATATTCCAAGTGAAGAATAAAGTTCGCTCGAAGGCAAATGCAAACATATTCAATGATAAGCCAAGTTCAACGTCCTACGGATTCAGAAGTGCTCAGGCGTCAAGCCTATAAAAGTTTATCGGTTACAAAACCACTCAGAATTCCGAGGCAAATTTAAGGCGAAGCATAGAAGTTTTTCTCACTCCTCGGGTGGAGGACTGGAAGGCGCGACAAACTTGTCCAGGTCGATTCCGTGAGCAATCCGAGTGGCAGCAGCGATAAAAGTCTCCATGAAAGATTGGAAGTCATGCTTCTTGGTATTGGCCACTTTGATGGACGCCAACTTGTCCTCTCGCGCATCCTTGCAGTGAACGCGGACCAGAGACAGAGCAACATCGGCACCGCACCTAGCAGAAGACTTCTTCCATTCTTGCACTCGACCTGGAACTTCATTCAGTCGAGTCATCAGAGACTCGAGGTCATTTTGAAGCGTTTCTCCCGGCCAGAGTATCGTGTCGATCCGCGACGTCGCAACCTTCAGTCGAGCAAGGTAGTCAACCACTCCAGCCACACGAGACTCTAGTCGGAGCACGTTCATGGTAGCTTCATCCTTCACCGGAGAGTTAATGGGGTCCAAGCTTGTCTCCACTCGACTGGTCTCCTCCTCGAAGTCTTGACAAAATTCTGTAAACACAATTGGGAGTTAAGCCAACAGTTCTATGATGAATCAACGATAACAAGTCGGTCGGATAGACGAGGTTACCTTCAAGCATGATGAATAACTTCTTGGCGAGCCCTCCCAGATAAGCCTCCAGATCATTCTTCTTCCCCGCCAGTTTGCTAGCCTTGTCACTCAGAGCTATCTTATCATTCTTCAGACGGCTGACCTCCTTGTTGGCCGCCTCAAGAGCAGCTTTCAGATTGACGTTCTCCTCTTCCAGTTTGCCGACTGAAGCCAGTTTTTCTTCCGCAAGCTTCGTTTTGTCCAAAGCCGCCTTCTGCGCCTCGGTAAGGTCATGGTTCTTCTTCTTCAGAGCCTCCTTCAGTTTATCTGCAAAGTGACAATGAGATCAGAATCAGGACTGGACAGAAAGATAAAGACAGTCGTCAAGATTCTCACCAAACATACCTTTTGCTTCATCTTTCGCCTTCCTAAAGTTCTCCTAAACAAGCTTCAAGTCAAGATCGAGCTGGATATGTTTGTTTTCCAATTCAGTATAGCGAGCTACAAGCTCGCAAGATTTCTGCAAAGGGACAGTCGACAGACATCAAAGATAGGTTGCTTCCGAGTGACTAAGAGAAAAATTGTAGCATTTCTAAGACTACAGCCGAATCAAAATATTCAACAGTAGTCTCGGGGACTACACCCAGTGGGTGCACTCAGCGTGCCCCCACTGGTTCTACCGACTTGGTCCGAGCAGTCGGCCGAAAGAGACAAAGAGGTTATGATCCTAAAACTATAGCACTATAGCTAACTGCCAGCAGTCAGCCATGGTCTCATAAAAAAACAGGTTCTTCAGACCTTAGTCGACTGCCAGAAGTCGACCATGGTCTCGGGGACTACACCCAGTGGGTGCACTCAGTGTGCCCCCACTGGTTCCAAGATTCCATTCGACCAGATCGAGTGGAGAAGTTAGAGTGAAGAAAAATATAAAGACTACAGTCGACCGCCAGTAGTCCACCATAGTCTCGGGGACTACACCCAGTGGGTGCACTCAGCGTGTCTCCACTAATTCAAAAATTCAATCGACACACCCAGTGGGTGTACAGATTCAAAGATCTTCAGAAAGAAAGTCTTCAGATAGCATATCCTAACAGAACAGGCGGTGACCAACTAACCTGGACGTTGCTCTGAAGAGCTGAGCTGGCATCATAGGCCGCTTGGCTGGCTTCCCGGATCGCCTTCACTTGCTCCATCATGATCCCCGCCTGGCATATAGCCTCCTTAGCAGCACCCTCTTGGTCCTCTGGGACGTGGTGTGTGGCAAAAAGGGAAGGTGGGTCAGCAGTTGACGTTGAAGGTCGAGCACTCGTCAGTGGCACAGCAAAGGACACAGAAGTCTAAGTGATGTTGCCACCTTCTTGAACCAGCGTCTCAGGTACTGATGCAACCGACGCCTTTCTATTCCTCCTCGACCTCAGTGGTTCCTCGTCGTCATCATCGGGGAGATCAATGACACGAGGAGGAGCTACAGGAAAAACCCAAAGTTAAAATCGAGAATCCAATCAACCAAAGATGAAATTACAGAGATCATACCAAGATTGGAGGTGGCAGCGTCTTCCATTTCCTGGTCTTCATTCTTGGCGGAGGTCTCGGAGGTAGCAGCACTGCAGATTTCAGAAATCAGTCGGTTAGTCAACGAGTCAACCAAGATTCTGTCCATGCTAAACGAGTCGACCAAGATTCTGTTGTTACCCGGAGATGGTGGGAATGGTCATTCTCATCTTGGGCAAGGCTTTCGACAGTTTTGATGACGCCGCTCGCGGATGCTTCGGCGCTTTTTCAGTCGGCGCCGGTGAGGTCGTCCGAGGGCGCTTTGACGACTGCCCAACAGGTGCAGTCGCTTTACCATGCTCATTCGCGGGGTCGTGGGTGAGCTTGGATCGCCTTTCCGAGCGAGGAGGATCGATTTCCTCCTCCTCCTCTTCACTAGAGCCGTCGTCGTCCTCTTCCCCTTTGCCGTCAGATTGCCACTCCTCCTCACTTTCGCCTCCGCTCGCCTCCTCCTCCTCAGCCTGTTCTTGCGCCCCATTGGGCATCGAGTACATCTCAGTAGTAGCCTAGAAGACAACAAACAAGACAAAAGTCAGTCGACTAATTTTAAGCAAACAGAAGGAAGAAAGCAAGATCACAGTCAGAGATGCAGAATTGGACCTGGTCTATGTCGTATGACTGGTCGAGTGGAGGAATCCTCCTGGCTCCTCGAGGGTTGTCTTTGTTCCCTGTGATGGCCGCCAGCCACCTCTCCAGCGTGGCCTCGTCGACCTCCTCCGGGTGGATCCGAGTGGTGTCCTCAGTACCAGAATACAACCACATCGGATGGTCTCGAGCTTGAAGCGGCTGGATGCGTCGTCAGAGGAAGACCTCTAGGAGGTTCATGCCGGTCACCCCGTCATGGATAAGCTGGACAACACGTTCGACCAGCACCTTAACCTACGCCTTCTCTTCCGGGATCACCTTGAAATAGGAAGGCTTCCTCACTCGATCCATAGAAAAAGGAGGGAGTCCAGTCGACTGCCCTGGCGTCGGTTGGTCCCTGCAGTAGAACCAGGTCGATTGCCATCCACGAACCGAGTTGGGTAGGATCATGGCCGGAAAAGCACTTTTCCCCCTCATTTGAACCCCAAGATCCCCACACATCTGAATCACTTGTGTTCTCTTGTCACTCGGATTGGCCTTTTTCACCGTCTGGGAGCGACAGGTGAAAATGTGCTTGAAAAGACCCCAATGAGGCCGACAACCCAAGAAATTCTCACACAAAGACACAAAAGCAGCAAGGTACACGATGGTGTTGGGTGTGAAGTGGTGGAGTTGCGCCCCAAAGAAATTCAGAAATCCCCGAAAGAAAGGATGAGGCGGCAAAGAAACCCACGATCGACATGGGTGGCCAAGAGAACGACCTCACCCTCTTCAGGCTGCGGCTCAGACTCCTTCCCCGGGAGCCGCACCGATCCATGGGGGATCAATCCTCCATTGGCCAGGTCGTCAAGGTCCGCTTGACAAATTGTCGAGCGGATCCAGTCGCCCTGGATCCAGCCCTGCGGCAAGCCGGCCCTCGACGAAGATCCGCCCCGACTGGTCGCCTTTCCCTTCGCCTTCGCTGTCGCTTTCTTCGCCCGCTCCAGGGCCACCATCTTCTCCTTCACCATCGTCACCGGCGAGATGTGCACGGAGCAGCGGCGCTGAGATGGAAGCGAACGCGGCGAATAAATCTGAGGAAGAGGGGAGGAAATGAGAGCGCACTGTTCAAAACCCCCCGTCCGGCGCCTTATATGAGGTTACTCCCGAGTGGCTCACTTGTAGGCCCGGGCGATCCTGTCAAATCCTGCAACAGTCGCGCGTGCGATACGTGGCGAAAAAGGTGGCGCTGAGATCGAGGCGTTCCTGCCTTATCCCATTCGATTACCACGGCCCCCTCGGCCCCGCGCGCTTCCCAAAATTCGAATCCCGCTAAATCTGCGGGCTGCAGAGCAACTTGTCAGACGAGAGATTTCCTCCGCTCTGTCGCTCGGAGTTCTCCAAGTAAAGATATTCACTCGACGGATACAAAGAATGGATCAAGGAGACTGAAAAAGAAGTTGGTGTCGTCACCTAAGTTCATTGATCCAGAACAAGGCATACTCATCGCACGAAATTGGGTCCGAAGTGTGCTCAACTCCTTCCCCACTCAAACCTCGATCCATTCGGGGGCTAATGATGAAGCCATGTACTTAGGGTAGGGTCATGGACCTGCCCAAGATACCCTCCCCAAGGACATCTCTAGAAGAAACCACCTTTCAGTCGACCTGGAAGGGTTCCACTCGATGGACTCAAAGACACTCGACCATGAAGCCAGCCACTCGACCGCCAGGAGACCTAAAGTCACTCTGCACGCAAACGGTCTGTCATTAAGTAGCTTTTATGGTCATCATAGCACTTTATTTGTGGCATTACCAGAAACGCCGACCTTAATGTACCTTAAACCCTGCATAACTGAGGGCCGGAGGGGTCTGGCGGACTCTATATAAGCCACCCCCTCCTCAGTGTAAAGGGTTCGCACCCCTGTAACTCATATACGCATAATCCAGTCAACCGCCTCCGGGCTCCGAGACGTAGGGCTGTTACTTCCTCCAAGAAGGGCCTGAACTCATAAATCTCTTGCGTATACAACTACTCCATAGGTAGGACCTTGCCTCTCCATTCATACCCCCCTACACTACTGTCAGACTTAGAACCACGACAGGGGGCGCCATGCACCCTCGTGGACAGGGTGGGGGCCCCCTGATGCTGATTCTTTCGCCAATATTTTTTATTAATTCCAAAACAAAATTTCATTTGAAGGTTTAGAGTTTGGCACATACAAATTTACTTGGAACGGCAGGTAAATACCGCATATAGGAAGGTATGGTGGACTCATATGGAATAACTTTGGGGTTTATGGAAGTGGATGCATAAGCAGTATTCCTGCTTAGTACAAGTGAAGGCTAGAAAGAGACTGGGAAGTGACCAACTAGAGAGCGATAACAGTCATGAACATGCATTAGGATTAATCAATAATGAGTGCAAGCATGAGTAGGATATAAATCACCATGAACATAAATATCATGGAGGCTATGTTGATTTTGTTTCAACTACATGCGTGAACATGTGCCAAGTCAAGCCACTTGAATCATTCAAAGGAGGATACCACCCTATCATACCACATCACAACCATTTTAATAGCATGTTGGCATGCAAGGTAAACCATTATAAACTCCTAGCTAATTAAGCATGGCATGAGCAACTATAATCTCTAATTGTCATTGCAAACATGTTTCATCCATAAGCTGAATCAGGAACAGTGGACTAATCATATTTACAAAAACAAGATAGGTCGAGTTCATACCAGCTTCTCTCATCTCAATCAGTCCATCATATATCGTCATTATTGCCTTTCACTTGCACGACCGAACAGTGTGGATAATAATAGTAGTGCATGTGCATTGGACTAAGCTGGAATCTGCAAGCATTCGATACAAAGGAGAAGACAAGGTAATATGGGCTCTTGGTTAGATCAACAATAATGCATATGAGAGTCACTCAACATTTTCATCGTGGTCTTCTCCTCTCGACCCCCAAAGAAAAGAAATAAAACTATTTACACGGGAAAGCTCCCAACAAGCAAAAGAAGAACGGGAAATATTTCTGGGTTTTCTTTTAATATTACCACTAGAAGCATGGAAAGTAAACTAGCTCAAAGCTACAACTATTTTTTTTGTTTTTTCTTAAAGATTTTCAAACACACAAGAAGAGAGCAAGAAAAGAAAATAAACTAGCATGGATAGTACAATGAAAAAGTATGAGCACCGACAACTAGAATGAGTGTGTGAACATTAATGTAATGTCGGTGAGAAATACGTACTCCCCCAAGCTTAGGCTTTTGTCCTAAGTCGGTCTATGACCACTGGTGGCCTGGTGGATATCCAAAGTCGTAGCTGGGGTTGTACTAAGATGTAGCAGCTACTGCCTGAAGAGCTGCAGCTTGGAGGCGAGCTGTCTCCATCCTCCTCTCATACTCATTCGCCTCCTCCCTGGTTATAACATATCTCCTTTTTGCCTGAAAGTTAAAGAAAGTAGGAGCAGGGAGGGCAACATGGACAGTACGCTGTCTATCAAAGATTAGTCGGTACTGGAGGAACTATCCATTCCTCTCAAGAAACTGATGTCGAACCATAGCACTATAATCTAGGTAAGCAGGATGCAACTCCATATCATTTCCATGTATGGGTACACCAAGATAATTATCTACACAAGTTGCATAAATTCCACCAAACAAATCTCCACTTGTACCATTAAGATGCAACCTTCGTGCAACAATGGCCCCCAAGTTATATTGTTTATCACCTAATACCGCACTCTTGAGGACACTAAGATCTGGAACGCACATGTGGCAAGCCTCATCTTTACCATTAATATATCTACCTATAAAAAGAGCAAAATAATGTATGGAAGGGAAATGAATGCTCCCTATGGTAGCTTGTGTGATTTCTCTAGATTCCCCCCACAGTGATACTAGCAAGAAAGTCTTTATATTCAGATTTGCGAGGTTCACTAACATTGCCCCACTGCGGGAGTTTACAAGCAGTATTAAAATCTTCTAGGTCCATGGTATATGATTTATCATAAAGATCAAATAAAATAGTGTGAGAATTGCACGAGGATGTAAATTTAAGCCTCCTCACAAAGGAAACAATGAGGTAGTGGTACTGTAGGCACTTATCTGACACGAAGTCCTCAAGATCAGCATTACGCACATACGCGTCAAATTCATCCTTGAAACCGGCTTGGACCATAAACTCTTTTGACGGCCATTCACAAGGCCGCACTTGAGCTTCCCTCGGTGGTCCATCGTCTGTCTCACGTATCGCGAGCCTTGGTCCTTGCTTCCTTGAGGAACCACCTTGGTACACTTTCCTATGCATTTTTCTTTCTCTGAAAAATTTCTGAAAGTTTTAGTGACTCAAAATAAAAGTGAACCAAACTCAACAAGATTAATACCAACTACTCCCACAAGTGCCTAGAGGCTATATCATGCATTAAAGCTACTTTGGACCATATAAATTTGACATGCAAGCTCAAGAACAGGGTCACCTTAGCAGCAAAAGTTTGCAATAAATAAAGCACTATAACAAAAACTAATTGGACCATTGGAGGAGTCACATACCGAAGAACAATCCCCCAAAATAGTTTTGTGAATGGAGCTTCGAGCAAGGAGATCGAAAATGGCAGCAAGATGAGACAGAACACGGGTTTGAGCTATGGGAGGATTTTTTTTCTGGAGGAAGACGAAGTGAGTGGGTGCTGGAATAAGTGGAGGGGGTCTACGTGGGGCCCACGAGGCAGGGGACGCGCCCTGTGCCCTCGTGGCCAAATGGTGGGTCCCCCTGGTGTGTTCTCAGTGCCAGAAATTCTTAAATATTCTACAAAAAATCATACTTCATTTTCAGGGCATTTGGAGAACTTTTATTTTCAAGGTATTTTTTATTGCAAGGATAATTCAGAAAACAGACAGAAAATACTAATTTTTCTTTATTTAATCTAAATAACAGAAATTAAAAGGAGGGTACAGAGAGTTGGGCTTTCTAACATCATCCATCTCATGCTCATCAAAAGGAATCCACTAACAAGGTTGATCAAGTCTTGTTAACGAACTTGTTCCGAATAACATAAAACTGGAGAATTTACAAATAACACTAGGTTACCTCAACGTGGATATGTCCCCAACAATAAGAGTATCATATTTCTTCTTGACAATAGGAAGAGGAAATTCAAAACCTCCAGTAGTAACTGTTGAGATTTTTCCAATAGAATTGATACTATGGACTTGAGGTTGTTTCCTCGGAAAGTGAGTATGCTCATTACCATTAACATGAAAAGTGACATTGCCTTTGTTGCAATCAATAACAACCCCGGTAGTATTTAGAAAAGGTCTACCAAGGATAATCTGAAGGAAATATGCCCTAGAGGCAATAATAAAGTTATTATTTGTTTCCTTATTTCATGATAAATGTTTATTATTCATGCTAGAATTGTATTAACCGGAAACTTAGTACATGTGTGAATACATAGACAAAACATATTGTCCCTAGTATGCCTCTACTTGACTAGCTCGTTAATCAAAGATGGTTAAGTTTCCTAACCATAGACATGTGTTGTCATTTGATGAACGGGATCACATCATTAGGAGAATGATGTGATGGACATGACCCATCCGTTAGCTTAGCATTATGATCATGAATTGCTACTGCTTTCTTCATGACTTATACAAGTTCCTCAGACTATGAGATTATGAAACTCCCGAATACCGGAGGAACACTTTGTGTGCTACCAAATGTCACAACATAAATGGGTGATTATAAAGGTGATCTACAGGTGTCTCCGAAGGTGTTTGTTGGGTTGGCATAGATCGAGATTAGGATTTGTCACTCTGTGTTTCGGAGAGGTATCTCTGGGCCCTCTCGGTAATACTCATCACTATAAGCCTTGCAAGCATTGTGACTAATGAGTTAGTTGCGGGATGAAGTATTACGGAGCAAGTAAAGAGACTTGCCAGTAACGAGATTGAACTAGGTATGATGATACCGGCGATCGAATCTCGAGAAAGTAACATACCGATGACAAAGGGAATAACATATGTTGTTATGCGGTTTGACCGATAAAGATCTTCGTAGAATATGTAGGAACCAATATGAGCATCCAGGTTCCACTATTGGTTATTGACCGGAGACGTGTCTCGGTCATGTCTACATGGTTCTCGAACCCGTAGGGTTCGTACGCTTAACGTTCGATGATGATTGGTATTATGAGTTTATGTGACATGATGTACCAAAGGTTGTTCAGAGTCCCAGATGAGATCACAGACATGATGAGGAGTCTCGAAATAGTCGAGACATAAAGATTGATATATTGGACGACTATATTCGGACACCGGAAGTGTTCTGAAGAAGTTTCGGATAAAACCAGAGTACCGGAGGGTTACCGGAACCCCCCGGGGGATTAATGGGATTTAGTGGGCCTCAGTGGAGAAGAGAGAGGGACGGACAGAGATGGCACGCTCCCCCCTTGCATAGTCCGAATTGGACAAGGGAAGGGGGGCTCCCTCCTCTCCTTCCTTCTCTTCTCTCCTCTTTCCCTTCTTCTCCTTCTTGGACTAGGAAAGGGGAAACCTACTCCTACTGGGAGTAGGTGTCCTCCCCCTTGGCGCGCCCCTTGTAGGCGGTCGGCCGGCCTCCTCTTCCCCTCCTTTATATACGGGAAGGGGGGCACCCCATAGACACAAGTTGATCAAGTTGATCTTTTAGCCGTGTATGGTGCCCCCCTCCACAGATTTACACCTCGGTCATATCATCATAGTGCTTAGGCAAAGCCCTGCGCCGGTAACTTCATCATCACCGTCACCATGCTGTCGTGCTGACGGAACTCTCCCTCGGCCTCAGCTGGATCTAGAGTTTGAGGGACGTCACCGAGCTGAACGTGTGTAGATCACGGAGGTGTCGTGCGTCCGGTACTTGATAGGTTGGATCACGAAGATGTTCGACTACATCAACCGCGTTAGTTAACGCTTCCGCTTTCGGTCTACGAGGGTACATGGACACACTGTCCCCCTCGTTGCTATACCTCACCTAGATAGATCTTGCATGATCGTAGGATTTTTTTTGAAATTACCGCATTCCCCAACAGTGGCATCCGAGCCAGGTTTGTGCGTAGATGTTATATGCGCGAGTAGAACACAAAGAGTTATGGGAGATAATAGTCATACTGCTTACCAGCATGTCATACTTTGATTTGGCGGTATTGTTGGATGAAGCGTCCCAAACCGACATTACATGACCGCGTTCATGAGACGGGTTCTATCGACATGCTTATGCACATAGGTGGCTGGCGGGTGTCTGTTTCTCCAACTTTAGGTGAATCGAGTGTGGCTACACCCGGTCCTTGTTGAAGGTTAAAACAACACACTTGACAAAAAAATCATTGTGGTTTTGATGCGTAGGTAAGAATGGTTCTTGCTAGAAGCCCGTAGCAGCCACGTAAAACTTGCAACAACAAAGTAGAGGACGTCTAACTTGTTTTTGCAGGGCTTGCTGTGATGTGATATGGTCAAGGCATGATGTGGTATAAATTGTTGTATGAGATGATCATGTTTTGTAACAAAGTTATTGGCAACTGGCAGGAGCCATATGGTTGTCGCTTTATTGTATGCAATGCAATCACCATGTAATTGTTTTACTTTATCACTAAGCGGTAGCGATAGTCATAGTAACAATAGTTGGCGAGACGACAATGATGCTACGATGGAGATCAAGGTGTTGCGCCGGTGACGATGGAGATCATGACAATGCTTCGGTGATGGAGATAATGAGCACAAGATGATGATGGCCATATCATGTCACATATTTTGATTGCATGTGATGTTTATCCTTTATGCATCTTATTTTGCTTAGTACGGTGGTAGCATTATAAGATGATCCCTTACTAAATTTCAAGGTATAAGTGTTCTCCCTGAGTATGCAACGTTGCTACAGTTCATCGTGCCGAGACACCATGTGATGATCGGGTGTGATAAGCTCTACGTTCACATACAATGGGTGCAAGCCAGTTTTGCACACGCATAATACTCGGGTTAAACTTGACGAGCCTAGTATATGCAGATATGGCCTCGGAACACTGAGACCGAAAGGTCGAGTGTGAATCATATAGTAGATATGATCAACATAGTGATGTTCACCATTGAAAACTACTCCATCTCACGTTGGACATGGTTTAGTTGATTTGGATCACGTGATCACTTAGATGATTAGAGAGATGTCTATATAAGTGGGAGTTCTTAAGTAATATGATTAATTGAACTTTAATTTATCATGAACTTAGTACCTGATAGTATTTTGCATCTCTATGTTGTTGTAGATCAATGGCCCGTGCTACCGTTCCTTTGAATTTTTATGCGTTCCTAGAGAAAGCTAAGTTGAAAGATGATGGCAGCAACTACTCGGACTGGGTCTGTAGCTTGAGGATTATCCTCATTGCTGCACAGAAGAATTACGTCCTGGAAGCACCGTTGGGTGTCAGGCCTGCTGCAGATGCTACTAATGACGTTAAGAATGTCTGGCAGAGCAAAGCTAATGACTACTCGATAGTTCAGTGTGTCATGCTTTACGGCTTAGAAGCGGGACTTCAACGATGTTTTGAACGTCATGGAGCATATGAGATATTCCAGGAGTTGAAGTTAATATTTTAACCAAATGCCCGGATAGAGAGATATGATGTCTCCAATAAGTTCTACAGCTGTAAAATGGAGGAGAATAGTTCTGTCGGTGAACACATACTCAGAATACAACAACCACTTGACTCAACTGGGAGTTAATCTTCCTGATGATAGTGTCATCGACAGAGTTCTTCAATCACTGCCACCAAGCTACAAAAGCTTCGTGATGAACTATAATATGCAAGGGATGGACAAGACTACCCAAACTCTTCGCAATGCTAAAGGCTGCGGAGGTAGAAATAAAAAAGGAGCATAAAGTGTTGATGGTCAATAAGACCACTAGTTTCAAGAAAAAGGGCAAAGGGAAGAATGGCAACTTCAAGAATAACGACAAAAAGGTTGCTGCTCAAGAGAAGAAACCCAAGTCTGGACCTAAGCCTGAAACTGAGTGCTTCTACTGCAAAGGGACTGGTCACTGGAAGCGGAACTGCCCCAAGTATTTGGCGGATAAGAAGGATGGCAAAGTGAAAGGTATATTTGATATACATGTTATTGATGTGTACTTAACTAATGCTCGCAGTAGCGCCTGGGTATTTGATACTGGTTCTGTTGCTCATATTTGCAACTCGAAACAGGGGCTACATATTAAGCGAAGATTGGCTAAGGACGAGGTGACGATGCGCGTGGGAAATGGTTCCAAGGTTGATGTGATCATGGTCGGCACGCTACCTCTATATCTACCATCGGGATTAGTTTTAGATTTGAATAATTGTTATTTGGTTCCAGCGTTGAGCATGAACATTATATCTGGATCTTGTTTGATGCGAGACGGTTATTCATTTAAATCAGAGAATAATGGTTGTTCTATTTATACAAGTAATATCTTTTATGGTCATGCACCCCTGTTGAGTGGTCTATTTTTGTTGAATCTCGATAGTGATGATACACATATTCACAATATTGAAGCCAAAAGATGCAAAGTTAATAATGATAGTGCAACTTATTTGTAGCACTTCCGTTTAGGTCATATCGGTGTAAAGCGCATGAAGAAACTCCATGCCGATGAACTTTTGGAATCACTTGGTTCTTGCGAACCATGCCTCATGGGCAAGATGACTAAAACTCTGTTCTCCAGAACAATGGAACGAGCTACTGACTTGTTGGAAATAATACATACCGATGTATGCGGTCCAATGCGTATTGAGGCTCGTGGTGGGTATCGTTATTTTCTTACCTTCACAGATGATTTGAGCAGATAAGGTTATATTTACTTAATGAAGCATAAGTCTGAAACATTTGAAAAGTTCAAAGAATTTCAGAGTGAAGTGGAAAATCATCGTAACAAGAAAATAAAGTTTCTATGATCTGATCGTGGAGGAGAATATTTGAGTTACGAGTTTGGTCTTCATTTGAAACAACATGGGATAGTTTCACAATTAACGCCACCTGGAACACCACATCGAAATGGTGTGTCTGAACGTCGTAACTGTACTTTATTGGATATGGTGCGATCTATGATGTCTCTTACTGATTTACCGCTATCGTTTTGGGGTTATGCTTTAGAGATAGTTGCATTCACTTTAAATAGTGCACCATCAAAATCCGTTGAGACGACGCCTTATGAACTGTGGTTTGGCAAGAAACCAAAGTTGTCGTTTCTTAAAGTTTGGGGTTGCGATGCTTATGTGAAAAAGCTTCAACCTGATAAGCTCGAACCCGAATCGGAAAAGTGTGTCTTCATAGGATACCCAAAGGAAACAGTTGGGTACACCTTCTATCACAGACCCGAAGACAAAATCTTTGTTGCTAAGAATGGATCCTTTCTAGAGAAGGAGTTTCTCTCGAAAGAAGTGAGTGGGAGGAAAGTAGAACTTGATGAGGTAATTGTACCTTCTCCCTTATTGGAAAGTAGTTCATCACATAAATCAGTTCCATTGATTCCTACACCAATTAGTGAGGAAGTTAATGATGATGATCATGAAACTTCAGATCAAGTTACTACCAAACCTCGTAGGTCTTCCAGAGTAAGATCCGCACCAGAGTGGTATGGTAATCCTGTTCTGGAAGTCATGTTATTAGACCATGATGAACCTACGAACTACGAGGATGCGATGATGAGCCCAGATTCTGCGAAATGGCTTGAAGCCATGAAATCTGAGATGGGATCCATGTATGAGAACAAAGTGTGGGCTTTGGTGGACTTGCCCGATGATCGGCAAGCCATAGAAAATAAATGGATCTTTAAGAAGAAGACTGATGCAGACGGTAATGTTACTATTTACAAAGCTCGACTTGTTGCGGAAGGTTTTTGACAAGTTCAAGGAGTTGACTACGATGAGACTTTCTCACCCGTAGCGATGCTTAAGTCTGTCTGAATCATGTTAGCAATTGCCGCATTTTATGATTATGAAATTTGGCAGATGGATGTCAAAACTGCATTCCTGAATGGATTTCTAAAAGAAGAGTTATATATGATGCAACTAGAAGGTTTTGTCGATCCAAAGGGTGCTAACAAAGTGTGCAAGCTCGAGCGATCCATTTATGAACTGGTGCAAGCCTCTCGGAGTTGGAATAAACACTTTGATATTGTGATCAAAGCATATGGTTTTATATAGACTTTTGAAGAAGCCTGTATTTACAAGAAAGTGAGTGGGAGCTCTATAGCATTTCTGATATTATATGTGGATGACATGTTGTTGATTGGAAATGATATAGAATTTCTGGATAGCATAAAGGGATACCTAAATAAGAGTTTTTCTATGAAAGACCTTAGAGAAGCTGCTTACATATTGGGCATCAAGATCTATAGAGATAGATCAAGACGCTTAATTGGACTTTCACAAAGCACATACCTTGATAAAGTTTTGAAGAAGTTCAAAATGGATCAGTTAAAGAAAGGGTTCTTGCGTGTGTTACAAGGTGTGAAGTTGAGTCAGACTCAATGCTCGACCACTGTAGAAGATATAGAGAAAATGAAAGTCATTCCCTATGCTTCAGCCATAGGTTCTATCATGTATGCAATGCTGTGTACCAGACCTGATGTGTGCCTTGCTATAAGCATAGCAGGGAGGTACCAAAGTAATCCCGGAGTGGAGCACTTGACAACGGTCAAGAACATCCTAAAATACCTGAAAAGGACTAAGGATATGATTCTCGTTTATGAGGTGAAAAAGAGCTCGTCGTAAACGGTTACATTGATGCAAGCTTTAACACTGATCCGGATGACTCTAATGCACAAACCAGATACATATTTTTATTCAATGGAGGAGCTGTCAGTTGGTGCAGTTCCAAGCAAAGCGTCGTGGCGGGATCTACATGTGAAGCGGAGTACATTGCTGCTTCGGAAGCAGCGAATGAAGGAGTTTGGATGAAGGAGTTCATATCTGATCTAGGTGTCATACCTAGTGCATCGGGTCCAATGAAAATCTTTTGTGACAATACTGGTGCAATTGCCTTGGCAAAGGAATCCAGATTTCATAAGAGAACCAAGCACATCAAGAGACGCTTCAATTCCATCCGTCATCAAGTGTCGGAAGGGGACATAGAGATTTGCAAGATACACACGGATCTGAATGTTGCAGACCCGTTGACTAAGCCTCTTCCACGAGCAAAACATGATCAACACCAAAAGCTCCATGGGTGTTAGAATCATTACCATGTAATCTAGATTATTGACTCTAGTGCGAGTGGGAAACTGAAGGAAATATTCCCTAGAGGCAATAATAAAGTTATTATTTATTTTCTTATTTCATGATAAATGTTTATTATTCATGCTAGAATTGTATTAACCAGAAACTTAGTACATGTATGAGTACATAGACAAAACATATTGTCCCTAGTATGCCTATACTTGACTAGCTCGTTAATCAAAGATGGTTAAGTTTCCTAACCACAGACATGTGTTGTCATTTGATGAACGGGATCACATCATTAGGAGAATGGTGTGATGGACATTACCCATCCGTTAGCTTAGCATTATGATCGTGACAGTTTCATTGCTACTACTTTCTTCATGACTTATACAAGTTCCTTAGACTATGAGATTATGCAACTCCCTAATACCGGAGGAACACTTTGTGTGCTAGCAAATGTCACAACATAAATGGGTGATTATAAAGGTGTTCTATAGGTGTCTCCAAAGGTGTTTGTTGGGTTGGCATAGATCGAGATTAGGATTTGCCACTCTGTGTTTCGGAGAGGTATCTCTAGGCCCTCTGGGTAATACTCATCACTATAAGCCTCGCAAACATTGTGACTAATGAGTTAGTTGCGGGAAGAAGTATTACGGAACGAGTAAAGAGACTTGCCAGTCACGAGATTGAACTAGGTATGATGATACCGACGATCGAATCTCGGGCAAGTAACATACCAATGATAAAGGGAATAATGTATGTTGTTATGCGGTTTGACCAATAATGATCTTCGTAGAATATGTAGGAACCAATATGAAAATCCAGGTTCTGCTATTGGTTATTGACCGGAGATGTGTGTTTTATGCAAGATAAATATTAAAATCTATACGCGTTGGCATTTTAGGTGCGGGCGTGCCAGTATACAAATGTATACAAATTAAAGTATTTCAAATACATGAAACGGGAATATAGATCATCAGTAAGTTATATATTTCCATTTGTCATGTACTTTTTGTACGCGCCTGAATATGCATATGACGGAGATGATTGTAAAGGGTTCCTGATTCCTAGAACCTTGAAAGGATTCTAGTTAATTATATCGGTGGATTCATACCCATAGAATACTTTCGATTAAGCTGCACAAATGATCATCTTTATATCTTCATGGAGTATGAGTGTAAATAAACCAATCAAGCACATGCAAGAGACACATATTTTAATGTGGAAAACCCAAATCGGGTAAAAAACCACTGTGGCATGGAGGCCAAATCCATTATGTGAAATATTTACATGTGAGGTGGGTACAACAAATCTTCTACTCAAGATAAGCCTTTCTATAAATGCTTGAGACAAAACTGCATTGCTAATGATGTAGTCATGACGTGTCATCAATGAAGGAATATTCAGCTTCAGTTCTCTATGAGCCATCGATTGGAAAATATTTAGTCTCAAGTTAGTGGTCTACCTTGTCAATCACGGACAAAATATATCTTGCCTCGTCAATAAGGAGGTGTATGGGGATTTGCGCATCATCGATTGCGGAAGAGGATAAATTGGCTGAGACTAAATGAAGAACTATTGTATGATTTGAATCATGGCTGTATAGATTGTCAATGACGGCCTCTTATCCATTCCTGTGTAGATGGCCATATGAGTATTATTACGAGATAAGATGAAAATACTCCTGGCATGTCGTATGAATCTTCTTTATAAAGACTTGGCAAACTTGACGTGCATTTGTGCTAAATGTGCTGATCACGATGTCAGACTTTGAGTGTGTGTGTGGGCATGTGGCTGTCCCTCAGAGAATGACAATTGTGTGAAATTTTGTAGATCACCACGATTCAACAACTGCAAGTATTTGACACACCTGTGACGACGATTGGAACACCAGGTAGAGCCGCAAGACGTCATAAATCTTCTTCTGTTTTTATATTGGGTCATCAGTCATCACACATCAACGGCGGCGATTAGATCGCTATATAGAGCCGCGAGATGTTATAAATCTCTTTATTTAGACCGGATCAACACACATCTGCGGCACGATTAGATCGCCATGTTGAGGCGCGAGATGTCATCACTCTCATTTTTTACATTGGATCAACACACATCCGCGGCAACGATTAGATCGCCCTGTAGAGCCGCAATTCCATATCTTTGTTTTTATATATCAGATCAACACACATCCACGGCGACGAATAGACCGCCATGTAGAACCGCTAGATGTCATCACTCTCGTTTTTTACGTTGGATCAACACACATCCGCGGCGACGATTAGATCTCCATGTAGAGCCGCTAGATGTCATCACTCTTTATTTTCACATCGTATCAACACACATCCGCGGCGACGATTAGATCACCATGTAGAGCCACTAGATGTCATCACTCTTCATTTTCACATTGGATCAACACATCCGTGGCGATGATTAGATCGCCATGTAGAGCCACTAGATGTCACTAACCTGTAGCAGAGAGAACAAAAATAAAAGAAATAACCGCATCTTAACTTCATGCGATTAACTCACCAGGCAACGCCATTGATCCAAGATGTCACATCCCCAGTTCAGACCTTGCTTGTTTTGCTTAGCCTCCATGCATCATGTTTAAATTTTATGAAATTTGAAATGGGGAAGACAGAACCCCCAGAACCCTCTGAATCCAATTAGGGTTTACTAAAAATATTTTCAATGAACCTGAAATGCCTTTCTAAAATGTTCATCATCTTTGCCTTGGTCTTAAACCTCTGACAAAAATGCTGCACAATTTTCTAGGTCATCCTAAGGTCACTGAATTAAATCATAAGTATTTGAATTTGGATATTTAAATTCTATAAAATATTTTAAATGTCCAAATAATCCCAAACCAAAATGTTCCATGTTGGATATAATCTAAACATTGGGCATGCACAGTTTGGTGATTTTTGAAAGTGCCTAGATATTTTTAATAAAGCCGCAAAGATTACAGAAAATAGAAAACAGAAATAAGAGAGAGAGAGAGAATAACTTACCTGGCGCCACCAACCGGCCCAGTTGGCCAGCCCAGCCACCTGGCCCAGCCCACCTCCTCCTGTCGTCTTCCTCCCCTCGCCCCGAAGCAGCTCGGTGGCGAGCGCTGGCGATGCCGTGGCCTCCTCCCTGCCTGACTCACGCCCTCGAGGCCCTTCCAGCGCCACGCAGACGGCCACGCCCCCTGGACCCCTCGACCTTTTTCCTCACTCCCTGGTTCTCTCTCCCTCTCTGGTTCTCTCCTCGCAGCCGCCCGAGAGCGACCGTCGCCGCTGTTCGCCGCCACCGTGCCCAGAGCCACCCCCTCGCCCCTCTGATGTGCCTAGGAGCTCCGCCTTGGATCCAAGAAGCTCTACCACGACGCACGCGACGCCGGGTGGCCTGCATCATCGCCATGGACGTCATCTTCATCCTCGGGTCCGACGATCGCCACCGTGGCTCCAACGCCGTCCAAGCCTTCCCCGAGCTCATCGACCCCTCCGTTCGATCCACTGTGAGCCCCGCCGCCTTTTCCCCTCCTCCTCGAGCTCGTTCCCGCCCTCTAGCCGCCTCTTCCGCCGGAGCCGAGAGCTCCCGCCCGCCGGCCATGTCACCGTCGTGGCTACAGACACCGTAGTTTGCGCCTGGGCGCGTCATCGTGCTCGGGTTGCTCCTAGGAGACGACCCCGACCATCAGCTGGTCCTGCCGTGCACCGGAACACCGAACCCGCGCCTGTCTGAACTCCGGCCGCCGCGGATGACCTCGCCGCGGTCGTATCCCGCCACCCCAGCTCCCGCCGTCTGCTCCATCAGCTGTGCGCGAGCAGCAGCTCTTCGTAGGGCCTCCCGGCGCCCAAAACCATAGCCACTCTTCGTAGAGCCTCCGCCGTCTCTGTCATCGCCGGCGACGAGCCGTGGACCAGGTCCGGCGGGTTTGACCCCGCTGACCAGGGTTTGACCTCTCCCGTGTATCACTGACGCCTGGGCCACCCCCTCACACTTCTAATTAGTATTAGTTTAACACTAATTAACCTAGGTTAGTTAGCTAATTAGTCGCTGACTAGTGGGCCCCGGCCCCACAAACAGTTTAGTTAGAATTAACTTAAAGCTAATTAACTTGGTTAATTAGTTGTGCCACTGACCAGTGGACCCCACTGGTCAGATTGACCTGGTCAACCGCAGTTGAACCGCTGACGTCATAGTGATGCAATGCTGACGCAGTTAACCATTTTCTGGATTTAATTTAATTCTGAAATTCCAGAAAATGCCCAAAACTTCTAAAATTCATAGAAATTCAACCGTAGCTCCAAATCAAATAATTTATATATGAAAAATGATCAGAAAAATCCAATCTATCCATCTGTACTATTTTCATGCATGTTAGAACAACTTATGTCTACTGTTTAGGACAATTCAATTAAATGGCATTTAAATAATCACATATGGAGTTTGAATTTGAATCGTTGATTCAAACCAACTTCATTTAACTTGCTGCTAGTTGCATTAGCTCAAATCACAGCATATTGCCATGTCATGATCATGCATCATATTGCTGCATTGCATTGATTGTGTTCTTCCTTGTTTGCCGGTATTTGTCCCCTCTCAGTAGACGTGGTTCCGACGATGAGTTCGATGACACCGATGAAGAGTTATATCATCTTCAGAAGTGCCAGGCAAGCAAAACCTCCTTGTTCATTCCGATACAATCCCACTCTCTCGCTCCTGCTCTCTTTTACTGCATTAGGACAACACCGATTCAACTGTTACATGCTGCGGTAGTTGAACCCCTTTATCCTCTGCATGACCTGTCATTGCCACAGTAACTAGATGAAACCCACTAGCATGAGTAGGAGTTGTTTGAGCCCTGATGTGCCTACTCATTCATGCTTGTTTGTCATGCCTGCTACGGCTTAGAGTTGAGTCAGGTCTGATTCATCGGGAATGAATCGGAGATGTGTGAACATGTCCTACTGTTGAGAGCTAAGTGTGTGAACACGATTTGGTAAAGGTAGCGGTGAGAGGCCATGTAGGAGTACATGGTGGGTTGTCTCATTGCAGCCGTCCTCAGGAACTGAGTTCTGTGTTTGTGATCCATGACCAGTTACTACCACGCATTGGAATGCTTAAGTGCCCCTCTCGACTTATTAATCAACTTGATCTCTGTCCAGGAGTTGCAACTAGTTTCTGGTGTTTGTAGGTAGTGTTAGTAGTCTACCAAGTGGCACCCGGTACAGGTGGGCTTGGGACAGACTAGGCACAGTGGCCCGGTGTACCAAGTGGCACCCGGATGGTGGACTTGGGAACCCTGCACACATCGTTTGGGGCCGTGAGCGACACCCCAGCCGGATCTCCTTGCGGATGGAACCCGAATAGGCGATAAACCTGGACGAGAGACTTGTGTGGTTAGTCAGGTCGTGGCCGACACCCTCGCTGGGCTTCCGCTTGAAGGTTGCCGAGTACATGTCGTGTAAACGGCGGTAAGTGGTGAGAGCGTGTGTGAAGAAGTACACCCCTGCAGGGTTAATATGATCTATTCGAATAGCCTTGTCTGCGGTAAAGGACTTCTGGGTTGCCTGTACAGTTCATAGATAACTTGAAGTGGATACTCTAAAATACGCAAGATAAGCGTGAGTGCTATGGATGGCGTTCTCGTAGGGAGACGGGAGCGGATCCATAGTGGTGTATTGATATGGTGAATATGTGGACTCGTGTGCGCCACCTCAAAAGAGTTACTTGCAGTCGTAGTTCAGGTTAGCCACCGAGTCAAAGCTGACTTGCTGCAGTTAAACCCCACCATCCCCTTTGTTGATAATGATGCATATGTAGTTAGTTCTGATGTAAGTCTTGCTGGGTACATTTGTACTCACGTTGCTTAATTTATGTTTTTGCAGAGAGACTTCAGTCTCGCTAGTAGTTCCGCGTGGACTTCGACGTTTAGCTTGTTACCTCAGCTACGATCTTGTGCCCTCGGCAGGATCTGGTAGATAGTCAGGCTTCTCAACCTTTTTCATTTGTAGATGTCTGTACTCAGATATGTTAAGCTTCCGTTTGTGCTTTGACTTGTATGCTCTGAATGTTGGGTCGTGAGACCCATGTTTGTAATATCTCGCTCCTCGGAGCCTATTGAATAAATACTTGAGTTGTAGAGTCATGTTGTGATGCCATGTTGTATTTGCACATATCGAGCTTATTGTGTGTATGTTATTGAAATGCTTGGTATGTGTGGGATCTGACTATCTAGTTGTTTATCCTTAGTAGCCTCTCTTGCCGGGAAATGTCTCCTAGTGTTTCCACTGAGCCATGGTAGCTTGCTACTGCTCCGGAACACTTAGGCTGGCCGGCATGTGTCCTTCTTCGTTCATGTGTCTGTCCCTTCGGGGAAATGTCACGCGATGAATACCGGAGTCCTGTTAGCCCGCTACAGCCCGGTTCATCGGAGTCCTGCTAGCCCAGTGCTATAGCCTGGATTCACTCGCTGATGACCGACATGTTCGTTGTTGGGTCATGTATGCCTGTCCCTGTAAGTTAGTGCCACTTTGGGTTCACGACTAGCCATGTCAGCCCGGGTTCTTTGTCATATGGATGCTAGCGGCACTATCATATACGTGAGCCAAAAGGCGCAAACGGTCCCGGGCCAGGTAAGGTGGCACCCGTGGGAATACCGTGCGTGAGGCCGCAAAGTGATATGATGTGCTACATGCTAGATCGGTGTGACTTAGGATCGAGGTCCTGACAGCTTTGGTATCAGAGCTTGACTGCCTGTAGGATTACCAAGCCAAACTGGTCGAAGTTGAGTCTAGAAATTCTTTAGTTATATAAGGGAATTGATTGTGGGATGGAACGTAAGGCTCTTTTTACTCCTTATACCTTATGCCCTTCTGATCTGAGTCATCTTATCTTTCCTACGGGGTTAAGGAACTAGGCTTTCTCTTCTTTCTATCAGGATCACGTGTTACTAATCTGTAGACTTGTAAGATTGTTGGATTTAAGCCTCGGTTCAGTTTCTACCTCTGTATGATAACTATTGATCTTGAAACCTTGATATTATGCTTCTCAGTGGTTATGCCACCATTTCTGTAGAATGTCCCAAATCTTTTTGAGCATTTACAGCCTTTATGCTGTCCGAGTCATCCCAGGTTTCTAAATAGTCTGAAGCATTTGCAAAATCCCTTCCTCCCGTTCCGATGTCCTTTGGGCCAGATTAACCACACTAATTGGCGAGTTGAGGTACTCTGTTGCCTTAACATATATGTCGGAGCTATTATTATGACCTTAGATGTCTTAGGGGATCATCTAGTAATCTAGCCACGATTTGTGTTCCCAGTGTGATGATTCTGGCCTTCATTCTCGAAAGCATCCCGTGATGCCACTTAGTAGTAGGTATTCTACTCCTGGGTTTCTGAACCCGAGATTTCCCTACTTACTTCATGTTGTTAGTGTTGCTCGTACCTTTAGGTTACTAGTAACCTTTAAATTAGTCCTCGAGGTCCGTGGTATTTCCTTCTTCCAAATACCATGAACCATTCTTGGCAGGAGTTCTTTTGAACCAAAAGATCACAACCAGAGTGCTCTTGATGAGTTCTCCATTCTATATTGTGAATCTGCCAGTTCTACCTCTCTGCATGGATTACCCAGAAGAAACTTGTTGAACTCGTTCGACATTCTAATCCATGCGTCCACAACTCAGAAAATCGTATGTTCTTTTGAGTTGTCCCTCCGTACTTGTATCCTGACCCCCGTCTATCAATTGATAGTCAAGAGTATGCGTGCATTCGTTCATCGATGCCTATTACTCTTGTGGTCCGTCAAGCCATTCTATTCTGGAATGACTAGGAGAAACAAACTCCAGTACCTCATCCTTATCTAGTATTTGGTCAAAGCAGTTGTATTTCGCAGATCAAAATGCCAACCCAGCTTTTGAATTCTGCTCCACCTTGGAGTATTACCATCTTATACCAAGAATATCATGGGAATTGCACACCATCCTATGAACTCTTGATATAGTGATACTCTCTCCATCATTATTCATTTCTCGGTTCCCGTGTTGTTGCAACCGGAATGTCGACAAGTGAATCGTGATGTGTGAAATCAGTACTCCTAGCAACCTTGTTGCTTGGTAGTTAAAGGACAATAATTTCATTCTTAGCATGATGGTTCTTGAATCACCATTCTAAGGTTAATGGTGCAACCTAGTCCTTATTTCCGGTGCACTCCTCAATCAATGAGTTAGGATTGTGCCAGTCCCTCGCTCTTGTGATCATATCGTCTTGCCCTAAAAAGCAAGGTTGTTCTCGAGCTTAATA
Source organism: Triticum dicoccoides (assembly GCF_002162155.2). Taxonomy (NCBI): domain Eukaryota; kingdom Viridiplantae; phylum Streptophyta; class Magnoliopsida; order Poales; family Poaceae; genus Triticum; species Triticum dicoccoides. Next base: position 334,587,541 of record NC_041389.1, on the reverse strand, counting down.
ACATATCGGTGGTTTGTGATTTTCCGAATATCTTCTCGGAAGTATTACCAGGTTGTCACCTGACCGCTATGTTGAGTTCGTGAACAAGATGGTTTCTTGTAAACAACCCCTTCCCCAAGAATCTGTGTGGGATACCCCTGAGCTAGTTGGTCAAGCTAAACGACAACTTGGAGAGTTGGAAGATAAAAGCTTACCTAACTTAGTTCGTTTGAAAGGGATATCCTGGTGTTGGTGTGTTTTGAAGAAAGATGATATCTTCATTGGTTGATCCTCATGGTCAATTGCTAGATCTATTATCTTATCCAATCTTTGATTTGAGTGTGGGCTATCGTCAAATCAAATCAGAACCAACGATGTTTGTAATGTTGTCTTACTCGTGGTTGATTCCTTGAGCATACACCATTATATCTTCTGGTCTGACCAATGCTAACACCTTGTTTACATAGTTATGGAATTCCATCTCCATGGGAATCTCGATGACTTGTTGTTGTGCTCATCAGCAACATTTTATCCTTTCCATGATTCATGTTGAACATCTAAGTTAGTAATGGAAACTTGTGTAAGCATTTTCTTCATGACCCGTTCATGAAGCATATGCTTGGATGAAAGAAGTGAATTCCTCTAATTCATGTGCAATTGGTGCAAGTTGTCGCCGTGAATTCGAGAAAGTTAGTTTTGCTTCCTCCAGAATCATCCCAAGTCAGTCATGCATGTGCGAAGTATTCTATGGTCTGGTAGACTGATCATCTTCATTCCTTACGTATCCCTAGCACACCAAGCCACTGATTGATTTGTTCAGGGAGAAGAAACTCCTTCTTAAGAATCATGACTTATGTTAGGACTTCGTTATCCTCGATGATGGTTCCCTACCAGAACTCGGTAGTGTTTTATTATAAGACTACTATGTGGTCATGCTTGTCTCAGACAACGTGTTCACATGTTTGTAGCAGAACCAGCTCATGTTTGGAGCTTACTATCGTAGTTCATTTCCCGAGAATCTCGCAACGTCATCTCGTCGATTTGTGTTGCAAACTTTCTTTTTCTTTCTAGACTCGATGAGTCTGGAATATCCTGACACCAGCCAGATCTCAATCTCAGGCAGATATGATGGTTGGAACATTTCCCAAGAACTATAATATTGGTCCCTCGATAACCGGTAAAGTGGATGTCGTGGCCAACACACCCAGCCGGAAGACCTATTATTGTAGTATCTTGTTTGAGGAAGTTGGCCACCTCCCCATAAGGATTTCGTAGGATCTACTCCCTAGTTGTTCCTTACGGATTTTTGTGTTCCCGAAGTGCAACCTTTTACTTGATGTTCTAGATATAAAACCATAATTATCTATGGATTACGCTAGCACATCAAGGAGAACATTAGAAGCGGAGTGCTAAATGTCTCTCGGTCGATCATCCAGATTTTGTTTCCTTGGCCTCGCTAAGGTGAAATCTGAGAAAGTGTTGTCTTCCTTTCCATCTGCGTCCTCCATCGTTATTCATCATGGTAGTATGTAGTTGTATTAACATTCTTTTCACGGATGTTGGTAAAACCTTGATGAATATGGAAATGCTCAAGTTCTTGAGAGCACGCACAAGCGCTAGGTGTTATCATCGGCACTAACTGGATTGCTCTCAGTTTCCTCGATTATGCTATAACTTTTCAAACAGTGGACTCACTCTCTACTGTTGAGCTTCTCCCCAGTTACTAAAATCATCCCTTGTGTTGTTTTCAACAAGGTAATCCACATCATCCATTCTAGTCTGGGTATGCCATTCCTTTGCACCCCGCAAATCGATTGTTGGTGAATTTCTTTAGGCTGGTATAAAGAGTTTCGATGATTTTTGAATCAAAGGTAATTCTTTTTGCCACCTAAGGGGATATATCTACGAGTCACCATCCCTAAGGTGTCTCGTTGTGGTATCATGACAACTCAACTCCTCGCTACGTTGACAACTGTTCACCACCCCTTTAAGCGTGGAATTGTTGTCTATCTAGTGAACCCTTGTCATCTGTTCCACTCCATCCTTATAGATGTATGCCTCGTGTCTCAGCTCGGGGGATGCTGCTATGTCTCATCCCATGAGTTGATCCTGAGTTGTTCGGTCTTCAAGGAGATAGATTCTTCCAGAGCTTTCCTTTCCTCTTCTCGTCATGTTAGTTGGAGTTCTCAGAGCAAGACGTCGAGACAAAGATGAGGATCAAATCAACACTCTTATGAAGTGCACCCTGGATCGTGAAGATTATACCAGTTTGCGTTTCCCCTTCGTCTTACCCTACGCTTGAATCTCGGGTCGAGATTGTTGTTTAGTGGGGGTGAGTTGTCACATCCCCAGTTCAGGCCTTGCTTGTTTTGCTTAGCCTCCATGCATCATGTTTAAATTTTATGAAATTTGAAATGGGGAAGACAGAACCCCCAGAACCCTCTGAATCCAATTAGGGTTTACTAAAAATATTTTCAATGAACCTGAAATGCCCTTCTAAAATGTTCATCATCTTTGCCTTGGTCTTAAACCTTTGACAAAAATGCTGCACAATTTTCTAGGTCATCCTAAGGTCACTGAATTAAATCATAAGTATTTGAATTTGGACATTTAAATTCTATAAAGTATTTTAAATGTCCAAATAATCCCAAACCAAAATGTTCCATGTTGGATATAATCTAAACATTGGGCATGCACAGTTTGGTGATTTTTGAAAGTGCCTAGATATTTTTAATAAAGCCGCAAAGATTACAGAAAATAGAAAACAGAAATAAGAGAGAGAGAGAATAACTTACCTGGCGCCACCAACCGGCCCAGTTGGCCAGCCCAGCCACCTGGCCCAGCCCACCTCCTCCTGTCGTCTTCCTCCCCTCGCCCCGAAGTAGCTCAGTGGCGAGCGCTGGCGATGCCGTGGCCTCCTCCCTGCCTGCCTCACGCCCTCGAGGCCCTTCCAGCGCCACGCAGACGGCCACGCCCCCTGGACCCCTCGACCTTTTTCCTCACTCCCTGGTTCTCTCTCCCTCTCTGGTTCTCTCCTCGCAGCCGCCCGAGAGCGACCGTCGCCGCTGTTCGCCGCCACCGTGCCCAGAGCCACCCCCTCGCCCCTCTGATGTGCCTAGGAGCTCCGCCTTGGATCCAAGAAGCTCTACCACGACGCACGCGACGCCGGGTGGCCTGCATCATCGCCATCGACGTCATCTTCATCCTCGGGTCCGATGATCGCCGCCGTGGCTCCAACGCCGTCCAAGCCTTCCCCGAGCTCGTCGACCCCTCTGTTCGATCCACTGTGAGCCCCGCCGCCTTTTCCCCTCCTCCTCGAGCTCGTTCCCGCCCTCTAGCCGCCTCTTCCGTCGGAGCCGAGAGCTCCCGCCCGCCGGCCATGTCGCCGTCATGGCTACAGACGCCTTAGTTTGCGCCTGGGCGCGTCATCGTGCTCGGGTTGCTCCTAGGAGACGACCCCGACCACCAGCTGGTCTTGCCGTGCACCGGAATGCCGAACCCACGCGTGTCTGAACTCTGGCCGCCGCGGATGACCTCGCCGCGGTCGTATCCCGCCACCCCAGCTCCCGCCGTCTGCTCCATCAGCTGTGCGCGAGCAGCAGCTCTTCGTAGAGCCTCCCCGCGCCCAAAACCATCGCCTGTGGGCGATTTCCGAAGCCTCCGCCGTCTCTGTCATCGCCGGCGACGAGCCGTGGACCAGGTCCGACGGGTTTGACCCCGCTGACCAGGGTTTGACCTCCCCCGTGTATCACTGACGCCTGGGCCACCCCCTCACACTTCTAATTAGTATTAGTTTAACACTAATTAACCTAGGTTAGTTAGCTAATTAGTCACTGACTAGTGGGCCCCGGCCCCACAATCAGTTTAGTTAGAATTAACTTAAAGCTAATTAACTTGGTTAATTAGTTGTGCCACTGACCAGTGGACCCCACTGGTCAGATTTGACCTGGTCAACCGCAGTTGAACCGCTGACGTCATAGTGATGCAATGCTGACGCAATTAACCATTTTCTGGATTTAATTTAATTCTGAAATTCCAGAAAATGCCCAAAACTTCTAAAATTTATAGAAATTCAACCGTAGCTCCAAATCAAATAATTTATATATGAAAAATGATCAGAAAAATCCAATCTATCCATCTGTACCATTTTCATGCATGTTAGAACAACTTATGTCTACTGTTTAGGACAATTCAATTAAATGGCATTTAAATAATCACATATGGAGTTTGAATTTGAATCGTTGATTCAAACCAACTTCATTTAACTTGCTGCTAGTTGCATTAGCTCAAATCACAGCATATTTCCATGTCATGATCATGCATCATATTGCTGCATTGCATTGATTGTGTTCTTCCTTGTTTGTCGGTATTTGTCCCCTCTCAGTAGACGTGGTTCCGACGATGAGTTCGATGACACCGATGAGGAGTTATATCATCTTCAGAAGTGCCAGGCAAGCAAAACCTCCTTGTTCATTCCGATACAATCCCACTCTCTCGCTCCTGCTCTCTTTTACTGCATTAGGACAACACCGATTCAACTGTTACATGCTGCGGTAGTTGAACCCCTTTATCCTCTGCATGACCTGTCATTGCCACAGTAACTAGATGAAACCCACTAGCATGAGTAGGAGTTGTTTGAGCCCTGATGTGCCTACTCATTCATGCTTGTTTGTCATGCCTGCTACTGCTTAGAGTTGAGTCAGGCCTGATTCATCGGGAATGAATCGGAGGTGTGTGAACATGTCCTACTGTTGAGAGCTAAGTGTGTGAACACGATTTGGTAAAGGTAGCGGTGAGAGGCCATGTAGGAGTACATGGTGGGTTGTCTCATTGCAGCCGTCCTCAGGAACTGAGTTCTGTGTTTGTGATCCATGACCAGTTACTACCACGCATTGGAATGCTTAAGTGCCCCTCTCGACTTATTAATCAACTTGATCTCTGTCCAGGAGTTGCAACTAGTTTCTGGTGTTTGTAGGTAGTGTTAGTAGTCTACCAAGTGGCACCCGGTACAGGTGGGCTTGGGACAGACTAGGCACAGTGGCCCGGTGTACCAAGTGGCACCCGGATGGTGGACTTGGGAACCCTGCACACATCGTTTGGGGCCGTGAGCGACACCCCAGCCGGATCTCCTTGCGGATGGAACCCGAATAGGCGATAAACCTGGACGAGAGACTTGTGTGGTTAGTCAGGTCGTGGCCGACACCCTCGCTGGGCTTCCACTTGAAGGTTGCCGAGTACATGTCGTGTAAACGGCGGTAAGTGGTGAGAGCGTGTGTGAAGAAGTACACCCCTGCAGGGTTAATATGATCTATTCGAATAGCCTTGTCCGCGGTAAAGGACTTCTGGGTTGCCTGTACAGTTCATAGATAACTTGAAGTGGATACTCTAAAATACGCAAGATAAGCGTGAGTTCTATGGATGGCGTTCTCGTAGGGAGACGGGAGCGGATCCATAGTGGTGTATTGATATGGTGAATATGTGGACTCGTGTGCGCCACCTCAAAAGAGTTACTTGCAGTCGTAGTTCAGGTTAGCCACCGAGTCAAAGCTGGCTTGCTGCAGTTAAACCCCACCATCCCCTTTGTTGATAATGATGCATATGTAGTTAGTTCTGATGTAAGTCTTGCTGGGTACATTTGTACTCACGTTGCTTAATTTATGTTTTTGCAGAGAGACTTCAGTCTCGCTAGTAGTTCCGCGTGGACTTCGACGTTTAGCTTGTTACCTCAGCTACGATCTTGTGCCCTCGGCAGGATCTGGTAGATAGTCAGGCTTCTCAACCTTTTTCATTTGTAGATGTCTGTACTCAGACATGTTAAGCTTCCGTTTGTGCTTTGACTTGTATGCTCTGAATGTTGGGTCGTGAGACCCATGTTTGTAATATCTCGCTCCTCGGAGCCTATTGAATAAATACTTTAGTTGTAGAGTCATGTTGTGATGCCATGTTGTATTTGCACATATCGAGCTTATTGTGTGTATGTTATTGAAATGCTTGGTATGTGTGGGATCTGACTATCTAGTTGTTTATCCTTAGTAGCCTCTCTTACCGGGAAATGTATCCTAGTGTTTCCACTGAGCCATGGTAGCTTGCTACTGCTCCGGAACACTTAGGCTGGCCGGCATGTGTCCTTCTTCGTTCATGTGTCTGTCCCTTCGGGGAAATGTCACGCGATGAATACCGGAGTCCTGTTAGCCCGCTACAGCCCGGTTCACCGGAGTCCTGCTAGCCCAGTGCTACAGCCTGGATTCACTCGCTGATGACCGACACGTTCGTTGTTGGGTCATGTATGCCTGTCCCTGTAAGTTAGTGCCACTTTGGGTTCACGACTAGCCATGTCAGCCCGGGTTCTTTGTCATATGGATGCTAGCGGCACTATCATATACGTGAGCCAAAAGGCGCAAATGGTCCCGGGCCAGGTAAGGTGGCACCCGTGGGAATACCGTGCGTGAGGCCGCAAAGTGATATGATGTGCTACATGCTAGATCGGTGTGACTTAGGATCGGGGTCCTGACACAAGACTTGGTGTTATCAAGATTGAAACAACCGTGTATGTGGAGGAGTATATGGATATGGACGTGTACGTGTGAAGGGTGAACATGGTGTGACCGTGTGAGGAAAGGGAGTTTGATCCTGGTGATTCCGGCGTGGATGCTGTGAGAACTGCGCCACCGCGCTTAGCCACGGCCAATCAACTCTAACCCCTCTAGCTTGTAGCTCGCCAGACCCTTTTATATCAAATCTAGATGATACATCCTCTGAGTAGATTCAGCCATTGCTGGGCAACGGCCCACTAAATCTCCGGTGGGGACTCCTAAGTATCATGCATTCGTACTTATCCAGTTAACAAACTCCAACCGTTCAAGTCAAATGTCAATGGCAGGGTCATGTGTTGCATGGATACTTATATCCAACAAAATGATGGACTTCAAGAAATTTGAATTAGTCCGGCCAACGGGTCGAGGCTACACATGCATGCGTGCATCAAGTCCTGCACCTGTGCGTGCCACTGAATAACTTGCCCATGCCAATCACTCAACTCATGCATGTTTGTTCTTATCATTCCTTTTACTTATGGGCACCACTTGTAATCTTTTTCCTTGAAGAAAGAAGCTGTCATATAAACATTCTAAGCTGTCACGAACGTGTGTCGTCAGTGTCTAAAATCTCAACAACAAAAATATTTGTCTCGACCCTGTACATCCTTGTGATTCTTCTTTTCTAACTTCGAAAATAAGAACACCACTGATATTTTTTATAGGCTTGCAATTGTGATTTGAAATTTCTAAACTTGTATAATCATGAAAATTATCATCCAACAACGTGTCTCGGTCATGTCTACATGGTTCTCGAACCCGTAGGGTCCGCATGCTTAACGTTCAATGACGATTGGTATTATGAGTTTATATGATATGATGTACCAAAGGTTGTTCGGAGTCCCGGATGAGATCACGGACATGACGAGGAGTCTCGAAATAGTCGAGACATAAATATTGATATATTGGACGACTATATTCGGACACCGGAAGTGTTCCAGAGAAGTTTCGGATAAAACCGGAGTACCAGAGGGTTACCGGAACCCCCCAGGGGATTAATGGGCTTTAGTGGGCCTTAGTGGAGAAGAGAGAGGGCCGGCCAGAGGTGCCCCCCCTCTCCTTCCTTCTCTTCTCTCCTCTTTCCCTTTTTCTCCTTCTTGGACTAGGAAAGGGGGAAACCTACTCCTACTGGGAGTAGGTGCCCTCCCCCTTGGCGCGCCCCTTGTGGCCGGCCGGCCTCCTCCTCCCCTCCTTTATATACGGGGGAGGGGGGCATCCCATAGACACAAGTTGATCAAGTTGATCTTTTAGCCATGTGCGGTGCCCCCCTCCACAGATTTCCACCTCGATCATATCGTCGTAGTGCTTAGGCGAAGCCCTGCGCCGGTAACTTCATCATCATCGAAACCACGCCATCGTGCTGACGGAACTCTCCCTTGGCCTCAGCTAGATCTAGAGCTCGAGGGACGTCACCGAGCTGAACGTGTGCAGATCACAGAGGTGTCGTGCGTTCGGCACTTGATAGGTTGGATCGCGAAGACGTTCGACCACATCAATCGTGTTACTTAACGCTTCCGCTTTCGGTCTACGAGGGTACGTGTACACTCTCCCCTCGTTGCTATGCATCACCTAGATAGATCTTGCGTGATCGTAGATTTTTTTTTGAAATTACCGCGTTCCCCAACATAATCGACATACTATTGTCCTCGGGAATATCAAGAATAACAAAGTCTGTTAAAATAGTAACATTTGCAACCACAATAGGCACATCCTCACAAATACCGACGGGTATAGCATTTTATTTATTGGCCATTTGCAAAGAGATTTCGGTAGGTGTCAACTTATTCAAATCAAATCTACGATATAAAGAGACATAACACTAACATCGGCTCCAAGATCACATAAAGTAGTTTTAACATAGTTTCTTTTAATGGAGCATGGTATAGTTGGTACTCCTGGGTCTCCCAGTTTCTTTGGTATTCCACCCTTAAAAGTATAATTAACAAGCATGGTGGAAATCTCAGCTTCCGGTATCTTTGTTTTATTTGTAACAATATCTTTCATGTACTTAGCATAAGGATTCATTTTAAGCATATCAGTCAAACGCATACGCAAAAAGCTTCTTCTTGGATGGCTTAGGAGGAAAAGGCATGGGTTTCTGAACCCATGGTTCTCTTTCTTTACTGTGCTTCCTAGCAACGAAGTCTTTCTTATCATAACGTTGATTCTTTGATTGTGGGTATCAAGATCAACATCAGGTTCAATTTCTACATCATTGTTATTACTCGGTTGAGCATCAACATGAAAATCACCATTAACATTATCACTAGGTTCATGCTCATTACCAGATTTTGTTTCAGCATCAGAAATAAAAATGTCATTGGGATTCTCAGGTGTGTCTATAACAGGTTCACTAGAAGCATGCAAAGTCCTATCATTTTTCTTGTTCTTCTTCTTAGAAGGACTAGGTGCATCAACATTAGTTCTCTGAGAATATTGCTCAACTCTCTTAGGGTGGCCCTGAGGATACAAAAGTTCCTGAGCCATTCTACCCCCTCTAGTCATAACTCTAACATCATTATCATTTTCTTATTATTTAATTCATTGAGCAACTCAGCTTGTGCTTTAAGCACTTGTTCTACTTGAGTGGTAACCATAGATGCATGTTTACTAATAAGCTTAAGGTCACCTTTAACTCTAGACATATAATCACTCAAGTGTTCAATCATATAAGCATTACGTTTCAATTGTCTACCAACATAAGCATTGAAGTTTTCTGGTTTAATGATAAAATTATCAAACTCATCCAAACATTGGCTAGCAGACTTATAACAAGGAATATCACCTTCATAAAATCTATAGAGAGAATTTACCTTTACTAGATGTGTCGGGTTATCAAGACCATGTATTTGTTCAATAGGTGGTAAATTCTTAACATCTTCAGCATTAATACATTTTTCTTTCATAAATTTCTTTGCCTCTTGCATATCTTCAGGACTAAGAAATAGAATACCCCTTTTCTTTGGAGTTGGCTTAGGAGTTGGTTCAGGAAGTGTCCAATCATTATCATTGCTCAATATATTATTCAATAACAATTCAGATTGCTCAACAGTTCTTTCCCTAAAAACACAACCAACACAACTATCTAGGTGGTCTCTAGAAGCATCGATTAGTCCATTATAGAAGATATAAAGTATTTCATTTTTCTTGAGAGGATGATTAGGCAAAGCATTAAGTAATTGGAGAAGCCTCCCCCAAGCTTGTGGGAGACTCTCTTCTTCAATTTGCACAAAATTATATATTTCCCTTAAGGCAGATTTTTTCTTATGAGCGGGGAAATATTTAGCAGAAAGTAATAAATCATATCCTGGGGACTATGCACACAACCGGGAGCAAGAGAATTAAACCATATCTTAGCATCACCCTTTAATGAGAACGGAAATAACTTAAGGATAAAGTAATAACGAATTTTTTCCTCATGAGTAAATAGGGTGGCTATATCATTCAATTTAGTAAGATGTGCCACAACACTTTCAGATTCATTGCCATAAAAAGGATCAGATTCAACCAAAGTAATTAACTCATGATCGACAGAGAAATCATAATCCTTATCAGAAATACATATAGGTGAAGTAGCAAAAGCAGGATCATATTTCATTCTAGCATTCAAAGACTTTTCTTTCAGCTTAGCTAACAGTTTCTTAAGATCATATCTATCTTTGCAAGCAAAAAGGTCTCTAGCAGTTTCTTTATCCATAACATAACCCTCAGGCACATCAGGCAATTCATATCTAGGGGAGAATCTTCACCATCACTTTCATCAATATTATTAGTTTCAATAATTTCATTCTCTCTAACCCTAGCAAGTTGTTCATCAAGAAATTCACCTAATGGCACAATATTATCAAGTAGAGAAGTAGTTTCATCATAAGCATCATGCATAGCAGAAGTGGCATCATCAATAACACGCGGCATATCAGAATCAATAGCAGGTGTAGGTGTCGCAAGTTTACTTAAAGCAGAAGGTGAATCAAGTGCAGAGCTAGATGGCAGTTCCTTACCTCCCCTCGTAGTTGAGGGAAAAATCTTGGTTCTTTCATCTTTCAAGTTCCTCATAGTGAACAACAGATATAAATTCCAAGTAAATCAAAGAATAGAGCTATGCTCCCCGGCAACGGTGCCAGAAAATAGTCTTGATAACCCACAAGTATAGGGGATCGCAACATTTTTCGACGGTAGAGTATTCAACCCAAATTTATTGGTTCGACACAAGGGGAGCCAAAGAATATTCTCAAGTATTAACAGCTGAGTTGTCAACTCAACCACACCTGATAGACTTAATATCTATGATACGTCTCCAACGTATCTATAATTTTTGATTGTTCCATGCTATTATATTACCCCTTTTGGATGTTTATGGGCTTTATTTTACACATTTATATCATTTTTGGGACTAACCTACTAACCGGAGGCCCAGTCCGTATTGCTGTTTTTGCCTATTTCAGTATTTTGAAGAAAAGGAATATCAAACGGAGTCCAAACGGAATGAAACCTTCGGGAGCGTGATTTTTGGAACAAACGTGATCCAGAGGACTTGGAGTGCAAGCCAAGAAGCAGCCGAGGTGACCACGAGGGTGGAGGGCGCGCCCGCCCACCCTGGGCGCGCCCCCTATCTCGTGGGCCCCCCGGACAGCCACCGACGTACTTCTTCCTCTTATATATACCCACGTACCCCGAAAACATCCAAGGAGCCAACGAAAAACAATTTCCACCACCGTAACCTTCTGTATCCGCGAGATCCCATCTTGGAGGCTTCGCCGGCGCTTCGCCGGAGGGGGAATCGACCATGGAGGGATTCTACATCAACATCATAGCCCTTCTGATGAGTTGTGAGTAGTTTACCACAGACCTTCGGGTCCATAGTTATTAGCTATATGGCTTCTTCTATCTTTTTTGGATCTCAATACCATGTTCTCCCCCTCTCTTGTGGAGATCTATTCGATGTAACTCTTTTTGCGGTGTGTTTGTCGAGATCCGATTAATTGTGGGTTTATGATCAAGTTTATCTATGAGAAATATTTGAATCTCCTCTGAATTCTTTTATGTATGATTGAGTTATCTTTGCAAGTCTCTTCGAATTATTAGTTTGGTTTGGCCTACTAGATTGATCTTTCTTGCAATGGGAGAAGTGCTTAGCTTTGGGTTCAATCTTGCGGTGTCCTTACCCAGTGACAATAGGGGTTTCAATGCACGTATTTTGTTGCCATCAAGGATAAAAAGGTGGGGTTTATATCATATTGCATGAGTTTATCCCTTTACATCGTGTCATCTTTCTTAATGTGTTACTCTGTTCTTATAAACTTAATACTCTAGATGCATGCTGGATAGCGGTCGATGTGTGGAGTAATAGTAGTAGATGCAGGCAGGAGTCGGTCTACATGTCACGGACGTGATGCCTATATACATGATCATGCCTAGATAATCTCATAATTATTCGCTTTTCTATCAATTGCTCGAAGTAATTTGTTCACCCACCGTAATGCTTATGCTATCTTGAGAGAAGCCTCTAGTGAAACCTATGCCCCCCCGGGTCTATCTTTTATCATATAAGCTTTCAATTTACTTTTATTTGCATCTTTACTTTTCCAATCTATATTATAAAATACCAAAAATATATTTATATTATCATACTATCTCTATCAGATCTCACTTTCACAAGTGGCCGTGAAGGGATTGACAACCCCTTTATTGCGTTGGTTGCGATTTCTTTGTTTGTTTGTGTAGGTGCGTGAGACTTTTGAGGAGCCTCCTACTGGATTGATACCTTGGTTCTCAAAAACTGAGGAAAATACTTAAGCTACTATTGCTGCATCACCCTTTCCTCTTCAAGGAAAACCAACGCAAGCTCAAGACGTAGCAAGGAGGATTTCTGGCGCCGTTGCCGGGGAGGTCTTCGCTCAAGTCAGCACATACCAAGTACCCATCACAAACTCATCTCCCTCGCATTTACACTGTTTACCATTTGCCTCTCGTTTTCCTCTCCCCCACTTCACTCTTACCGCTTTATTTGCCCTCTCTTTCCCAATCTTCCTCTATCTCTTTCATTAGCTTTCTTCTTCCTCCTCGCTTTTATTTGCCGTTATGTCTGAATTTGGGGAGATTATCGTCGATATGGACAATAATGATAACATGGAAAATTCTGAGGCTCCGGCCGAAGAACCCCCTATCTTGCATACTAAAAAGTTTTGAATCAGTAGTGGTAACATTATTGAAAATGTGTTATTCAAGATACCTTTGACGGTTCTTTACCTTCTATGGGTGGTTCTATTCTTCATAGAACTAGTAGTCTTGCGGATGCTGTCGCTATGTTTGTAGTTGAACTTGAAAGACAATTTATGCATATGCATCCTTGCATACAAAGAATTTTCCTAGAATTTTCTAATATTGAGCATTCTTCTCTTAAACGCGTTGTTACTATCTTTTTGGCTCATGAGTTTAGATTTATAATAAGAGAGGCCAAAGAAATCTTTGCGCACTATAGGGTGGACGCCGGTCGTCCTCCCATAGAGGCGATCCTCTTCGATCAAGAGGAAATTAGGCGTTTTCAATCTTCGGACTATGTGCTTTCAATGAAAACCTTAGAAAAAAGGTTCCTACCAATGTCCTAGTTGATAGAATTCGAAATTAATAATGATTTTGTTCTTCGAAACAATGAGCTAGGATACTCTCTTGAGTATAGGCTCACGAAATTTTGCCAAAAGAATGCTTATAGTGATGAATTAGTTGTGGATTATGGAGGGCCAAAGGAGGAACCCGTTCCTCCTGTGATTGATCTTGGGGACTTTTGTCCCGCAAAATTTAGCCCTTTTGATTACTTTTGCTTGCCTCAAAGAAAACTTGCTGCTGAGCGTAGAGAATATGAGATGAGTTTTCAAGATCTATCTTATTATTATGGCACTACTTAGATCTATCTTCGCTTTTATGCCTAGCTAGGGGCGTTAAACGATAGGGCTAGTTGGGAGGCAACCCAATTTTATTTGTGTTTTTTGTTTTTGTTTCTGTTTAGTAATTTTTTTTGCATCCACCTTCTGTTTAGATGTGTTTTTATGTTTTAATTAGTGTTTGTGCCAAGTAGAACCTATAGGATAACCTATGGTGATAGTTGATTTGATTCTGCTGAAAAACAGAAACTTTACGCGCACAAAATTAGTTTTGTTAAATCACAGAAACGTGCTTTTGCGTTGATTCTTTTTGCTTCTGACCAATAGAGAAATTTTCCAGGACTTCCTATTTTGGTAGGACTTTTAGAGTTCCATAAGTTTGCGTTAGTTACAGATTGCTACAGATTGTTCTGTTTTTGACAGATTCTGCCTTTCGTGTGTTGTTTGCTTATTTTGATGCATCTATAGCTAGTATTAAGTATTACGAACCATAGAGAACTTGGAATATAGTAGTTTTAACACCAATTTAAACAAAGAATGAGTTCATTACAGTACCTTATGTGGTGGTTTTGTTTTCTTTCACTAACGGAGCTTATGAGATTTCCTGTTGAGTTTTGTGTTGTGAAGTTTTCAAGATTTGGGTAAAGATTTGATGGACTATGGAATAAGGAGTGGCAAAAGCCTAAGCTTGGGGATGCCCATGGAACCCCAAGATATTCAAGAATAGCCAAAAGCCTAAGCTTGGGGATGCCCCCGGAAGGCATCCCCTCTTTCGTCTTCGTTCATTGGTAACTTTACTTGGAGCTATATTTTTATTTGCCACATGATATGTGTTTTGCTTGGAGCGTCTTGTATGATATTAGTCTTTGATTTTTAGTTTACCACAATCATCCTTGTTGTACACACCTTTTGGGAGAAGTCCACGTTATTAGAATTTGCTAGAATGCTCTATGTGCTTCACTTACATCTTTTGAGCTAGATAGTTTTTGCTCTAGTGCTTCACTTATATCTTTTAGAGCACGACGGTGGCTTAATTTTGAAGAAATTGATAGTCTCTCATGCTACACTTATATTATTTTGAGAGTATTTTAGAACAGCATGGTATTTTCTATGGTTATAAATTTGGTCCTAGAATGATGAGCATCCAAGTTGGGTATAATAAAAACTATCATAGAAAGTGCATAAAACACTAGGATCAATTTGATGCTTGATAATTGTTTTGAGATATAGAGGTAGTAATGTTAGAGTCATGCTAGTGGGTAATTATGAAATTTAGAAATACTTGTGTTGAAGTTGGCAAGTCCCGTAGCATGCACGTATGGTAAAAGTTGTGTGACAAATTTGTTGCATGAGGTGCTCTTTTGATTGTCTTCCTTATGAGTGGCAGTCGGGGACGAGCGATGGTCTTTTCCTACCAATCCATCCCTCTAGGGGCATGCGTAGTAGTACTTTGCTTCGAGGGCTAAGTAGACTTTTGCAATAAGTATATGAGTTCTTTATGACTAATGTGAGTCCATGGATATACGCACACTCACCCTTCCACTTTGCTAGCCTCGTTTGTGCCGCGCAACTTTCACCGGTATCATGCAACCATTATTTACCTTCCTCAAAACAGCCACCATACCTACCTATTATGGCATTTCCATAGCCATTCCGAGATATTATTGCCATGCAACTTTCCACCATTCTGTTTATTATGACACGTTTCACCATTGTCATATTGCTCTTTGCATGATCATGTAGTTGACATCGTATTTGTGGCAAAGCCACCTTCATAATTTTCATACATGTCACTCTTGATTCATTCCATATACCGGTACACCGCCAGAGGCATTCATATAGAGTCATATCAGTTTTGAGTTGTAATTCTTGAGTTGTAAATCAATAAAAGTGTGATGATCTTCATTATTAGAGCATTGTCCCAGTGAGGAAAGGATGATGAAGACTATGATTCCCCCACAAGTCGGGATGAGACTTCGGACTTTACAAAAAAAAAGAGAAAGGTCAAAGAAAGAAAGAAATTAAAAAAAAGAAAAAAAGAGGAAAAAATAATAATAAATGAGAGAAAAAGAGAGAAGGGACAATGCTACTATCCTTTTTTACCACACTTGTGCTTCAAAGTAGCACAATGATCTTCATGATAGAGAGTCTCCTATGTTGTCACTTTCATATACTAAGTGGGAATTTTTCATTATAGAACTTGGCTTGTATATTCCAATGATGGGCTTCCTCAAAATGCCCTAGGTCTTCGTGAGCAAGCGAGTTGGATGCACACCCACTTAGTTTCTTTTGTTGAGCTTTCATATATTTATAGCTCTAGTGCATCCGTTGCATGGCAATCCCTACTCACTCACATTGGTATCTATTGATGGGCATCTCCATAGCCCGTTGATACGCCTAGTTGATGTGAGACTATCTTCTCCCTTTTTGTCCTCACAACCACCACCAAATACAACCATAGTGCTATGTCCATGGCTTGCGCTCATGTATTGTGTAAGAGTTGAAAAAGCTGAAGCGCATTAAAAAGTATGAACCAATTGCTCGGCTCATCATCGGGGTTGTTCATGATGGGAGTATGTTGTGTAATGAAAATGAAGCATGGCCTAACTATATGATTTTGTAGGGATAAGCTTTCTTTGGCTATGCTATTTTGATAGGACATGATTATTTGTTTGTATGCTTCGAAGCATTATTATTTTTTATGTTTTATAAGCTTTTATCTTGAGTCATTTGGATCTGAACAATCAGCCACGATAAAGAAAATTACATTGAGAATTATGCTAGGTAGCATTTGACATCAAAAATTCTGTTTTTTTATCATTTACCTACTCGAGGACGATCATGAATTAAGCTTGGAGATGCTTGATACGTCTCCAATGTATCTATAATTTTTTATTGTTCCATGCTATTATATTACCCCTTTTGGATGTTTATGGGCTTTATTTTACACATTTATATCATTTTTGGGACTAACCTACTAACCAGAGGCCCAGCCCGTATTGCTGTTTTTTTGCCTATTTCAGTATTTCGACGAAAAGGAATATCAAACAGAGAACAAACGGAATGAAACCTTCGGGAGCGTGATTTTTGGAACAAACGTGATCCAGAGGACTTGGAGTGCAAGCCAAGAAGCAGCCGAGGCGGCCACGAGGGTGGAGGGCGTGCCCACCCCCCTGGGCGCGCCCCCCTATCTCGTGGGCCCCTTGGGCGGTCACCGATGTACTTCTTCCTCTTATATATACCCACGTACCCTGAAAACATCCAGGGATCCAACGAAAAACAATTTCCACCATCGTAACCTTTTGTATCCGCGAGATCCCATCTTGGAGCCTTCGCCGGTGCTCCGCCGGAGGGGGAATCAACCATGGAGGGCTTCTACATCAACACCATAGCCCTTCCGATGAGTTGTGAGTAGTTCATCATAGACCCTAGGGTCCATAGTTATTAGCTAGATGGCTTCTTCTCTCTTTTTGGATCTCAATACCATGTTCTCCCCCTCTCTTGTGGAGTTCTATTCGATGCAACTCTTTTTGCGGCGTGTTTGTCGAGATCCGATGAATTGTGATTTTATGATCAAGTTTATCTATGAGAAATATTTGAATCTCCTCTGAATTCTTTTATGTATGATTGAGTTATCTTTGCAAGTCTCTTAGAATTATCAGCTTGGTTTGGCCTACTAGATTGATCTTTCTTGCAATGGGAGAAGTGCTTAGCTTTGGGTTCAATCTTGCGGTGTCCTTACCCAGTGACAATAGGGGTTGCAAGGCACGTATTTTGTTGCCATCGATGATAAAAAGGTGGGGTTTATATCATATTGCATGAGTTTATCCCTCTACATCATATCATCTTTCTTAATGCGTTACTCTGTTCTTATGAACTTAATACTCTAGATGCATGCTGGATGGCGGTCGATGTGTGGAGTAATAGTAGTAGATGCAGGCAGGAGTCGGTCTACTTGTCACGGACGTGATGCCTATATACATGATCATGCCTAGATAATCTCATAATTATTCGCTTTTCTATCAATTGCTCGACAGTAATTTGTTCACCCACCGTAATGCTTATGCTATCTTGAGAGGAGCCTCTAGTGAAACCTATGGCCCCCGGGTCTATCTTTTATCATATAAGCTTTCAATTTACTTTTATTTGCATCTTTACTTTTCCAATCTATATTATAAAATACCAAAAATATATTTATCTTATCATGCTATCTCTATCAGATCTCACTTTTGCAAGTGGCCGTGAAGGGATTGACAACCCCTTTATTGTGTTGGTTGCGAGTTCTTTGTTTGTTTGTGTAGGTGCGTGGGACTTTTGAGGAGCCTCCTACTGGATTGATACCTTGGTTCTCAAAAACTGGAAATACTTACGCTATTATTGCTGCATCACCCTTTGCTCTTCAAGGAAAACCAATGCAAGCTCAAGACGTAGCAATCTGCAACAAAGTATTTAGTAGCAAAGTAGTATGGAAGTAACGGTAACGGTGGCAAAAGCAAAAGTAGCAGTTTTGCAGTAATCATAACAGTGGCAACGAAAAAGTAACTTAGGAAAGAACAATATTTGAAAAGCTCGTAGGCAATGGATCAGTGATGGATAATTATGTCGGATGCGATTCCTCATGCAACCATTATAACATAGGGTGACATAGAACTAGCTCCAGTTCATCAATGTAATGTAGGCATGTATTCCGAATATAGTCATACGTGCTTATGGAAAAGAACTTGCATGACATCTTTTGTCCTACCCTCCCATGGCAGTGGGGTCCTATTGGAAACTTAGGGATACTAAGGCCTCCTTTTAATAGAGTACCGGACCAAAGCATTAACACTTAGTGAATACATGAACTCCTCAAACTATGGTCATCACCGGGAGTGGTCCCGATTATTGTCACTTCGGGGTTGCCAGATCATAACACATAGTAGGTGACTATTGATTTGCAATATAAGATCAAGAACTCACATATATTCATGAAAACATAATAGGTTTAGATTTGGAATCATGGCACTCGGGCCCTAGTGACAAGCATTAAGCATGGCAAAGTCATAGCAACATCAATCTTAGAACATAATGGATACTAGGGATCAAACCCTAACAAAACTAACTCGATTACATGGTAAATCTCATCCAACCCATCACCGTCCAGCAAGCCTATGATGGGATTACTCACGCACGGCAGTGAGCATCATGAAATTGGTGATGGAGGATGGTTGATGATGATGATTGCGACGGATTTCCCTCTTCGGAGCCCCGAACGGACTCCAAATCAGCCCTCCCAGGAAGATTAGGGCTTGGCGACGGCCCCGTATCGTAAAACGCGATGAATCCTTCTCCTTTATTCCCCAAGTGAATATATGGAGTTGGGGTTGAGGCCGGTGGAGTCCCAGGGGGCCCACAAGGTAGCCCCCCCCCCCCCCGGGGGGGGGAGGGGGCTGCACCCTCGTGGACAGGGTGTGGGCCCCCTGATGCTGATTCTTTCGCCAATATTTTTTATTAATTCCAAAACGTGTCTCCATGGATTTTCAGGTCATTCCGAGAACTTTTATTTCTACACAAAAATAACACCATGGCAGTTCTGCTGAAAACAGCGTCAGTCGGGGTTAGTTCCATTCAAATCATGCAAGTTAGAGTCCAAAACAAGGGAAAAAGTGTTTGGAAAAGTGGATACGTTGGAGACGTATCACAACGTTAGGAGCAGCTTGAGAGGCTGACCCGTGGTTGGCCTGCGTGCCTGCATGCAAGCGGGACCCGGACATGCCGTCCGAGGCATGCAGAGGCGGTGCCGACTCGGGGGTGGCATGCGTGCCTGCATGCGAGCGGGACCCGGGCGTGCCGTCCAAGGCATACAAAGGCGGTGGCGCCAATGGATCATGGACGTCGAGCGGTAGGGGTGACGCCGCGGGAACCTACACAGGAGAACTAACAACAACAACACCAGGTGCATTAGCCAGTAACAAAGTAATGTCATAATTACGCATGTCGGTACTCTAAGTAACTGGCTCATCTGACGGAAATGACGCAGGAAGGAGTTTGGAGACATCTAAAGTGGCACCGGAGGTGTCATAGGGAAACATCGTCTCGTCAAACATGACCAGTGGAGCGATTAAGGCACTTGTAGCCTTTATTCATGGGACTATAACTAAGAAACACACACATCCTAGAGCGAAACTCGAGTTTACGTGAATTATACTTATGCAAACTAGGCCAACACGCACAACCAAAGGTGCGGAGAAAAGAATACTCAGGAAGCATGTTGAGGAGGCGAAACACGGGTGTGGCATTGTTGATAACAGGCGTAGGCATCCTATTGATGAGATAGCAAGCAGTAAGAAACGCCTCGTCCCATAACCGAAGAGGTAGTGAGGAGTGCGCTAGGAGATCTAGACTCGTCTCAATGAGATGACGGTGCTTGCGTTCAGTTATACCATTTTGTTGGGAGGTATGTGGACAAGACACACGATGAGCAATGCCGGTGCACTAAAAATAAGCATGGAGACGGTGATACTCACCCTCCTAGTCTGACTGAACAGAATGAACCTTAGCATTCAAGAGACGCTCAACATGGTTTTGAAAAGTGTAAAAAATGCTCTCAACATCAGATTTATGCTTGATCAAGTATATCCAGCAATAACGACTATAGTCATCAATGAAGCTGACATAGTACTTAAAACCCCCGGAAGATGGCAAAGCAGGCCCCCAAACATTGGTATGAATAAGCTCAAGTGGTGATGTAGAAACACAAGTAGAATAATTATATGGTAATTGGTGACTCTTAGCACGCTGACAAGCATCACACACGGAAGACTCAATGTTTGGAGAGCACAACAATTTATTTGAGCTAACAATGGTATGTGTCGGATGTTGGGTTCCGGCAGACCCTTAAGGTTCAAACTCTGGGCTGTGCGCGAAGATCTTCCCCCTACCACTCTACGTCCGATCGCCTCGCGAGAATCTAAGCTAAACGATGAACAACACGAGGGACACAATATTTATACTGGTTCGGGCCACCGTTATGGTGTAATACCCTACTCCAGTGTGTGGTGTGGTGGATTGCCTCAGGGGCTGATGATGAACAGTACAAAGGACGAATAGCCTCGCAAGAGGTGTTCTTGAGCTGGTGCGATGAACTGCTTGGATGAGTTTGGTCGCCTATCGATCTAATGAGAACTCTCTCTGATCTCCCTTCTACTGTGGTGGCTAGCCCTATATATAGAGGCCCTGGTCCTCTTCCCAAATATTGAGCGGGAAGGGCGCCAACAACGGCCATTTTGAAGGGGAACATCTAGTACAAGTTAACCTGACTAAAGTTGGTCTTCGGCTGCCAAAGGCACTGGCGATGACGCCGTCTTGGGCTCCACGGTGACCTCCAGCCTGCCGCCCTATAGGACTTGGTCTCGTTGCACTGAAATGGAAACCTTTGCTTAATGCCTCAGTACTCCACGCCTGTGCTTGCCCCCTTTGCACCAAAGAGGAACAAGGACACTGCATGGGCCGGCACCCGCCTGGCGCCCGCCTGGTCTCGATCATCACGGCTTGCGTCACGAGCACCTCGCGATGTACCCCTGCCTTGATCTCTCCGCCTCCTCGCGAGCCTGCCCGGCGAGGCCGCTCCTCAGGAAGCCTCGAGTCGTCCGCCCCGTGAGGCTTGGCCCCTCGCGAGGGTCTTGAGTCTTGCGCTGATGAAGATGGGCCATACTGGGCCACCACTCGAGCCACGCTGCAGGCCACAGGCAGGCAAGTCTGGGGACCCCCGTTCCCAGAACGCCGACAGTAGCCCCCGGGCCCAAGGCACGCTCAGACTTGGCTTAGCAGGGAAGCGAACGGGCAAGTGCGGAGTGATGTCTACTACACAACCTTCTTCTTGTAGACGTTGTTGGGCCTGCAAGTGCACAGGTTTGTAGGATAGTAGCAAATTTCCCTCAAGTGGATGACCTAAGGTTTATCAATCCGTAGGAGGCGTAGGATGAAGATGGTCTCTCTCAAACAACCCTGCAACCAAATAACAAAGAGTCTCTTGTGTCCCCAACACACCCAATACAATGGTAAATTGTATAGGTGCACTAGTTCGGCGAAGAGATGGTGATACAAGTGCAATATGGATAGTAGATAAAGGTATTTGTAATCTGAAATTATAAAAACAGCAAGGTAGCGAGCGATAAAAGTGAGCGTAAACGGTATTGCAATGATAGGAAACAAGGCCTAGGGTTCATACTTTGACTAGTGCAAGTTCTCTCAACAATAATAACATAGATAGATCATATAGAGATCCCTCAACATGCAACAAAGAGTCACTCCAAAGCCACTAATAGCGGAGAACAAATGTAGAGATTATGGTAGGGTACGAAACCACCTCAAAGTTATTCTTTCGGATCGATCTATTAAAGAGTTCATACTAGAATAACACCTTAAGACACAAATCAACCAAAACCCTAATGTCACCTAGATACTCCATTGTCACCTCAAGTATCCGTGGGCATGATTATACGATATGCATCACACAATCTCAAATTCATCCAACCAACACAAAGTACTTCAAAGAGTGCCCCAAAGTTTCTACCGGAGAGTCAAGAAAACATGTGCCAACCCCTATGCATAGGTTCATGGGCGGAACCCGCAAGTTGGTCACCAAAACATACATCAAGTGGCACGTGATATCCCATTGTCACCACAGATAAACACAGCAAGACATTCATCAAGTGTTCTCAAAGTAAAGACTCAATCCGATAAGATAACTTCAAGAGGGAAACTCAATTCATCACAAGAGAGTAGAGAGGGAGAAACATCATAAGATCCAACTATAATAGCAAAGCTCGCAATACATCAAGATCGTGCCATAGAGAGAACACGAGAGAGAGAGAGAGAGATCAAACACATAGCTACTGGTACATACCCTCAGCCCCGAGGGTGAAGTACTCCCTCCTCGTCATGGAGAGAGCCAGGATGATGAAGATGGCCACCGGTGACGGATTCCCCCTCCGGCAGGGTGCCGGAACAGACTCCCGAGAGGTTTTTGGTGGCTACAGATGCTTGCGGCGGCGGAACTCCCGATCTATCTTGATCTTCAATGGTTTTAGGGTACGTAGGCTTATATAGGTGAAAGAAGTCGGTCGGGAGGTGCTCGAGGGGCCCATGAGACAGGGGGCGCGCCCAGTAGGGGGGGCTCCCCCTATCTCCTGGCCTCCTCGAGTATCTTCTGACGTGAACTCCAAGTCTCCAAGATGATAATCTTCCAAAAAACCACGCTGCCGAAGGTTTCATTCCGTTTGGACTCCGTTTGATATTCCTTTTCTTCGAAATACTGAAACAGGCAATAAAACAACAATATGGGCTGGGCCTCCGGTTAATAGGTTAGTCCCAAAAGTAATATAAAAGTGTATAATAAAGCCCGTAATCATTCAAAACACATGATAATATAGCATGAATTCTTCATAAATTATAGATACGTTGGAGACGTATCAGCATCCCCAAGCTTAATTCCTACTCGTCCTCGAGTAGGCAAATGATAAAAGAAAGAATTTATGAAGTGTGAATGCTAGAAGGTGCACAAGTTTGATCAATGATAATTTCAATCACCCTTTCTAGCATGATAATATGTCATAATAGTAGTTCATCTCATAAAACTTCTCACGATAAAGTAACAAGCAATTCACATGTCAAAGCATAGACCATAAACATTCTTGAAAACTAGCAAACTTCATTCTTAGTCATCAAACAATTGCAATTCATCTTATTTTCAGGAAAGCAAACTCCACATACTCAACTATCGTACTGTAAAGGGGTAGCTGCCCGTGTCGCTCTGACTAGGGCGACTCATGCGGTGACCGAAAACCTAGCCGCCGCCACCCCATCTCCCACCTCTCTCCCCCTCGCCACCGCCGAAGGACGCCGCTGGAAGAATCCCGCGCGGCCGACGGCAGCGGCGGGGCACTGCTCTCTGCGATGGGCGCTAGGTGGGCGGGTGGCCTGGCCCCTGGTGCCGGCGGCGCCCGCGGCTGCGTTTCAGCCTCCTGGTCGTCCGTTTTCGGCTGGCCGACGAAGGATCCGGCGGTGCCGGGTGCGGATCCGGCTCTCTCTCGGCTCGCAGCACCCATAGCTCCCCTCGCCACCCCCATCCTCTCTGGCGGTCGATGCACCCCGCTCCACCTCGCCTCGCTCCCCACGGATCCTCCTCCACCCCGTCCTCCTGCGCGACCGGAGCCGGGCGGCCACAGATTCGGCGCTGGCGTCCGCTCCCCTCCACATCGATGACCCGTCCTGCGCCTCCACCCCGCTCGCCCTCCCCGCCCCCGCCTCCCTGCGCGCCCGTCACGGACGGGCTGTGGCTGGTCCGGTGGATCCTTCGGCGGACCCCTCCTCGCCTTAGGCCACCGCAGGTCCCTGCCGGGAAGACCCTCCACTCGGGTGCCCCCACCCTCTGTCCACCTCCGACGCCGCCGGTTCCTGCCGGGAAGGAACTCCATTCGACAGTGCCCCCACCCCCCTGTCGTGGTACAACGGCCCCCGCTACTCCACTACCCCACCTCGTCTCCACCCTCCTCACCGGCGGCCTGCTCCACTCATCCTTCCTTGGTTCACCATCCACCTCACATGTCTGTCTCGGTCCTGTCCTCTGTCGCCCCTCGACTCCACTTGGATGGCGGCCTACCATTAACGGATGTGCTATGGGAGAAATCCCCGCTGACCTTGTCAGCTAACCACGGTGGCGCTACTCCAGCGTCGCTTACCCTCTTGGGGGCGTGGATCATGTGCCATCCTGTCTCTCGGTCCGGATTCGCAGCTCTCGGCTCTGACCTCTGGGAATTTAATCGGTTATGCTCCAGGTGAAAGCTCTATCACGGTGTCATCCTCGGATGTCGTCCACCTTCTTGAAGGCGTCACTAGGGAGCTCCTTGCCGCCCTTCATCCTCCGTTACCCTTGGGGGTTGGTCATCCTCCGCTCTGCTAGCTCAAGAACCTCTCATGTATGCCGTCTGTTTTGGTGAGCTTCGTGCTCTTCGTGCTATCTTGGTTCATCTTTGCTCAACAACGACGCAACGATGCCTCCCCACCTTGCTAATCGTGTCGGCTTGCTGTGGTGGAGCTTCTAGTTAAGGTTCATGATGGGTCACTCGTTGATTGGTGCTGCTCCTCTGTTGTGCCAAGGGGATGGTAAGCACGCTGGTGTGGTGCGTTAGGATAGTTGTTTAGTGTTGGTATTGTGATTCCTCGACGACACACCACTTCCACTCGATTTTTATGGTGGTGGTCTCTTGGCTTGCTGGCTAGGTAGTGCTTTCTTCGGGGCGTCTCCATATGTTCTCATCCTATGTAATCCTCCCCCCCCCCCGTACGGTTTTTTTTT
>NC_041389.1:334528351-334562335 GCF_002162155.2 Triticum dicoccoides | reverse complement strand
TTATAAACGGGGTCAACCTGTTAAGGTTTTCGATCCGTTTTTCCTTATAAACTGGATCAAACACTTGGCATTTTGGCCACTTTGAGCAATATATTCAGGTGGGGACTCTCTCCCCCCGGTGACCGTTCAAAAAAAACATACTCAACTATCATATAGTCTTCTACAATTGCTAACACTCACGCAATACTAATGGTTATGGAGTTTCAATCGAACACTAAGAAAGATAGGGGCTTATAGTGTTGCCTCCCAACGTATTCACCTTTGGGTGATGTCAACAATAATAGTTCATGCTAACTTACATCCAATTGGATATATATATCAGGATCACCCCATCACAAAGTGCTTGCCAAAGGATAAAATGAAAAAGGGAAAGGTGAAAATCACCTTGACTCTTGCATAAAAGTAAAAGACATAAAGTAAAAGATAGGCCCTTCGCAGAGGGAAGCAGAGGTTGTCATGCGCTTTTAGGGTTGGATACACAAAATCGTAATGTAAAAGAACATCACTTTATATTGCCCCTTGTATATGAACCTTTATTATGCAGTCTGTCGCTTTTATTGCTTCCATAACAAGATCGTACAAAGCTTATTTTCTCTGCATTAATAAGTCATGCATATTTAGAGAGCAATTTTTATTGCTTGCACTAATGAGAACTTACTTGAAGGATCTTACTCAATCCATAGGTAGGTATGGTGGACTCTCATGGCAAAAATTGGGTTTAAGGATATTTGGAAGCACATGTAGTATCTCTACTTGGTGCAAGGAATTTTGGCTAGCATGAGGGGGAAAGGCAAGCTCAACATGTTTGAATGATCCATGACGATATACTTTAACTGAGATGTCGGAAAACATAAACCATTATGTTATCTTCCTTGTCCAACATCAACTCTTTAGCATGTCATACTTAATGAGTGCTCCCAACTATAAAAGATGTCTAGGATAATATATTTATATGTGAAATCTCTCTTCCTTCAATATTCTTGCATGAATTGTTCAAATGACTAATACAATGCTTGCTAACCGTCAATAAATTTACAACCTCTACTTCTTAGATGTGAAGTCATTACTCCCCATGCGATAAGCAAATGAAACATATATAATTTCAGATTTATGACATTCAACTCATTCAACCATTTACTCATAGGATATAAGTGAAGCACACGAGTAAGCGAAAAACTACTCCAAAAAGATATAAGTGAAGATCAATGAGTAGCTAAATAATTACGTAACTATGTGAAGACTCTCTCTCAATAAAGAATTTTAGATCTTGGTATCTTATTCAAACAGCAAGCAAAAAAATGACATTGCAAGGATAGCACAACTCATGTGAAGAAGCAAAAACTTAGGCTCAACCGATACTAACCGATAGTAGTTGAAGAAGAAAGGTGGGATGCCTACCGGGGCATCCCCAAGCTTAGATGCTTGAGACTTCTTAAAATGTTATCTTGGGGTGCCTTGGGCATCCCCAAGCTTGAACTTTTATTTCTCCTTAATTCCTCTCATATCATGGTTTCTCTTTTTATCAAAAAGCTTCATCCACAACAAACTCAACAAGAACTCGTGAGATAGGTTAGTATAAACCAATGCAAAACCTTATCATTTTCTACTGTAACAAATCACTAAAATTATTATTCAACGTTGCATACTAAATGCCTCTTCATATTTAATACTCCTATCCTCAAATAGAATCATTAAACAAGCAAACATATGCAAACAATGCAAACATAACAGCAATCTGCCAAAACAGTACAGTCTGTAAAGAATGCAAGATTATCAATACTTCCCTAACTCCAAAAATTATAAAAAAAATACTACGCTGTAGAATATTTATCAGAGCTCAATATGCAAAAAGATTCAACATTATACCATTCTCTGACTTTTCTAGGGAATTTTTGCAACAGCGGTAAACTTTCTGTTTTCAAACAGCAACATGTACTAGCAAAATAAGCATGGTAAAGGCTATCCTTGACATTTTTATTGAAAATAAAGATGCAAAAAAATATTCTAAATAACAACAAGCTAATACTAACAAGTCTACGTAGGCTTATATAGGTGAAAGAAGTCGGTCGGGAGGTGCTCGAGGGGCCCACGAGACAGGGGGGCACGCCCAGTAGGGGGGGCACGCCCCCCTATCTCCTGGCCTCCTTGAGTATCTTCTGACGTGAACTCCAAGTCTCCAGGATGATAATCTTCCAAAAAATCACGCTGCCGAAGGTTTCATTCCGTTTGGACTCTGTTTGATATTCCTTTTCTTCAAAATACTGAAACAGGCAATAAAACAACAATATGGGCTAGGCCTCTGGTTAATAGGTTAGTCCCAAAAGTAATATAAAAGTGTATAATAAAGCCTGTAATCATTCAAAACACATGATAATATAGTATGAATGCTTCATAAATTATAGATACATTGGAGACGTATCACGGAGCGCCACGGGGCCCATCAGCCTGCGGCCTTGGGCGCCACGGGGCGGTTGATTGGACGTGGGCGTCTCCGCTTCCCCAAGCTGCCTCGGCAACTGCTCGACTTGACAAGTCCCTGCATGCAGAAAGGGGTCATGATTACCTGTGATCGTGGAGGCCGACGGTTGGCCTCCTTCGGTTATAAATGCGGGAGAGCGCAGGCCCCCGCTGCATAGCTTTCCCCTTGCTTCTTCTTTCTCCCCATCCTAGCTGCTCGCCGCGTTCCATGGCGCCGCCGAAGAGGTTCTCGGCCACGGAGAAGGGAAAGGCCCTTCGGGAAGGGCCTGACTCTCCCTTGCCCAAGCACGGCCGGGGTCGTCCCCGCAAGCATCTTGCGATTCCCGCAGCGGCTCCCCGCGGTCGCAGCTGTGATCTCCCGCGTGGCGATGGGCGCCTGGTGAGTGAAGGAGGGTGCGTCGTGGGCGCGCGGCCTCCCAGGCCGCGCTTCCATTCGGCGGAGGTGCTGCCGGAGTTCGTTGTGTGGTCAGTGGACCCAACCGGCAGCTTGCTCCAGCTTCCCCGCTTCTTTGCAGGCAAACTCCCGGCCAGTGCTCCTGGCGGCCTCTGGCTTCAAGCGGACGATTTCTGCAGCAGGGCCTCCTGGGCCTCACTGGAGATCTCCTTCGCCGGGAACGTGGCTCTGGCCCGCGGCTGGCAAACGTTCGCCCGCGCGCGTGGCCTGAGCCAGCGGTGCACCCTGCATTTCAAGTTCGACGGAGACGCCAGCCTCTATGTGAGGGTGTTGGGAGAAGATGGTCGTCGCGCTGGGTGCTGTCCCGAAGATGATGACGGCGACCGGGTGCCCAGCCTCGACAATGGTCGAGACGAAGGCGAAGGTGGGCGCATGGCCGACGGCGTTCACAGCTCGCCAAGCCTCGGTGGCTCCCCTTCGGATGGCAGCTCCTCCAGCGGTGGCCGTGACCAGCCACCGCGCCGTCGCGCTCACCTTGAGGGTGGTAGCGGGTCAACCCGTCATCGCGCCTCAGTGAAGCATGAGGAGGGGTCTGACTGAGCTTCGGAGGCAGTACGAGCCCCCTC
The DNA here is from genome assembly GCF_002162155.2 of Triticum dicoccoides. Classification (NCBI taxonomy): domain Eukaryota; kingdom Viridiplantae; phylum Streptophyta; class Magnoliopsida; order Poales; family Poaceae; genus Triticum; species Triticum dicoccoides. Next base: position 334,558,837 of record NC_041389.1, on the reverse strand, counting down.
CATGAGCCGGTGTCAGGCAAGCCATGTCTATTTTGTTTCCCTCCCTTTCCTGCACAAAGAGAGAGTAGTGTGGGGCCCCGTAGGGGCGTGCTGAACTGTTGTTGTTTAACTATTATGCTACTTTCATTGTCCCCATGCTGTGTTTTGGTGCTGCGTGCTCGTATGTAAGAACCACTTAGCTCTGGGGGACTTGCCACAGTCTTCGCTTCTCGAGGTTGCGGCCTCGTCGCGTGCCTTGTGACCTGCAAGGATTAGTCAAGAGAGGTAACTTTCGGTCTTGGTCGTGAGGGCGACCGCCTCAGGTCCTGTGTTCGCGTCGTGATGCCCATGGGGCACGGACCAGGAGGAGTGCTCCCGTGGTGGACTTGGATAGGAAAGCCTCACGAGCTGGGTCAGAAAAAGCTCGCGAGGGCACCCGCGCAGCCCCCTCGCGAGACTTGCGAAAGAGAAAACGAGTCTGGTGGGCGACAAAGACAGAGAATCACGGGTTGGGATGGCAACAACACTAAAAGCAACTCCAATAAAATTTCAAACAAGGATGAACAAGCCAACTGCAGAAAGCAAATGAAAAAGCCGCGTCCGGCACCTAATCTAGCCTTCGACGTCTTCTCACTAGCGTGGAGCTAAGTGCTGCCACTGGGCGTGGGCGGGAGCCCCCGAGGCCCGAGGGCAGCTCTCCAGAGACTCCGGGGCGTGTACAGCCCCAACTCATTATTACGTGAGAGTGTCATGGGCGGCGAGCTTCACAGGCATTGGCCTTCTTCACAGGCTCCGGGCCTTTCTAGGGGTGATGAGCTTCACAGGCACCGGGCCTTTCTCGGTACAACTAGCTTCACGGGCGTTGGCCTTCTTCACAAGCACCTGGCCTTTCTCGGTACAACTAGCTTCACAGGCGCCGGGCCTTCTTTATAGGCATTGGGCCTTCCTTCAAAGGTAGAATTTCCAGAGGTGCTGGATGTTCCACGCGTTCGGGATGGGCACCCCCTCCCGAGTCTCCAAGCGCGCAGCGCCAGGCCTGGAGACATGAACAACCTTGAACAGGCCCTCCCACATGGGCGAGAGCTTGTGCAGCCCTTCCCTGGAGAGCACCCGCCTGAGCACGAGGTCACCTACCTCAAGGGTCCTGGGGCGGATGCTGCGGCAGTGATACCGCCACAATGCCTGTTGGTACCTTGCTGCCCGAAGCGCGGCCTCCCGGCGGTGTTCCTCTCCCAGCACAAGGTCCACCCCCTGCATGGCATCCTGCCGTGACTCGTTGAAATCCAGGACCCGCGCGGAGTGATGCCTGACCTCGTGAGGAAGGACTGCCTCAGCCCCGTAGATGAGGAAGAACGGGGTTTCGCCAGTCAACTTGGTAGCGGTTGTGTGGATGGACCATAGCATAGACTGAAGCTCGTCGTGCCAGCCCCTGCCGCAGGCCTCCAGCTTCTTCTTGAAGGTTCGGGTTTTGAGGCCTTTCAGGACCTCCACGTTGGCGCGTTCAGCCTAGCCGTTGCTCCGAGGGTGTGCCACCGAAGCGTAGCGTATCTGCGTTCCAAGGTTAGCACAATATGTTTTGAAGAGATTGCTGGTGAACTACAAACCGTTGTCGGTGATGATGCGATTAGGCACCCCAAACCGACTCACGAGGCCCTCGGTGGATTTGACTGCTGAGCCAGCCGGGATGGTGCGGACGGCTTCCACCTCTGCCCACTTTGTGAACTTGTCGATGGCGACGTAGAGGTAGCAGTAGCCCCCTGGCGCCCGGGGAAACGGGCCAAGGATGTCCAGTCCCCAAACTGCGAATGGCCATGAAAGGGGGATGGTTTGCAGGCCCTGAGCCGGCTGATGGATCTTCTTAGCGTGGAACTGACTGGCTTCACAAGCTTTGACCAGTTCGATTGCATCGTTGAGTGCTGTTGGCCAATAGAACCCTCTCTGAAATGCCTTTCCGACTAGGGTCCATGAAGACGAGTGGTGCCCACAGTCCCCACCATGAATGTATGCCAGTAACGCTTTCCCTTGCTCCCCGGAGATGCAACACAGGGAAACATCATTCGGCCGCTTTTGGTAGAGTTCTCCGTCTTGGATGCAGTAGGCCCTGGCCTGCCGCACCACGCGTTCTGCGTCCTCCTCCTTCTCTGGTAGAGTCCCTTGCGTTAGGTAATCTTTGAATTATGCGGTCCAACATCCCTCCTGAGGCTCTAGTGCCAGGAGCAGGCGAGCTCCCGAGGTCGGGCCGCGGGCCAGGGCTCCCGAGGCAGGCGGTTGAGGGAGCTCCTCCCGAGGCTGCGCTGTACTTGGTTGCATCAGTGCTGCTGAGGGTCTGAAGAGTCGTTCCTCAAAGACGCCGGGCTCCTGAGGCAGCCGCCTGGACGCCCTCCTGGCAATGTCATCAGCCTCTTGATTGGTGCCGCGGGGCACGTGCTGCAACTCTAACCCCCAAAACTGCTTCTCCATCCTGCGGACCTCCGCAAGGTATGCTTCCATGTGTTCGTCCTTCGGCTCGTATACCTTGTTGGAGAAGTTGACGAGGAGTTGTGAATCGCCCTTGATGATGAGGCGCTTTACCCCCAAGGCGGTTGCAGCTTTCAAGCCTGCTATCAGGCCCTCATATTCTGCTATGTTATTGGAGACCTTCTCTCCATGCTGGAACCAGAGTTGCACGACATAATAGAGCTTGTCCTGAGTGGGAGATATGAGCATTGCGCCTGCCCCTGCGCCATGTCGCGAGAACGCCCCGTCGAAGTACATGACTCAGCCGTCTGGTGCTTCACTTCCTGGGGAAAGCGACCGATCCTCGCCCGCTTCGAGCCCTGGTGCCTCCGTCCATTCCGCCAAGAAATCCGCAAGTGCGGCTCCCTTGATGACCCTGGTCGTGCTGAATTCCAGCTGAAATGCTTGCAACTCAATGTTCCATTCAGCGACCCTTCCAGCTGAGTTGGGGCTCCTTAGTACCCTTTCCAAGGGATATGCCGAGACGACCTTGATGGGGTGACCTTGAAAGTAATGCCGCAGCTTGCGTGAGGCCACTAGCAACGCAAGGAGGAGTTTCTGAGGCATGGGGTATCGCGCCCTCACGTCACGCAGCACCGTGCTAACGAAGTACACAGGATACTCGACGAGGTTGAGAGCGCTAGTGTGGCATGTGTCTTTTGGAGGTCGAGGCGCCTCCTGAGACGATGGAGCCCCCGGCGCCTGGTCGCCTGGCGGGGCCTCCTCCACTCTGGGTGCGTCCCCCTGCTGAGGCTGATCCCCATCTATTGTGGTCGTGGTCTTCGCGAGGCTTTCCTAGCCTTGTTCCGCTTCGGCCGGGGCTGCGACTGACGCGGTCTTGGCCCGGCGCTCCTCCCGACCGCCACCAGGGTTGCGCTGGCGGAGTAGGGCGTGGCTGCAAGGTAGAGCACCAAGGGCTCCTGAGGGCATAGAGCTACCATCACCGGAGGGTTGGTAAGGTACTTCTTGAGATCTTGGAATGCTTTGTTAGCCTCTTCAGTCCATTCGAACGGGCCCTTTTTCTTCATCAGCTTGAAGAAAGGCAGTGCTCGTTCCCCCAGCTTGGAGATGAAGCGTCCCAACGCGGTTACCCGCCCGGTGAGCTTCTGCATTTCTCTGAGGGTCTTCGGCGAACTCATGTCTTCGACTGCCTTGACCTTCTCTGGGTTAGCCTCGATACCTCTGTGCGACACGAGGAAGCCCAAAAGCTTACCTGAAGGGACTCTGAATACGCACTTCTCTGGGTTGAGTCGCAGGTCCACTTCGCGAAGACGCGCGAAGGTTTCTTCTAGGTCCTGTATCAGGATCTTCGCCTCCCGAGACTTCACCACAATGTCGTCGACATAGGCCTCGGCGTTTCTCCCGAGCTACCGGCCCAAGGCGGTGTGCATCAGTCGCTGAAAGGTCGCGCCCGCATTGCGCAACCCGAACGGCATGCAGGTATAGCAGTATACTCCGCATGGGGTCAGGAAGGCCGTTTTATCCACATCTTCTACCGCCATCTTAATTTGGTGATAGCCTGAGAAGGCATCCAGGAAGCACAGCAAGTTGCACTCGGCGGTGGAGTCGATGATCTGGTCGATGCGAGGGAGCGGGAATGGATCCTAAGGGCAAACCTTGTTGAGGTTGGTGAAGTTGACACACATGCGCTCTTTCCCTCCCTTTTTTGGCACAACAACAGGGTTGGCCAGCCATTCAGGATAGCGAACCTCGCGAATGACACCGGCAGCCTCCAACTTGCGGGTTTCTTGGATGATGAAGACCTGCTTCTTGGTGGACTGTCGCCTTGCCTTCTGCTTCATGGGGCGCACGTTCAGATGGTGCTCAATCACCTCTCTTGGGACCCCTGCTAGCTGATTAGGTTCCCATGCAAACACCGCCTTGTTCGCGCATAGAAATTTCACCAGGGCCTCCTCCTTCTCAGGGTCGAGATTGGCGCCTATGGTGAAGGTGGCACCAGAAGATCCATCTTCGTCGACCGGTACTTGCTTGGTGTCCGCCTTGTCTTGGGTGAATAGCTGCTTCTTCTTGGCCGGCGCAGCCCCCTTGGGCTCGAGGGCGTCAGCGCTGGCGGGTTGCACCACTGCGGCCGCCTTGAAAGCAAGCTTGAGTGCCTGCAGGGCATCCCTCGCGTCTCCAGGAACGGTAAGGACGCCGCTGTTTCCGGGCATCTTCATGAGGTTGTACGCCAGGTGAGTCGCCGCCATGAACTGGGCCAAGGCAGGGTAGCCGAGGATGGCGTTATACGGTAGGCCGATGGGGGTGATGTCGAAGTCGACCGGCTCCGTGCGGGAGTTGTCGTGGGTGCCGAAGGTCACCGGGAGGCGGATCTGCCCCAAGGAGCCGGTGGAACCGCCTCCGGCACCCGAGAAGGGCCTGCTGGGCTGGAGTCGCTCCAGCGGCACGTGGAGGAGGCTGAAGGCCTCCACCGAGAGCACGTTGAGGCCGGCACCGCCATTGATGAGGGTCCTGGTGATGGCCACCTGGCAAATGGTTGGGGTGCATAGCATTGGGAGCGCGCCCGAGCAGGCGGTGTTGGAGGGGTGATCGTCCGAGCTGAAGGTCAAATCGGCCTTAGGTGCCACCTAGCCCAGGGGGGCTCCATGGCGCTTGAGGACGGCACCAATCCGGCGGACGTACGGCTTGACATGGCGGCTCGAAGGTGGCGCCAGTGAGCCGCCCAGGAGAGTTGCGACGCCGGGGGCGCCGGTGCAGCATACTGGGCGAGGAAGCGGTTGTGCAACTCCTCCCAAGAGGCCATAGAAGCCGCTGGCAGGTGGAGCAAACACATGCGCGGGACGCCAGTGAGGGCCATGGGCAGCTAGTTAGCCATGACCCTGTCGTCGCCCCCCGCCTCGAGGACGGCCTCCTCATCCGCCAGCAGGAAGGCTAGCGGATCCGTCATGCGGTCGTAGCGTGGCGGCATGTCTGGCTTGAACTTGTTCGGCCACTGCACCTGCCGTAAGGTGGGGGCCAGGGCCCAGAGCCCCCTGGCCCCAGCACTGGCGCCGGCCACCGGAGCCGGAGGCACGATGTCCGTCATGAGGGAGAAGTGCAGTGCTGATGGAGAGCGGTCCGACGGAAGGCAGAGCTCCAGCACACCCCTACCTGGAGCGCCAAATGTCAGATGTTGGGTTCCGGCAGACCCTTAAGGTTCGAACTTTGGGGTGCATGCGAAGATCTTCCCCCTACCACTCTACGTCCGATCGCCTCGCGAGAATCTAAGCTAAACGATGAGCAACATGAGGGACACAAGATTTATACTGGTTCGGGCCACCGTTGTGGTGTAATCCCTACTCCAGTGTGTGGTGTGGTGTATTGCCTCAGGGGTTGATGATGAACAGTACAAAGGACGAACAACCTCGCGAGAGGTGTTCTTGAGCTGGTGTGATGAACTGCTTGGATGAGTTCGGTCGCCTATCGATCTAATGAGAACTCTCTCCGATCTCCCTTCTACTGTGGTGGCTAGCCCTATATAGAGAGGCCCTGGTCCTCTTCCCAAATATTGAGCGGGAAGGGCGCCAACAATGGCCACTTTGAAGGGGAACATTGTCGCTGTCAAAACCGGCGGATCTCGGGTAGGGGGTCCCGAACTGTGCGTCTAGGCGGATGGTAACAGGAGACAAGGGACACGATGTTTTCACCCAGGTTCGGGCCCTCTCGATGGAGGTAAAACCCTACTCCTGCTTGATTAATATTGATGATATGGGTAGTACAAGAGTCGATCTACCACGAGATCAGAGAGGCTAAACCCTAGAAGCTAGCCTATGGTATAATTGTTGTTCGTCCTATGGACTAAAACTCTCCGGTTTATATAGACACCGGAGAGGGCTAGGGTTACACAGAGTCGGTTACAATGGGATGAGATCTTCATATCATATCGCCAAGCTTGCCTTCCACGCCAAGGAAAGTCCTATCCGGACACGGGACGAAGTCTTCAATCTTGTATCTTCATAGTCCGGGAGTCTGGCCAAAAGTCATAGTCCGGCCATCCGGACACCCCCTAATCCAGGACTCCCTAAGTAGCCCCCGAACCAGGCTTCAATGACGACGAGTCCGGCGCGTAGATTTGTCTTCGGCATTGCAAGGCGGGTTCTTCTCCAAAACCCATATACCTGTCGAATAGTGTCCGGCTTCTGATGAATGCCACGCTTCTCGGCTTCCGCGCCCAATAATGGCCATTTTCCATGTGTCAAAAGAATGCTAAAATACAGGGCTTCTTTTTGTCATTTACCCCCTTAGTTGCGCAAAGGGGCCGCCTATAAAAGAGACGGGGATTTTAGATCCGAAATCACACCATCTTCCCTCCGCGAGCATCCATCGGAGCGCATTCCACAAAGATCCATTCTACCATGGCCGGTCAACGCAGCTCCTCCTCTCGCCCCTCCAGCCCTCGGCCCGAAGATTGGGAGAGGTGTTCCATCCCGCACAGCAAGCTAGTAACGCTCCAAACCAAGGGGCTCCTCCCCCCAGCGTACATGGTCCCAGTTCGAGCCGGGCTTGCTACCTATAGTGGCGGAAAACAGGCGGAGAGCGTCCCCAATCCCTCCAACGGAGAGCGGGTATGCCTTGTCCCTTATTTGATAAGAGGGCTCAGATTTCCAATTCATCCGTTTCTCCGGGGGTTACTGGAGTTCTATGGCCTCCAGCTATACCACCTCACGCCTGCCTCCATACTGCATATTGCGGGCTACCTGGCCCTTTGCGAGCTATTTTTGGGCATCGAGGCCCATTTCGCACTATGGAAGAAGTTGTTCTGCCTCGTGCCCCGCTCTCAGGAGGGGTCAATTTATCAAGTGGGTGGAGCCGAACTATGGCGCATCGCCGGGACCGGTTATCCATCCGGAACCCCAAAGAAGGTGTCCGAGGACTGGCCTTCAAAATGGTTTTATATAGATGACGTCCCCCTGCCGGACCCTGTACGGATCGGCCTCCCTGAGTTCAATAATGCTCCCTTGAAGAAACACCTGAGCTGGCGTCCACGGAGCCCTCAAAGGGAAACTAACAGGGACGTCCTTTACCCGATGAGCCGGATAAGGTTGTTAGCTCATTCCGGACTGACCATGATCGAGGTCATGGCCACTTGCATTATGCAGGGGGTGCAGCCGCTTCAGTATAGAGGCCACCCCATGTGGGATTTCAACGGGGAGGACAATGCCACCCGGTGCGGTCGCAAGGGGCCGGATTCGACTGCCACTCTAACGAAGATCTTATCCGCTTTGTACAAGGGAGAAGAGGAGGAATTCCTCCATATCAACCCATGGGGCGGATTCTCTATGTACAATCCTCCAAGCTGGGTGAGCGAACACTTTCACTTGCCTATCCGTTTTCAAATTCCCATAGTTGAGTACTTAGCCTAGCAACTTTAACGCAGGAGCTATGCCAGACTGTAAAGGAGATAAACAGCCCTCCTCCACAACCCGAGGACCCGGAACGGTCCCTCGACCCAGATTCCCAAGAGGACCCGGACTTATGTCTGGAGCTGATTGACGGGGTTTTTTCATCAATTGAGTAAGGACAACACCTTAGTGGCCATTACGGCTGATTATCCCAGACTACTCCTAGCCTCAAAGGTAACCGAGACCGAAGTCCCAGTACTTTCAAGAGGATCCATCTGTGCTTATTTTTGATCGTCGTATACCAATGGCGTTTTTTGCAGGGGAAGTCCTTGAGGCAGAGGGCCGAGCCCGCGGTGGCGGGCCAACAAGGGTCATCGAGGCCCAGCGGGCTAAAAAGAAGTGCGGACCGGATCGAGACGCCGATGCAATGGTACGGCGTGCAACTTCAATGCCCAGGGTTTATGCCCTCAAGGCATACTAACGCTCATGCTCTCTTATGGAAGAAGAGCGCCCGCCGGACTATATCCACCGGCCAGGCTTCAAGGCCGGGTCCGGAAGCGGAGGCGAACACGGGGCGCACGCCGGACGTTCCTCCGACAGAGGACGCGGGCGGGCTATCTACCACCAATTTAGAGGTGGAGAGTGCCATGAACCACAGGCATCGCCGGACTGTTCTTCGTGACGCTTGTTTTTTCCAAGAGGCGTTGGACGCCTTTAATACGGGAGATGCGTACCTCCGTGCCGCTCAAAATGGTCTAGCCAGAGCCACAGAGCAGTATGTAAAAGACATACGGGTGAGAAAATCTGATGGTTATATATGTCAGTAGCCCCCGAGACTTGAAATAGTTGGAATAACTGATTTAAGGATCATTTGTTATGCAGGATCTTACAAAAAAGAATACGCAACTGTCCCAGGAGTTGGAAGCGTGCAAGGCCCAACTTGAGGCTGCACTAGCCGCAACAGGGAATGCCAAGGAGACCCCCTCTAGTAATATATGCTTCGAAAGATGAGTATGTTGTGAAGTGCGGCATGTGTGTAATTCTGACAATAACAGTGCAGATGGCGCCGGAGTGGATCCGGACAAGCAGCAACTCTTGCGCCAGTTAAAGGCTGGCGAGAGCATGCTTACGAGGTTGAGGCAAGAGAAGAACAAGCTTCAAGATGCCAATACCCAGCTGGGCGAGGAACTAAAGGATGTTCGTGCTCAGCTATCGGATTCCGTAAAGGAGAATCGGCGACTTCGACGCGGCATTGTTAGTAAGTGCTTGAACGGAGTTCGGCGAGGAAGTCGATTGACAGATTTATGTCTGTAGGTATGCTGACAGGTCGGCCTGCGGAGGAAATGCCCAGTTCCGCGGGTGACCTTCTTCCCGAGCTATCACAACTGCACGAACGAGTTCGGCAGGCGATGCAAGGTGTCGTACAGGCTTTGTGGCCATCCATCTCCATGCCCGAAGGTCTTGAAGAGCTTGCAGAGAAGCTAAAGGGAGCGCGGCAGCGCTTCCGATTATGGAAGATATCGGCCTGCCGTCAAGGCGCCAGGGAGGCCTGGGCCATGGTGAAGACGCGGTACACGAAGGCTGACCCAAACCACATGGCCGTGGTTGGACCTGTGGGGCCTGATGGGAAAGAGATCCCTGTCAGTTTAGTGTATGGCCAGGTAGAGCTGGCCGCCAAGTATTCCCAACAGGACTGTAAATTGGACAGCCTGTTGGATGGTATTGAAGAAGAATATACCCAGTCAAATTGACTATGTAATTTAAAATGACATGTAAAATGTCTTCTAGCCGGATTGTAGATCATTTGTCATTGCGGACCTTTTCGCTTCAACCTCTTGACCCAATAGTCCGGAGTGTGTCCGAATACCCTCTCGGTTATGTAAGAACTGGGGTATGTTTGGAGACCAGGCGTAGGGGTCATTAGTGCTTTAGCAGACAAGTGCCCAACTAGTTATGTTATATTACATGGTTAGTAAGAAACATCTTCCAGGGAGAATAGTTCCGTTAGGGGTTCCTTTCCCTGGGGGGGCATGCCCTAAAGTGCATGTCTGAAAAAAGCATCTGGGGGCAGATAAATAAACAAGTGAAAAATCATCTTTTAGTTAATCGACCGAATATTCCCTTAAGAACGCTAGCTTTCGGCTTCACCCAGTCTGAGGTACACATCCGGCTGACCCGACAGTAACAATCGCAGAGGTGCTCCCTTTACCACCTAGCCGAACAAACGAGAACGTAGGGGTAAGCACAGGAGCCAGGCAACCCAACTTGGCCAAAATTTAAGTCATATCGATGCATATAATGGTGGATAAAAAGGTACATGCGGAAGTGTAACACATGTGTTGGGCATAAGGCCCATAAGCTTCTGATAAAGAAGCCCCCAGGTATAATTAGCGCGGGTAGCGCGTCGATGATGTGCGAACCATGCGCAAGCGAGCCCTTAAAGGCTTGTAAGGAAAAAAAGGAAGGATGGAGGAGGGAAATGTGAGGCAGCAAATGTGTAAAAAATAGACAGAGGAAGGAGACGAACACAGAGTCCGGCGCTAGGCGTAGAATCTTCGTAGGCATGCTGTGTTCCATGGGTTCGGCTCGAGTCGGTTATCCGATGCATTTCACAGACGGTACGCTCCACCAGTCAGGACTTGGTCGATTATGAAGGGACCTTCCCATTTGGGCTTGAGTTTGTCCTTTTTCTTGTCCGGCAGGCGTAGAACTAGTTCGCCAACATTGTAAGTTTTGGCTCGTACTTCTCTGCTTTGATATCTTCGAGCCTGCTGTTGATAGAATGCGGAACGGGCCTTTGCCACATCGCGCTCCTCCTCCAATGCGTCCAGGCTGTCCTGCCGATCGAGCTCGACTTCTCTTTCTTCGTACATGCGCACGCGAGGTGAGTCATGAATTATGTCGCAGGGCAGGACTGCCTCTGCCCGTATACCATAAAGAATGGTGTGAATCCGGTGGTGCGATTCGGTGTGGTCCGCAGCCCCCAGAGTACGGAGTCGAGCTCCTCTATCCAGTGCATGTTAGATTCCTTGAGGGATCGCACTAATCTGGGTTTAATGCCGCTCATGATTAGACCATTGGCTCGCTCGACTTGACCGTTAGTTTGTGGGTGATAGACTGAAGCGTAGTCGAGCTTGATGCCCATGTTTTTGCACCAGAGTTTAACCTCGTCGGCCGTAAAGTTCGTGCCGTTGTCAGTGATGATGCTGTGGGGGACACCATAATGGTGTACGACCCCTGATATGAAGTCTATCACTGGTCCGGATTCGGCCGTCTTGACAGGCTTGGCCTCTATCCATTTGGTGAATTTGTCCACCATGACCAGTAGGTATTTTTGCTTGTGTGTTCCTCCTTTAAGGGGTCCAACCATGTCAAGCCCCCAGACCGCAAAATGCCAGGTAATGGGTATAGTTTGGAGGGCGGTAGGTGGTGTGTGGCTTTGGTTAGCGAATAATTGGCAACCGACGCATCGCTGGACTAAGTCCTGAGCATCTGCCCGGGCCGTCGGCCAATAAAATCCAGTACGGAAGGCCTTACAAGGGCCCGGGCTGCGGCGTGGTGCCCGCCACGTCCGACATGAATCTCAGCCAGGAGGTTCCACCCTTCCTCTTCGGAGATACACCTTTGAAGGACTCCTGTGGTGCTTTTCTTATAAAGCTCTCCTTCATGGACTTTATAGGCTTTAGATCACTGCACTATGCGGCGTGCCTCATTTTGGTCCTCGGGAAGTTGCTGCCTAGTTAAGTAGGCTAAGAATGGTTCTGTCCACGGGGCAATTACTGCCATTATTACGTGGGCTGAGGGTGTGACTTCGTTGGCGGAGTCTTCCGTTGTGTCAGAATGTTCGGCCAGGTCCGGACTGTTATTTCTGGATTCCCCTTCCCACTGTACAGATGGCTTGAATAGCCTTTCCAGGAAAATGTTGGGGGTTACTGCATCGCGCTTTGCGCCGGTGCGTGCCAATACGTCTGCTGCCTGATTGTTTTCCCGGACTATATGGTGAAATTCGAGCCCTTCGAACCGAGCTGACATATTTAGGATGGCGTTGCGATAAGCTGCCATTTTCGGATCTTTGGCATCAAAGTCTCCATTTATTTGGGATATTGCGAGGTTCGAATCCCCACGCACCTCTAGGCGTTGAATGCCCATGTAGACTGCCATCCGGAGGCCATGTAGAAGGGCCTCGTATTCGGCTGCATTGTTGGAGTCCGTATACATTATCTGGAGTACATATTGGACTGTATCTCCTGTTGGGGACGTCAGAACGACGCCAGCCCCCAGACCCGCCAGCATTTTGGAGCCGTCAAAGTGCATGATCTAGTTGGAATATGTGTCGTACTCTTTAGGGAGTTCGGCTTCAGTCCATTCAGCGACAAAGTCGGCCAAGGCTTGCGACTTGATGGCTCGCCGTGGCTTATAGGTTATGTCGAACGGGAGGAGCTCAATGGCCCATTTGGCAATCCGGCCCGTTGCGTCGCGGTTGTTTATGATATCATTAAGAGGTACTTCGGAGGCTACTGTTATTGAACACTCTTGAAAGTAGTGTCGTAGCTTCCGGGATGCCATGAACACCGCGTATGCTATCTTTTGGTAATGCGGGTACCAGGACTTGCATGGAGTGAGGACAGTGGACACGTAGTAGACTGGTTTCTGGACAGGGAATTTGTGTCCGTCCGTTTCTTGTTCGACGACGAGGACTGCGCTTACAACTTGGTGAGTTGCCGCGATGTATAACAACATTGGTTTGCCGATGTTAGGTGCGGCCAGGACCGGGTTTGTTGCCAATATGGCTTTTATTTCTTCGAGTCCGACCATGGCGGCATCCATCCACTCAAAGTGTTCGGTGCGCCAGAGGAGGCGGTAAAGGGGTAATGCCTTTTCCCCCAAGCGGGAGATGAAGCGGCTTAGAGCTGCCACACATCCAGTCATTTTTTGTATTTGCTTGAGATCTTTTGGAATATTCAATTGTGACAGAGCTCAGATCTTGGCTGGGTTTGCTTCAATTCCTCTACCGGATACGATGAAGCCCAAGAGCTTTCCGGCTGGTACGCCGAAAACGCATTTTTCCGGGTTAAGCCTAATGTCATATGTTTGGAGGTTATCGAATGTGAGCCTCAAGTCGTCTATTAGAGTTTCGACATGCTTTGTTTTGACGACCACGTCATCCACATATGCTTCAACTGTTTTGTCGATCTGGTTGGCCAGCCATGTCTGAATCATGCGCTGATATGTTGCGTCGGCGTTTTTGAGCCCGAAGGGCATTGTGTTGAAGCAGAATGGGCCGTATGGGGTGATGAATGCTGTTGCGGCTTGGTCTGACTCTGCCATCTTAATTTGGTGGTAGCCAGAGTACGCATCGAGGAAACACAATGAATCGTGTCCTGCGGTGGCGTCGATGATTTGATCAATGCGGGGGAGGGGGAAGGGATCCTTTGGGCAGGCCTTGTTGAGGTCTTTGAAATCGACGCATAGGCGCCAGGATTTGTCCTTCTTTGGTACCATCACCAGGTTTGCTAGCCAGTCCGAATGTTTTATATCTCTGATGAATCCGGCTTCCAGTAGTTTGGCTAGCTCCTCTCCCATGGCTTGTCTCTTAGGTTCGGAGAAACGCCGAAGAGCCTGCTTAACAGGCTTGAATCCTTTTAGGATGTTGAGGCTGTGCTCGGCCAGCCTGCGTGGGATTCCTGGCATGTCTCAAGGGTGCCAGGCAAAGATGTCCCAATTTTCGCGTAGGAATTCATGTAGTGTGGCGTCTACATCAGGGTCTAATTGTGCCCCGATGGAGGCCGTTTTTGTAGGGTCCGTTGGATGGACTTGGAATTTGACTATTCCGTCTGCCGGTTTAAAGGAGGTGGACTTGGATCTTTTGTCGAGTATCACGTCGTCCGTGTCCATCGTGGAGCGTAGCGCAGTTAGTTCCTCGGCTGCTAGGGCTTCGGATAATGCCTCAAGGGCCAGTGCGGCTGTCTTGTTTTCGGCGCGGAGTGCTATGTCCGGGTCACTAGCAAGAGTAATGATTCCGTTGGGTCCGGGCATTTTGAGCTTCATGTACCCGTAATGGGGTATAGCTTGAAAAATTGTGAATGCCTCTCGCCCTAACAGAGCGTGGTATCCGCTGCTGAACGGGGCCACTTGAAATGTGACCTCCTCGGACCTGTAATTATCCGACGTGCTGAACACCACATCCAGTGTGATTTTTCCTGTACAGCATGCTTCCCGACTAGGGATTATTCCTCTAAAGGTTGTGTTGCTTCGCTCAATGCGGCTCCAGTCTATTTCCATTTTTCGAAGGGTTTCCTCGTAAACGAGGTTCAATCTGCTGCCACCGTCCATGAGTACCTTGGTAAGTCGAAAGCCGTCCACTATCGGAATGAGGACCAATGCGGCTGGTGCTCGAGCTGTTCGGAATTTAGGTTCGTCACTGGCATTAGAAGTAATGGCCGTGTCACTCCATGGGTTTATTGTTGCTACCTGGTAGACTTCGGTAAGGCTGCGGAGTGTTTGTTTCCGCACATTGTTTGATGCGAAAGTCTCGAAGACTGTTGATACCGTACTGGTATTCCTGGGGTGGTGCTCCGTGGATTCTGGAGTTAGAAGCTCCTCGCCACTTCTGGCCACCTGCCGGAGTATCCAACATGCTCTAAGGCTGTGAGTTGGTGTGACGCCCTCTGTACTATGAATTTTACAGGGTCCATTGAGCCATCCCTCCAGTACGGCTCCATACCCTATAGAGGGTTTTTGTTTTTTGTTGTTTGTCCCGAGTGCCTGGCGATAATGCGCCCTTTTATTTTGGACTGGGATTGTATTCAGGGCCGGATTATCCCAGAATTTTATTTCGGTTTTCCGAACGCTTTCTGTCGCATAGTATTTTCGTACTATGGATGCCAAGTCAGCAAAGCGTGTAATTTCACGACGACTTATGGCGTTGAGGATCCCGATGTCCATACAATTGTTGCAGAAGAATGAAATTGCATCCTTCTCGCAGCAGTCCTCTATCCTGTTCTTAACCAGGAGGAATCTGGCCCAGTAATGGTGTATTGTTTCTGTGGGCTCTTGCCGAATTTGGGATAAATCCCGTATAGTTGGGTGGGCGGGTGGACTTAAATCCGGAACCTCGCCCAATCTGAGACTTAGGGGCCAAGAAAGTTCCGAACTCGGAAACTTGGGTTCTTGGATGCTGTCCAATGAATCAGGCCCGCTGCTTGACTTTAAGTTCAGGGCTTGAGTGACGTCCTCCCCTCCGCAGGTATCCGGCTTGGACGGATCAGGAATCCGGACATATCTGGTCCTTAGGATGGGTGAAGATTCGCCGCATTGCTCCTCCACCACCTCGAAGTGGTGGGTGACCTGGGGAGAGTCAATCTCTCTCGGATCAAGTTTAAGCCCAATCTGATCGTAATCTGTAGCGACTCCCAGGGCGGCGATGCGATCCAAGAGCTCGTTTAAGGAAGAGAGCTCCATCGGATCTAACTGCTCGGCGAGTTCCGAGTTGACGTGGAAATTGCTTTCGATGACCCGAGAAGTCATCGTCAGCGCGACGGCCGAACATGCGGTCATTAGAAAACCGCCTAGCCGGAGAGTTTGGCCGATAGCCAAAGCTCCTTTAGCAACAGCGCCGTCTTTAAAGACGGGGTGCAGCATCCTTCCTGATGGCGACGACACAGAGGAACTCTCAAGGAAAGCACCAATGTCGGTGTCAAAACCGGCGGATCTCGGGTAGGGGGTCCCGAACTGTGCGTCTAGGCGGATGGTAACAGGAGACAAGGGACACGATGTTTTTACCCAGGTTCGGGCCCTCTCGATGGAGGTAAACCCCTACTCCTGCTTGATTAATATTGATGATATGGGTAGTACAAGAGTCGATCTACCACGAGATCAGAGAGGCTAAACCCTAGAAGCTAGCCTATGGTATAATTGTTGTTCGTCCTATGGACTAAAACTCTCTGGTTTATATAGACACCGGAGAGGGCTAGGGTTACACAGAGTCGGTTACAATGGGAGGAAATCTTCATATCATATCGCCAAGCTTGCCTTCCACGCCAAGGAAAGTCCTATCCGGACACGGGACGAAGTCTTCAATCTTGTATCTTCATAGTCCGGGAGTCCGGCCAAAGGTCATAGTCCGGCCATCCGGACACCCCCTAATCCAGGACTCCCTCAAACATCTAGTACAAGTTATCCTGACTAAAGTTGGTCTTCGGCTGCCAAAGGCACTCGCGATGACACTGTCTTGGGCTCCACGGTGACCTCCATCCTGCTACCCTACATTACTTGGTCTCATTGGCTGAAATGGCAACCTTTGCCCGATGCCTCGGTACTCCACGCCTGTGCTTGCCCCCTTTGCACCAAAGAGGAAACAAGGACACTGCACGGGCTGGCGCCCGCCTGGCGCCCGCCTAGTCTCGATCATCATGGCTTGCATCACGAGCACCTCACGAGTACCCCTGCCTTGATCTCTCCGCCTCCTCGCGAGCCTACCCGGCGAGGCCGCTCCTGAGGAAGCCTTGAATCGTTCGCCCCGTGAGGCTTGGCCCCTCGCAAGGGTCTTGAGTCTTGCGCTGATGAAGATGGGCCGTACAGGGCCACCACTCGAGCCACACTCCGCAGGCCGCAGGCAGGCAAGTCTGGGGACCCCCGTTCCTAGAATGCCGACAGTATGAACTATTTTACTCGAAGGATGACCAAGATGCTGATGCCATGATGTCTACTACACAACCTTCTTGTAGATGTTGTTGGGCCTCCAAGTGCAGAGATTTGTAGGACAGTAGCAAATTTTCCTCAAGTGGGTGACCTAGGTTTATCAATCCGTGGGAGGCGTAGGATGAAGATGGTCTCTCTCAAACAACCCTGCAACCAAATAACAAAGAGTCTCTTGTGTCCCCAACACACCCAATACAATGGCAAATTGTATAGGTGCACTAGTTCGGTGCAGAGATGGTGATACAAGTGCAATATGGATGGTAGATATAGGTTTTTGTAATCTGAAAATATAAAAACAGCAAGGTACTAATGATAAACGTGAGCGTAAACGGTATTGCAATGGTAGGAAACAAGGCCTAAGGTTCATACTTTCACTAGTGCAAGTTCTCTCAACGATAATAACATATTGGATCATATAACTATCCCTCAACATGCAACAAAGAGTCACTCTAAAGCCACTAAGAGCGGAGAACAAACGAAGAGATTATGGTAGGGTACGAAACCACCTCAAACTTATCCTTTCTGCTCGATCTATTCAAGAGTCCGTAGTAAAATAACACGAAGCTATTCTTTCCGTTCAATCTATCATAGAGTTCATACTAGAATAACACCTTAAGACATAAATCAACCAAAACCCTAATATCACCTAGATACTCCATTGTCACCTCAAGTATCCGTGGGTATGATTATATGATATGCATCACACAATCTCAGATTCATCTATTCAATCAACACAAAGTACTTTAAAGAGCTCCCCAAAGTTTCTACCTGAGAGTCAAGACAAAAACGTGTGCCAACCCTTATGCATAGGTTCAAGGAACCCGCAGGTTGATCACCAAAACGTACATTAAGTAGATCACGTGAATATCCCATTGTCACCACAGATAAGCACGGCAAGACATACATCAAGTGTTCTCAAATCCTTAAAGACTCAATCCGATAAGATAACTTCAAGAGGAAAACTCAATTCATCACAAGAGAGTAGAGGGGGAGAAACATCATAAGATCCAACTATAATAGCAAAGCTCGCGATACATCAAGATTGTGCCATAGAGAGAACACGATAGAGAGAGAGATCAAACACATAGCTACTGGTACACACCCTCAGCCCCGAGGGTGAACTACTCCCTCCTCGTCATGGAGAGCGCCGGGATGATGAAGATGGCCACCAGTGAGGGATCCCCCCTCCAGTAGGGTGCCGGAACGGGCTCCCGAGAGATTTTTGGTGGCTACAGAGGCTTGCGGCGGCGGAACTCCCGATCTATCTTGTTCTTCGATGGTTTTAGGGTATATGGGAATATATAGGCGAAAGAAGTCGGACCGGGGAGTCTCGAGGGGCCCACGAGACAGGGGGGCGCGCCCAGTAGGGGGGCACCCTCGTGGCCACCTCGAAGCTTCCTTTACTTCTACTCCAAGTCTCCTGGATCACGTTCGTTCCAAAAATCACACTCCCGAAGGTTTCATTCCGTTTGGACTCCGTTTGATATTTCTTTTCTTCGAAACACTGAAATAGGCAAGAAAACAACAATATGGGCTGGGCCTCCGGTTAATAGGTTAGTCCCAAAAATAATATAAAAGTGTATAATAAAGCTCGTAATCATTCAAAACAGATAATAAAATAGCATGAATGCTTCATAAATTGTAGATACGTTGGATACGTATCAGCATCCCCAAGCTTAATTCCTGCTCGTCCTCGAGTAGGTAAATGATAAAAGAAAGAATTTATGAAGTGTGAATGCTACCAGGTGCACAAGTTTGATCAATGATAATTTCAATCACCTTTTCTAGCATGATTATATGTCATAACAGTAGTTCATCTCATAAAACTTCTGAAGATCAAGTAACAAGCTATTCACATGTTAAAGCGTAGACCATAAACTTTCTTGAAAACTAGCAAACTTCGTTCTCAGTCATCAAACAATTACAGTTCATCTTATTTTCAGGAAGGGTCTATGTCAGAGCTTTGATTTAGCAAAGTCCACATACTCAACTATCATATAGTCTTCTACAATTGCTAACACTCACGCAATACTTATGGTTATGGAGTTTTAATCGGACACTGAGAAAGATAGGGGCTTATAGTGTCGCCTCCCAACGTATTCACCTTTGGGTGATGTCAACAATAATAGTTCATGCTAACTTACATCCAATTGGATATATATATCAGGATCTTTCCAACACGAGGTGCTTGCCAAAGGATAAAATGAAAAAGGGAAAGGTGAAGATCACCTTGACTCTTGCATAAAGTAAAAGACATAAAGTAAAAGATAGGCCCTTCGCAGAGGGAAGTAGAGGTTGTCATGCGCTTTTATGGTTGGATGCACAAAATCTTAATGCAAAAGAACGTCACTTTATATTGCCACTTGTATATGGACCTTTATTATGCAGTCCGTTGCTTTTATTGCTTCCATAACAAGATCGTATAAAGCTTATTTTCTTCACACTAATAGATGATACATATTTAGAGAACAATTTTTTATTGCTTGCACTGATGACAACTTACTTGAAGGATCTTACTCAATCCATAGGTCGGTATAGTGGACTCTCATGGCAAAACCGGGTTTAAGGATATTTGGAAGAACAAGTAGTATCTCTACTTGGTGCAAGGAATTTGGCTACCATGAGGGGGAAAGGCAAGCTCAACATGTTTGAATGATCCATGACAATATACTTTAACTGAGATGTGAGAAAACATAACCCATTACGTTGTCTTCCTTGTCCAACATCAACTCTTTAGCATGTCATACTTAATGAGTGCTCACAATTATAAAAGATGTCTAGGATAGTATATTTATATGTGAAATCTCTCTTCCTTCAATATTCTTTCATGAATTGTTCAAATGACCAATACAATGCTTGCTAACCTTCAATAAATTTACAACCTATACTTCTTAGATGTGAAGCCATTACTCCCCATGGGATAAGCAAATGAAACATATATAATTTCAGAGTTATGACATTCAACTCATTCAACCATTTACTCATAGGATATAAGTGAAGCACACGAGTAAATGACAAACTACTCCAAAAAGATATGAGTGAAGATCAATGAGTAGCTAAATAATTATGTAACTATGTGAAGACTCTCTCTCATTTAAGAATTTCAGATCTTGGTATTTTATTCAAACAGCAAGCAAAACAAAATAAAATGACATTGCAAGGATAGCACAACTCGTGTGAAGAAGCAAAAACTTAGGTTCAACCGGTACTAACCGATAGTTGTTGAAGAAGAAAGGTGGGATGCCTACGGGGCATCCCCAAGCTTAGATGCTTTAGACTTCTTGAAATATTATCTTGGGGTGCCTTGGGCATCCCCAAGCTTGAGCTTTTATGTCTCCTTAATTCCTTTTATATGTCGGTTTCCTAAATCTCTAAAGCTTCATCCACACCAAACTCAACAAGAACTCGTGAGATAAGTTAGTATAAACCAATGCAAAACCTTATCATTTTCTATTGTAACAAATCACTAAAATTATCATTCAACATTGCATACTAAATGCCTCTGCATATTTAACACTCCTATCCTCAAATAGAATCATTAAACAAGCAAACATATGCAAACAATGCAACCATAACAGCAATCTGCCAAAACAGTATAGTCTGTAAATAATGCAAGATTCATCATACTTCCCTAACTCCACAAATTATGAGAAAAATACTACGCTGTATAATATTTATCAGGTCTCAATATGCAAAAAGTTTCAACATTATACCATTCTCTAACTTTTCTAGGGAATTTTTGCAACAGCGGTAAACTTTCTGTTTTCAAACAGCAACATGTATACTAGCAAAATAAGCATGGTAAATGATATCCTTGACATTTTTATTGGAAATATAGATGCAAAACATTATTCTAAATAACAGCAAGCAAATACTAACAAAAGAAAATGACGCTCCAAGCAAAACACATATCATGTGGCGAATAAAAATATAGCTCCAAGTAAAGTTACCGATGAACGAAGACGAAAGAGGGGATGCCTTCTGGGGCATCCCCAAGCTTAGGCTCTTGGTTGTCCTTGAATATTACCTTGGGGTGCCTTGGGCATCCCCAAGCTTTTTCTCTTGCCACTCCTTATTCCATAATCCATCAAATCTTCACCCAAAACTTGAAAACTTCACAACACAAAACTCAACAGAAAACTCGTAAGCTCCGTTAGTATAAGAAAATAAAACCACCACTTAGGTACTGTAATGAACTCATTCTAAACTCATATTGGTGTAATATCTACTGTATTCCAACTTCTCTATGGTTCATACCCTCCGATACTACTCATAGATTCATCAAAATAAGCAAACAACACATAGAAAACAGAATCTATCAAAAACAGAACAGTCTGTAGTAATCTGTATCAAACGTATACTTCTGGAACTCCAAAAATCCTACAAAATTAGGAAGTCCTAAGAAATTTGTGTACCAATCCAGATCAGAAATAAAAATATCAAAATCACGTTCCTGTGAATTAACAAAACTAATTTACTGGGTGCAAAAGGTTCTGATTTTCAGCAGGATCAACACAACTATCACCGTAAGCTATCCTAAAGGTCTTACTTGGCACTTTATTGAAACAAAATCTATAAAACATGATTACTACAGTAGCATAATCATGTGAACCCACAAAAACAGTAAGGGTAAATATTGGGTTGTCTCCCAACAAGCGCTTTTCTTTAATGCATTTCTAGCTAGGCATGATGATGACAATGATGCTCACATAAAAGATAAGGATTGAAACATAACGGGAGCATCATGAAGCATATGACTAGCACATTTAAGCCTAACCCACTTACTATGCATATGGATTTTGTGAGCAAACAACTTATTGGAACAATAATCAACTAGCATAGGGAGGTAAAACAAGCATAACTTCAAGACTTTAAGCACATAGAGAGGAAACTTGACATTATTGCAATTCCTACAAGCATATGTTCCTCCCTCATAATAATTTTCAGTAGCATCATGAATGAATTAAACAATATAACCAGCACCTAAAGCATTCTTTTCATGATCTACATGCATAGAAAATTTACTACTCTCCACATAAGCAAATTTCTTCTCATGAATAGTAGTGGGAGCAAACTCAACAAAATAATTATCATGTGAGGCATAATCCAATTGAAAACTAAAATCATGACGATAAGTTTCATGTTTATCATTATTCTTAATAGAATACAAGTCATCACAATAATCATCAAAGATAGCAACTTTGTTCTAATAACCAATTGGAACCTCTTCCGAAATAGTGGAATCATCACTAAATAAAGTTGACACTCTTCCAAATCCACTTTCATATTCATCACAATAAAATTCAATATCTTCCAAAATAGTGGGATCACTACTTCCTAAAGTTGACACTCTTCCAAACCCACTTCCATCAATATAATCATAAGTAGGAGGCATGCTATCATCATAACAACTTTGCATATCAAAACTTGGGAGGCTAAAAATATCATCGTCATCAAACATAGCTTCCCCAAGCTTGTGGCTTTGCATATCATTAGCATCATGGATATTCAAGGAATTCATACCAACAACATTGCAATCATGCTCATCATTCATGCATTCTTCTTCTAGCAATTGAGCACAATTTTCCTTTCCATCATTCTCACGAAAGATATTAAAATGATGAAGCGTATGAGACAAACTCAAATCCATTTTTGGTAGTTTTCTTTATAAACTAAACTAGTGACAAAACAAGAAACAAAAAGATTCGATTGCAAGATCTAAAGATATACCTTCAAGCACTCACCTCCCTGGCAATGGCGCCAGAAAAGAGCTTGATGTCTACTACACAACCTTCTTGTAGACGTTGTTGGGCCTCCAAGTGCAGAGGTTTGTAGGACAGTAGCAAATTTCCCTCAAGTGGATGACCTAAGGTTTATCAATCCGTGGGAGGCGTAGGATGAAGATGGTCTCTCTCAAACAACCCTGCAACCAAATAACAAAGACTCTCTTGTGTACCCAACACACCCAATACAATGGCAAATTGTATAGGTGCACTAGTTCGGCGAAGAGATGGTGATACAAGTGCAATATGGATGGTAGCTAGATATAGGTTTTTGTAATTTAAAAATATAAAAATAGCAAGGTACTAATGATAAAAGTGAGCGTAACGGTATTGCAATGGTAGGAAACAAGGCCTAAGGTTCATACTTTCACTAGTGCAAGTTCTCTCAACAATAATAACATATTGGATCATATAACTATCCCTCAACATGCAACAAAGAGTCACTCCAAAGCCACTAAGAGCGGAGAACAAACGAAGAGATTATGGTAGGGTACGAAACCACCTCAAACTTATCCTTTCTGCTCGATCTATTCAATAGTCCGTAGTAAAATAACACGAAGCTATTCTTTCCGTTCAATCTATCATAGAGTTCATACTAGAATAACACCTTAAGACACAAATCAACCAAAACCCTAATGTCACCTAGATACTCCATTGTAACCTCAAGTATCCGTGGGTATGATTATACGATATGCATCACATAATCTCAGATTCATCTATTCAACCAACACAAAGTACTTTAGAGAGTGCCCCAAAGTTTCTACCGGAGAGTCAAGACGAAAATGTGTGTCAACCCTTATGCATAGGTTCATGGAACCCGCAAGTTGATCACCAAAACATACATCAAGTAGATCACGTGAATATCCCATTGTCACCACAGATAAGCACGGCAAGACATACATCAAGTGTTCTCAAATCCTTAAAGACTCAATCCGATAAGATAACTTCAAGAGGAAAACTCAATTCATCACAAGAGAGTAGAGGGGGAGAAACATCATAAGATCCAACTATAATAGCAAAGCTCGCGATACATCAAGACCGTGCCATAGAGAGAACACGAGAGAGAGAGAGAGAGAGAGAGAGAGGGATCAAACACGTAGCTACTGGTACATGCCCTCAGCCCCGAGGGTGAACTACTCCCTCCTCGTCATGGAGAGCGCCGGGATGATGAAGATGGCCACCGGTAAGGGATCCCCCCTCCGGCAGGGTGCCGGAATGGGCTCCCGAGAGGTTTTTGGTGGCTACAGAGGCTTGCGGCGGCGGAACTGCCGATCTATCTTGTTCTTCGATGGTTTTAGGGTATATGGGAATATATAGGCGAAAGAAGTCAGTCGGGGGAGTCTCGAAGGGCCCACGAGACAGGGGGGCACGTCCAGTAGGGGGGGAGTCCCCCACCCTCGTGGCCACCTTGAAGCTTCCTTTACTTCAACTCCAAGTCTCCTAGATCACGTTCGTTCCAAAAATCACGCTCCCGAAGGTTTCATTCCGTTTGTACTCCGTTTGATATTCCTTTTCTTCGAAACACTGAAATAGGCAAGAAAACAACAATATGGGCTGGGCCGCCGGTTAATAGGTTAGTCCCAAAAATAATATAAAAGTGTATAATACAGCCCGTAATCATTCAAAACAGATAATAAAATAGCATGAATGCTTCATAAATTATAGATACGTTAGAGACGTATCATGCCACTGCTTGGTAGACAGCCTAACGCCGGAAGACGCATGATGTCCAGAAGCTACGACGTGGTTGAACGGAAGATGTTAGAGGCCGCCACGACTCCTACTGCGAAGAAGGATTTGCTTCGTGAGCTTGTCCTTGACATCGAAAAAGAATTTATGAAATTCAACGAAGATTTTATTGTCAGAAACAAGGCGATAGACGGAGAGCAAATTAGTGCTAAGTTCAGGAACAAGAAGAATATTTTTGAGTTCAATTGGGGCGGATGAACCAGGTAAACGAGAGTGGCCAACATGCGTAATAGACAAACCTGCACCATTGGTGACTTGCACTTTATCCGTGCCGATGTAGCGCTCTTGGATGTTCATCCGGCTCATGTCGTTGGTGGGATGATCCGTGAAGTCGGTGTCAAAGAGCCAAGGTTGACTGGGGCCAGGTTGGTAAGAGGCAGAATTGCCAGCATGATTCTCGCCGTACTAGAACGTGTGGTTGTAGCGTTGTTTGCACTGGAGAGCCTCATGCCCCCAGTACCAACAAACTTGACAGCGGGGGCGCTCGCGCCGGTTGTTGCGCCTGCCATCGCCGTTGCCCTGTCCTCCTCCGCCGTTGCCACCACCACCGCCCCCTTGGTTGGAGCGGTTGTTACCACGGGAGGCCTGCTGGCTGTCGTTGTACTGGCCGCCTCCTTGCGGGCCAGTAGGACGACTCCCAGAGCGGCCGTCATTGGTGGTGTCGACGAAGGTGTGCCCCCCCTCCACGGCCGTCCCCTTGCCGCGCCATGACATTAGCGGAGGTGGAGAACTCGGGGGGCGAAGGCGTTCTGCTCCTTGAGGGATTCGCAGGAGAGGAGCATGGAATAGAAGTCCGACAGGCTGAGGTTGTCAGCGCTGGCGACAGCCAACACCATGAGAGAGTGCTGGAGGGACTCGTACTGAGGCCCGAGACCAACGATGATGTATTCGATCACCTCAGCATCGGAGAGAGGCGACCTCACCTGGGCCATGGCGTCCGCGAAACCCTTCATCTTGTGAAAGTAGGCGGTGACTGTGAGGTCATTCTTCTTCAGCGTCGAGAGTTGACGCCGCATCTGGCGCACCCCTGCCCCGTTCTACACCGAGAACATGGACTCGAGGCACGCCCACACAGAGGACGCAGTGGTGCAGCCGATGACATGGCGGAGGATCTCCTCCATCATGGAGCCGACGAGGATGTTGAGAACACGCTGATCCATGTAGAACCACAAGGCGTACTCCAGATTGGGCTTGGTCATGGCCTTGGCACCGTCTCCTTCGGTTATCGTGGACGTAGGCGCTCCATAGGAGCCGTCCAGGAAGCCGTACCAGCCCTGGCCGGCGATGTAGGGGATGACCTGCATCTTCTAGAGAAGAAAATTGGTGCGATCTAGACGCACCGTGATGGTGCTGATGTTGTGGCCGGTAGGGGCGGAGATGATGGCACCGGCGGGGATGGATGGTGCTGAGGGCTGGGACAAGGTGCTGGTGGAAGCGGAGAGCTGCAACGCGGCGGAGGAGGCCATCGCATCTGAGTGCTGCGGCGGCGGCGCGCGGGCGGCGGCGGCAGTGGAAAAGACGACGGCGACGGAAGTGCGTGTGCGGGCAAAACCGTAGGTCGGATCGACCCGCTCTGTATACCAAGTCAAAATGAATTATTTGTTGTGGTTAGCCCAACCGGCTGGCATCTCTTTATATTGATAGATCAACTTGTACAACAAAAATATACAACACGTACACGTATACACATAAAATACAACTCTAACAAGCTTTTGTCTATCTTTCAAAAAAACAAAGAAGCGTCAAAAAACAAAGAAGCATCAGGGTCCAACTAATACAACTAATAACCAGAGAAGTTGAGATCATGTGACCCATTGCGAGGAAACTGTGGAGCCCTACTCAATGAGCCTGAGATCTCGGATCATAGACAAAACATCGCAGAGAGCTTGCTAGAGACCTTGTGCACAACTCTCTAGGATGGGAATGGGCCGGGTTGGCCCGCTGGGTCGCTAACCCGTCCCAAAAATTTGAGGCTAGTGGGTCATGTGGGTCGTTCTCAAATGAGATTTGGGTCAACAGAGGCAGCACCGGGTGACCTGCTGGCCAGCCGGGTCGGCCCATCTTATAGTCTTATATCTCACAACAACTCGACGTTGTCGTACGACCCAATTTTTCAGGCAATTCTTAGGCAGAAGCTCCGCCCCTAAATTCATAGGACGATCGATAGGTTGTCCTACTCTCGTTTGGTGTTGATAGGATTAACCTCTTTGGGTGAGATCAATGACACACATGTGTTGCCTATGTCGTTCATTCATTGCTGAATCTTTTGACTAGCTAACTTCTGCTTAATTTGAGGGTTCAGACAATGATGGTTGTTTGACAAGGGCAAGGGCGCAAAACTCTTGAGAAATCACATAGTGGGAAAAGTTATAGCCAACAACAACGACGCTGCGTATATCAATACTCAACAAATCCCCGTTTAGGCCTCGTTTGATAGAGGGGGATTTCCATTCCCAAAGGGGATGGAGATTTCAAAGGATTGGGTGAATCCCTCTCTTTCACCCAATCCCCTCAAATCCTCTCGAGTCCTCAATCCCCCTCCACCCACAATATTTGAGAGGATTTGGTAGTCCCGTTTTTTCCCGTCTCGCGTCGAAGGAACTGTTGTGAGCGGCGGCGACGTCTCTGTTCCGCGAGGGGCTCCGCGGGGTTGTTGATTCGCGTGGGTAGGAGGGGTTGACGTGGATTGGAGGGGTTGGGCCCGTTTAATCCCTGTGAACCAAATGGGGTGAAGGGGTTTACTGTGGATTATGGGCCCTCTAAACCTCCCCAAACCTCCCGCAACAAACGAGGCCTCAGGGCAAAAACTCCCGTCAAGGAGTAGATTGTAGGGCAAAAGATGGGAGACAAAACTACATGTACCAATAAGAACAACAAGTAAGGAACGATGCCTATGCCGGCGGTGTTCACTCTAACGATTGATAACTGAACCGCGTATAAGAGCTAGCTGGGCCAAATGGGCCGCACGAGCGATCTGATGGGTACAAATCGCGCGTCCGGTACTTCCCTGGTCCCCTCATGACGAACCATCGGCGCCACGCCGCCGACGGTGATATGTGTGGCTTACTATGATGCCTACCAAGCCATCACTCAGTTTAATGATATTATTTTTAGGCAGTTTAAATGATATGTTCATAAATATTAGTTAAAATTGTTCATCAATTTGAAAACAAATCAGAATTAAAAAACGTTCCTGAATAAAAAAATACACAAATTTAAACACGCTTAGATTTGAAAAATCTATTCATGAATTTGAAAAATCTTCATGACTTTATATCATAATTTTCCCGCTTTATTTCCATTTCTTTTCCCTTTTTGGCTTTATTTAAATTCATGATATTTTCGCTTTATTTCTCTTTCCTTTTCCTTTTTTCACTTTATTTAAATTCATGTTTTTTTAATTCTTACACATTTTGAAGTGAATATTTTACAAATTTACGATCTTTTTTGAAGTCCATGCACTTGAAATTTTCATATATTTTTTCAAGTGAATACTTTTAAAATTCATAATATTTTTAAAAAAACCATGGAATTTTAGAAAACTCATAAACTTTTTCCAAAATCATGATTTGTTTTCAAATGTGTGAACTTTTCTGAAATCATGAACTCTTTTGAAATTTATGAATATATCTAAAATTCATGAACTTTTTAAAAATGCATAAACAATTTTTAAATTCATGTTTTTACATTTTTTAATACACGACTTTTAAAATCTTTCAAAACAAGTATGTTTTTGTCTTAAACTAGAAGGTGCTAGCAAGGGAGCGATGAGCTAAGGGCATGTACAATGGTTAATAAGATAGTCTTATCTTAAGTCTTGCATGTAATTTAGAGATGACAAAAAAACATGTCTACAATGGGTCATATCTTAGTTTTATCTTAAATAACAAGTTATTCCTAAAAACGTGGTGAGACATATTATGCTAAGAGATCATCTTTTTTCTTCTCTTAAATAAGAGAAGACAAGCCTTTTCTTATGATTTCTCTCTCCTCCACCTCATCATTTATCCTACATGGCGTTGCTAAGATAGAACCATTGTACATGCCCTAACGGGAGAGGATCTAGCTTTTTGTTTTCCGAGTTAGCCCGCGAGCGATTCAACCTTTTTTCGTGAGAAATCATGCCAAGCCTTATTAAATAATGGTGATGTTCATAGGGATAAGAACTAGATCATGAGGGCGACCCAACCACACATGGCGGTTTATACCTAACATTGTGACATGCTTAGCGAGATTATGAGCTTCCAAATTAAAGTTCTTACACATGTACATAATTGCAAGACACTCAAAACCAACCTTCCGGCGTGCAATCTCCCTGATCACCATAAGCGGCACTGCTTCCTTCTTCATTATATTCTACCACGCCCTTGCAATCGAAAACTATGTGAATGTTCCTCAGGCTAACATCATCGGAAACTAGTTAAGGAGCACTCGTTGCAAAGATCATTCCCACTTTTTCAGGTTGCGACAAGTGGCGACTGGGAGTTTTCCCTTTTTTCGTAGATTCGTTTATTCAAAATGTTTTATCTCTTAAACCGTGCGTCCAAATCTCGAACCGTTTTCATCGTTGGATTCCTCGCGTCGAGATCTTCAAACTAGATCCCATGTTGATAGGTTTTGATGAACTTTTCTTTTCACGAAAAAAATCGGACGAAAAAACCAAACCGGGAGCACGAGTTTTTTCCTTTCCGACGTGCCTATCGTGGAAAAAAAAGAGAAAGCAT
This sequence comes from Triticum dicoccoides, assembly GCF_002162155.2. NCBI lineage: Eukaryota > Viridiplantae > Streptophyta > Magnoliopsida > Poales > Poaceae > Triticum > Triticum dicoccoides. The sequence goes on along the minus strand of NC_041389.1, from coordinate 334,530,067 downwards.
TTTTTTTTTCGTTTCCGAGGAGGCACGGCCATGCCTCTGGCGAAAGCACAACCATGCCTCTCGCGGAAACAAAACCGTGCCTCTCGCGAAAGAGAAAAAACAAAAAACGCGTTTTTTTCCTTTTCTGAGAGTCACGGGCGTGCCTCTTGTGAAAGCACAACCGTGCCTACTCAGAATGAAAAAAAATAGAAAACACATTTTTTCCGTTTCCGTGAGGCACAACCGTGCCTCTTGCGAAAGCACAACCATGCCTCTCTCGAAAGCAAAACCGTGCCTCTCGCGGAAGGAGAAAAAGCAGAAAAGGTTTTTTTCCGTGCCTCTCGCGGAAGCAGAAAAGGTGAAAGTAAAACCATGCCTCTCGCGGAAGCAAAACCGTGACTCTCGCGAAAAAAACCATGTTTTTTCGCGTAATTTTTTTTTTGAATTTTTTTCTCCAAAATTTAAGAAAGACCGATGAAAAACCGAAACGTCGAAAAAAAAACGTTCAAAAAGCCGAAAACGCGTGCGAAAAAATAAAAAAACAAAATCCGAAGGGAGCGCCCAGAGCGCGACACGTGACGGACGGTCGAGAGCGTGCCAAGTGATGCTGATCGCTGTCTGCCTTCCGAAGGAGCGCTCGTTAACTAGTTGCTCTCCCCAATAGCTTCCCTACGGACTAGGTAGTTTTGTTTGGGCTCCCTGCAGCTGCTCCAACACGAGCCCAAACAAACCGCCCTTTCTTGGGCCGGCTCCAGCAGCAGCTTCGCGGGAGCGCCCCAGAAAAACCATCTCCCGCCCCGATTGAACAACACAACCATCTCCCGTTAGGGTTCCTCACTCCCGACCGGCGCCGCCACCTGCCCCCATCTCCGGCCGCCACCGGAGCCCCTTCCCTCCTCCCTGAGCTGCCGGACGCACGGGCGCCACCGACGCCCACGCCCTGCTTGGCCACCGAAGGCCCGAGCCGAAGCTCCGACCGCCGCCGCCGCCGCCGCTTGCGATGGAGGCACTCCGGGAGGCGACGGCCGAGCTGACGGTGTACGTGCACCCCTCCAACGCCGCCGACGTCCGCCGCGCCGTCTCCCGCCAGCTCAGCACCCTCCTATTCTCGTACGTCATCCTCCCCACCGCTCCTTCTCTCGGTATTGCGATGCCCCGTGCGTGTCCCAGTGTAGCATTGCAACGGTGCATCTTTGGGTGCCGGTTTGAGTAGAGAGGTGTAAATTTGAGGGGGGAACATCATGTGAACAACTTGGATAATGGGCATTGCTGCTCAGGTATGAAGATCGCTTTGATGGCGTGTTGCTGTCACATGAAGTTGAATTCGAAGGTGACAACGAAGATGACCAAGACAGAAAAGTTGACGGAGATGGGAAAAAGGTTATCAAGGCCAAAATCCTGGATGGTCTGGTACCATATTTTGGCGTACCGGTGACTGCGAACCTGCTGCTGTTTTCTCCCCAGCCAGAGATGATACTAGGTAGGTGGACATATAACTCTTCTCAACATCGCCCTTTCGATGACCTCATGTCTGCACGTCAGCTATATGAGATCGTGCGCATTCAATTGTAGTAGAGCACGTCAGTGCATTTTTCAAAGGCTGAATTTGTATGTCATCTCTTGTTCAATCGAGAAAAAGGGAATTTATAGACACTGCCACTAGTCCCAGCTCAAATTGTTACCATGTCATAACTGCAGTGCTATTTCTGAAAATGCCACTAGTCTCAGCTCAAATTA
>NC_041389.1:334467322-334528000 GCF_002162155.2 Triticum dicoccoides | reverse complement strand
GTGCCCTCAGTCACAGCTGTTATTCTAATGGATGGATTGTATTCTGCATAATCTGATGGACTGTGTTTCCACTTGTGCTTTTCAGAATTTGGATGGATTTTTGTGGTTAGATGCCTGCTTGTGCTTGTCGAAATTACATTGCATTAGCTGCCCGTCTGTGCAGCTCAGAACAGGATTAAAACATGTTTTATTTGGATATGCACGTTGCAGAATCAGTTTCCTTGTGTTGCCTGCTTGCTCATCTTTTTCCGCCTCTGATGCAATTCAAGTGAGGACCTTGAGTTTCTGCTCCCAAGTGGTCTTTGGAGCCCCATTGATTAAGTGAAGTAATCTTTTCCCCCCGAAAAGAGTAGCATATAAGTTAGGAAAATACTCCCTCCATTTTTATTTACTACGGATATTAGCTTTGACTTAAGTCAAGCATTGTAAAGTTTGGCCAAGTTTATAGAAAACAATATGAACATTTACAAAATGTGCATATCTATATGATGTGAACATATATTCAATGATGAATGTATGATTACAGTTTGAGCTGAGACTAGTGGCACTGTTAAAAACATCCCTTGAAAAAATAAATTGCGGATGGAGTTTGAAATATGTATGTCTTATGCTTGTTTATTTTTAATTTCAGAAGGGAAAGTTGAAATGCTTGGCAAGGAATCAATTCATGCCATCGTCCTGGGGGTTTTCTCAGCAGCCATTATGTCAGATGATATCCCTGAGACGTTCAAATTCAAAAGAGTAAGATCCACTTTATTTGATAATCAAGGAATTAGCTGTTCTGATACTAATATAATGTGTTGAATCTTATATATTTTTTTGTTTCATGGAACTTTATAAATGGAACCTTCTCTTTTCAAGTCTCAGTAATTGATTTTCAATTTAATTTGTCTTGTTTGGATGCTTCATAAATTGTACTCAATAGATCTGATGCCCATGGATGTGGAAACTGAACCTTGCAAGAATTGTTTGTTATTGCCATGCATTAGCCATTCAGATTTGCTTGTACTCAATAGAGCTATGCATATTTACTTATGCATAAAACCATATGGCTTAAAGTTTATCTCTTTTCATGTTGACCTTTAATAGTTAGAACTTGCATGCATTTTTCTTTACAGTTCTGAATGTTTTTGACAAATATTACGACCATCATTGCTCAATTTTGCCAACTGTTACAAGAACAAGAAGTTAGCGGATGGTGTGTGATCACATTGTCAAAAGGTACATGTGACTAGGAAGTCTCTAAAGAAACTAAATTGCACCGTAGAGAAAAATGGCTGATTTTTCCAACTTGAATGGGTTCGTGAACACAGCATGTGATTAACAACTTCTCTATCTTGTGAACTCTGTAGATATAGTAGTTTTAAACACCATCCAATCACTTTATTAAGTTGAGTTTATTGCTTTCACAGAGAGGACATGGAGGAAAATTTATAAGCCAGTCGGACAAGCGGCATGTGATTAAAAAAGGAAGCATGATACGGTTTTCTGTTAAAAGGTATGGGCTCATCCAGTTCCTCTTTTGTCTGGTTCAAATTGCCTTACCCGGAGTTTTATTTCCAATTTGGCCAGCAACTCTACACATTTTAGATATTTGTATAGCTTTTACTTTGCTTATGTTACGATACTGCTGTATGTTGGTCTTGTACATACGTACTGTAGCATATTAATATTTTTTGTCCTGCTGTGCTGATGAAGGGGTACCCCTAAACCCACCTTGCTTTGAACTTTCAACGATAGCACTCCATAATACAATATCAGGAGTTTGATGGTGTAGAAGACGATGTTTTTCTTCTATGCATGAAACTACATACCAGCATGGTGATACTAGAGCATTAGTTTTTGAGCTTACTTAATCATGTACTATGATTCCTTCAAAACAAATCATGTACTAGAAATGGACTGAAGCTCATCCCCACAATATATTGATTATTGAGCTGCACGTGGGAACTATATGAGAATTCACTAAGCGATCTGAAGTAGTTTGTATGTTACTCTACTCTTAATCAGATAGTCATGTGACACTGTATTTTGAGTCAAATAAATTAACCATGTGCCTTTGCCTGATACTCATTTATAGGGTGGACACGGAAATGAATTGTCACATAACTGGATCTTTGATGGTGCCTCACACAGGATGCATGCGTTGGCTTTCAGTACACGATGCTGAATACGCATCAGAAATTAGCAGGTCTGGTTTGCTAACACATGCTTCAATGCTATTTTTTAAACTGCCATTTTAATCTTTAGTGCTGTGCGACAGTTTTCAAGCTTATGTGATAAAATGTGTGCTGCTCAAAATTTCCAGGGGCAAAAGGAAATCAAGGGATCACATTAAGAGCGAGCAGATTGTACAAGACCGCTCAACTGTGAACAGCGAAGATGGCATGGTGAATTCTGAACGACGACGCAAGTCCCGAAAGAAGACCGTTGAGGAATAATGATGCCATTTAAAGTAAAAAAAAAGGTCATGGACTCAGACTTGCAATCTCGCTGACTTGTTTTTCTGGAAACATGGTTTTGCTTGGCTCGGAAGCCGCTTCCCAGTCGCTTCGCGCCAGTAATTTTTTGCGTAGCATCGATCGTACGATGATGATGTAAAATGGGACAGTTAGTGAGCGTGTGGTGCGTTTGTCTAATCTTTTCTGGTCTTCCAGAGGCGGTCTTGTTTATGAGCAAATTGGCAGATTTCAATTTCGTTTTAGCTCCCAGCTTCTATAGCAAGTGGGCAGATTTCAAATGCTAGTATTACTGCAGGGTGCAACAAGGGCGAGAGAAGCCTTTTTTGCCTGCATGAACATTCAGGAGCTACTGGGGCATGTAAATTCAGGGCGCATTTTGGAGCTGATAGTGCCGGCGTCGGTGGAAGGATGAGCCTCCAGGGCTTGTGGCTCCTTTTCCTTTTTTAATACACCAAGCTCCATTGTTGGCTTGTGAAAACCACACGAGGAGCGCGCAGCAATCTTAATTGAAAACCTGGTCAGGGTAAGAACTACAAGTGAATAACGTGGGTATGGCTAAAGCCATGATCACCATGGTGTTCAGCAATCGCTCGATTTCTTGCTCTCGGAGCCTGGTGTCTGAGGAAAAAATATATCAAAAATCATATTATGACTTTTCAAACAAAACTTTGAAAACACACAAGTATGTTACATTTCTGTAAAATGTCATAATGAAATGCTTTTTGGTGTGAGCTGCACACAAAGAAAATCATGGACTTATACAGTAAATAAAACAAAATCATGGACGCAATTTCCATCAGGTCCGGTCTCGAAGTACTTTATTTTCAGATTTTTTTAACTTAAGAAGTAGACTTTTGCACTTTCGAAAATATATCTCTATACTACTTAAAACTTTTCTTTCCACCACCCTTTCATCCAACCTTTCATGTATATGGTAATCAATCATCTTAATTTACTTACCTTCTGAACCGGTTTCACTTTAATTTACTTACCAAAATTCTAATTGAAATATAAGGTAATTCACGGTCAGAATTTGATGAATATTTATTTACACAATTGCATTATTATTGATAGGTAAGTCACGAGCTAACTACTAGAATATTTATACCCGGTTTGCAACGCACGGGCATTGTTCTAGTGTCTCTAAAAACACATTATGTTGTGAAATAGGATATCTCGTACGTTACCTAAGAGGCCTATAGCCAGCTTTCACACAGATGAGTAGATCAATGCAACAGTAATAAAGATCAGATATAAAATTCAAAAATAAAGATCAAATATGTGAATTCGCGGGTGTTTGCTTTGCCCTGAATTAATCTAAACTAGATGACCCGTTGTGCCCGTGGCGTGAAGATCAATTGCAGCCAATAAGCCAAGCAACTTATGAAGAACATGTTTTATGAATGATCCCAAGTCCATGAACACGTCAACACACCTACAAAGACCACAAAACAAAGGAAAACTAAATAAAAATAAAAAGTGCGCAACGAATTTGGTAAAACAAGTAAATACCAAAAACTATGCATTAGAGACATGAATAAGTGCTAGATGGGTATGCTACGAGGGATTTTGGCACTAGAATATACTCTAAAAAGTATGCATAAAATCCAATCGTCAGATTATATGGGGCATTTTTCTTTCTCTAATGGGTATACTCATATTTTAGCTGATGCTGATTATGTTACTAAATGGATAGAAGCTATTCCAACCAGTAGTGTTGATCATAACACATCTATTAAAATACTTGAGGAAGTTATCTTTCCGAGGTTTGGAGTCCCTAGATATTTAATGACTGAGGGTGGTTCACATTTTTTATGGTGCATTACGTAAAATCTTGGTTAAATATGATGTAAACCATGCAATCGCATCACCTTACCATCCTCACTCTAGTGGGGAAGTTGAATTAACCAATAGAGAAACAAAATTAATCTTGCAAAAAGACTGTTAATATATCTAGGAAGAACTCGTCTAAGAAACTTGATGATGCAGTGTGGGCATACAAAACTGCTTACAAAAATCCAATGGGTATGTCCCCGTATAAAATAGTCTATGGAAGAGCATTTCATTTACCTCTCAGTTAGAACATAAAGCTTATTGGGCAATTAAAGAACTCAATTATGATTTTAAACTTGCCGGTGAAAAGAGGTTATTTGATATTAGCTCTCTGGATGAGTGGAGAACACAAGCTTATGAAAATGCCAAGTTATTTAAAGAAAAAGTTAAAAGATGGCATGATAAAAGAATTTAAAAATGGGAATTTAATATCGGTGATCAAGTTCTATTGTACAATTCTCATTTTAGACATTTTGCAGGCAATCTTCTTTCCAAATGGGAAAGGGCATACATCGTCGAGGAGGTCTATTGTTCTGGAGCCATCAAGATCAGTAATGCCGATGGGACTAGTCCGAAGGTGGTTAACAGGCAAAAAATTAAACATTATATTCCAGGTACCCATTAACGTTGAAACCAATATTATTCAAACAATTACAGTGGAGGAATATCTAAAAGAGACCTTCCAAAACGTTCCAGAATCCTAAAAAGGAATAGGCATGTGATACCGTAAGTAAACCGACTCCAAAAATTCCATAAAAATATTTTCTGTTAGTTTTGGATAGTAGAAAATTTGGAAATTGGAAACAATTGAGAAGGTCCACGAGGAGACCATAAGACAACAGGGTGCGCCCTACCCCTTGGGGGTGCCCAGATGTCTTATGGGCCCCTCATGTACTTTTTCGACTCCGATTTCTTCCCAAATATTTGTTTTGCAAGATAAAAATTCATTGTATATACTTCCCGATGTTTTGACCACCGTATTGCAAGTTTCTCCTTTGTTCTTGTTTCGGGCTATTTTCCTGGCAAGGTCATGAAGACAAGCCCATAATGTCTTTACAAGATTCGGATTGGTAGAGCAATTTATCTCACTACACCTCGAATCCTTGGGTCTAAGGTGATGTTGATCCTTACAAGTGGCCAACAGATGAGGAGGAGGATGCTGATTCGGAGATGCTGGATCACTCAAGCGGGGAGGAAGAGGACTTCCCTCTACCTCAACCAGGAGACATGAATGTGGAGTTCAAGAGGTCCAGTCTACCAAATATGATGAAGGTCCATAAGGTTCAATTCACCCGTTTTTGCCATGTGCAGGAAGATAGGGACAAACTGCGCCGTAAAATATGGGATCTTGAAAGAGGACATTCACATCCTCAAGTGGAAGGACAAGTATACCACTTCATCACCATCATCACCAAAGAAGAAAACTTGAGTACATGGGTATGGGCACCACCCTTGGCTTGCTCCAAGTTTGGGAGAGGTGCCCCGGTATCGTATCACCATCACTTTTATCATCATTACCTATCTTAGTTCGATCCTTAGTTATTTCATGATTTAGAAAAATAAAGTATTATTATGAATTAGTTTAGATTGCTTGTTTCGCAATCTATCTATCTATCTAATCGAGTGTGAGATTTATATAATAAAGAGTAGTTTGAGTTTTGTTGCTTTACTTTCTTGTTTTAATCCACGCAAAAATAAAATTTCATATGATAATCCCATGGGGAGCAATGACTTCACATATAAGAAGTATAATTGATAAAATTTATTGGAGGCTTGCAAACATAGCATTGGTCATTGATGCAATTCATGAAAGATTAATAAAGGAAGATAGGTTTTACATATAAATACACTTTGGACATATTTTATGATTGTGAGCCCCCATCAAATATTTTTAGCTTGACCAAATAGTTGATGTTGGACAAGGAAGAATTATGGATGCTTATATTCGTATAGAAGTTATATTGTCATGGATCCTCTAGCATGTGGTGCTTGCTCATAATCTTTTGCTAGCCAAAACTTTGTCCTAAGTAGAGATACTACTTCTGCATCCAAAAGCCCTTAAACCCATTTTCTTGTCATGAGAGTCCATTATATCTACCTATGGATTGAAGATCCTTCAAGTAAGTTGTCATCAGTGCAAAGCAATAAAAATTGCCCCTAAATATGTATGATCTTTTATTGTATGGGAAAATAAGCTTTGTACGAACTTGTTATGGTAAAGAAATAAAAGTGACAGTCTGCATAATAAAGGTTGCTATCACAAGGGGCAATAAAAAGTGATGTTCATTTGCATTAAGAGCTTGCACGTCCAAATAAAAAGAAGCGCATGGCAACCTCTGCTTCCCTCTACGAAGGGCCTATCTGTTTAATTTCCAGTTTTATTATTATGCAAGAGTCAATAATTTTCATCCTTGTTTCAATCTTAATTATTCTCCACTTGGCAATCATCATGTGGTAGGGAAAGATCCAGACACACATATCCGGTTGGATATAGGTGATCATGAGTTAGCCAAGTCGCACCCTTGTAATCGAGATCATCATCATCAATATCAATCAAGCAGGAAGTAGTCTATTACCTCCATCAAGTGGGGTCGAGCCTGGGTAAACCTTTGTCTTTCGATTCCGATCAACCTCGTTCAAGCTACTACCTCGCAGCGATGGCCTCACGACTAAGTCCTTTCATCAGGACATCTGATACGTCCATTTTTCATCATGCTTTTATGTTGATATTTATTGCATTATGGGTTGTTATTACACATTATGGTACAATAGTTATACCTTTTCTCTCTTATTTTACAAGATTTACATGAAGAGAGAGAATACCGACAGCTAGAATTCTGGACCGGGAAGGAGTAAATCCGAGAGACCTATTCTGCACATCTCCAAAAGTCCTGAAAATTTATGGAGAATTATTTTGGAATATATAAAAAATATTAGGCGAAGAAATACCAAAGGGGGACCCACCAGGTGACCACAAGCCTGGGGGTGCCCCACCCCCTAGGTGCGCCCCTAGGGCTTGTAGGCCCCCGATGCCCATCTTCTGCTATATGGAGGCTTTTGACCTGGAAAAAATCAGAAAGGAGCTTTCGGGATGAAGCGCCGCCGTCTCGAGGCGGAACCTGGGCACAAGCAATCTAGGGCTCCGGCGGAGCTGTTCTGCCGGGGAAACTTCCCTCCCGAATGGGGAAATCGAAGCCATCGTCATCACCAATGATCCTCTCATCGAGAGGGGGTCAATCTCCATCAACATTCTCACCAGCACTATCTCCTCTCAAACCCTAGTTCATCTCTTGTATCCGATCTTTGTCTCAAAACCTCACATTGGTACCTGTGGGTTGCTAGTAGTGTTGATTACTCCTTGTAGTTGGTGCTAGTTGGTTTATTCGGTGGAAGATCATAGTTCAGATCCTTAATGATATTCAATATCCCTCTGATTATGAACATGAATATGCTTTGTGAGTAGTTACGTTTGTTCCTGAGGACATGGGAGAAGTCTTGTTATAAGTAATCATGTGAATTTGGTATTTGTTCGATATTTTGATGAGATGTATGTTGTCTTTCCTCTAGTGGTGTTATGTGAACGTTGACTACATGATACTTCACCATGATTTGGGCCTAGGGGAAGGCATTGGGAAGTAATAAGTAGATGATGGGTTGCTAGAGTGACATAAGCTTAAACCCTAGTTTATGTGTTGCTTCATAAGGGGCTGATTTGGATCCACATGTTGCATGCTATGTTTAGATTTGTCTTAGTTCTTCTTTCGTAGTTGTGGATGCTTGCGGGAGGGTTAATCATAAGTGGGAGGCTTGTCCAAGTAAGGGCAACACCCAAGCACCGGTCCACCCACATATCAAATTATCAAAGTAACGAACGCGAATCATATGAGCATGATGAAAACTAACTTGACAGTAATTCCCACGTGTCCTCGGGAGCGCTTTGCTTTACATAAGAGTTTCTCTAGGCTTATCCTTTGCTACAAAAAGGATTGGGCCACTTTGCTGCACCTTTGTTACACTCGTTACTTGTTACCCGTTATGAATTATCTTATCATAAAACTATCTATTACCGACAATTCAGTGCTTGCAGAGAATACCTTACTGAAACGGCTTGTCATTTCCTTCTGCTCCTCGTTGGGTTCGACACTCTTACTTATCGAAAGGACCACGATAGATCCCCTATACTTGTGGGTCATCAACATCTGCTGTGACAAAACCATGACAGTTGGCGCCCACTGTGGGGCTATCGCTCGGTGGTGTTGAGTTCTTGGAGGGAGCTCTCCCAGGGATCGAGGGATATTGGATCAGCCGCATGACCAAGAGTCACCGTGGCAAGATCTACATCGACGATTCAGGCTGGGGCCCCGAGGGAGACTCAATCGAGTATGGGTACCGGGTCCCCTTTGGCAAGATCCACGTCTTCATCGGCAAAATTTGTGAACCAGGACCCAAGCCGAACATTTGCACCGACATCGTCTAGCCGGCTCGGCGCACGCAACCCGCCTGGGCTCAAGCCGACTGGAACCATGTTTTCGTCAGTTTCCCCTAGGGGGTCGATCTCGCAGATAATTTTGCGTCTGGTGGGGACACCCTTGTCTACTCCGACGACGAGTCATCAGTCGGGGACACGAAGTCGATCCGCTTGATGTATGACTGTAGACTTGAGGGCTACTCTGATGATGAGCCAGCCCTGCACGACCATGAGCCGCTCCATCGGACCACCATCTACATGACAGGCACTGCGTCGGTCCTCAATTCTACTGCAACAGGCACCATTGAAGGAACCGGCGCTTCAACACCCGATCCAAATGCATCTGGCCCGGTCAAGCCACCGACTCAAGTCCTTTCTGAGTTGGTCACTTCGTTAACAACGCTCCTTGATTCTCCATTGATGGCGGAGAACCAAGTGGAGCGCAATGCAGAGGTAGCTAATCTTTGAGAGCAGATGGCTAAAGCTCGGGAAGACATCAACGTTGAGAACGCTCACATGACACAGCTACAAGCCCAGATTCATAATGAGGTGGAGGGCCTGAGGACAGAAGCCTAGCGCATGGGCCTACGGCAGAACGCTTCAGATGTGGTTCATAGGAGAAGGCAAGAGACTCGGCTATCTACTGATCTCGAGCCGAGGCATCTTTTTAATACACCAGGGGCTAGAACAAGCACCCTGGGGCCCCGGTTATACCCCAATTGAACCGAATCGTGCCCCAGACGGGGATGGGCGGCCATCTCTGATACATCTCCAACGTATCTATAATTTTTGATTGTTCCATGTTGTTATATTATCATTCTTGGATGTTTTACAATCATTTTATAGCAACTTTATATCATTTTTTGGGACTAACCTATTGACATAGTGCCTAGTGCCAGATGCTATTTTTTGCTTGTTTCTTACATCGTAGAATATCAGTACCAAACGGAGTCCAAACGCAGCAAATTTTTTTGGAGAATTTTTATGGACCAGAAGGAACAACATGGGCTAAAGAAGTACCAGAGGGGTGCCCCGAGGGGGGCACAACCCACTTGGTTGCACCCTGGTGGGTTGTGCCCACCTCAGTGGCCTCTCGCATCGCCTCTTCGCCATATAAATACCCAAATATTCCAGAAACCCTAGGGGAGTCGACGAAGCACAATTCCAGCCACCGCAAGCTCCAGAACCACGGGATCCAATCTAGACACCATTGCGGAGGGGTTCATCATCCTCATTGGTGCCTCTCTGATGATGCGTGAGTAGTTCATTGTAGACCTACGGGTCCGTAGGCAGTAGCTAGATGGCTTGCTCTCTCTCTCACTCTCTCTCTCTCTCTCTCTCTCTCTCTTGATTCTCAATACAATGGTCTCTTGGAGATCTATTTGATGTAACTCTTTTTTGCGGTGTGTTTGTTGGGATCCGATGAACTTTGAGTTTATGATAAGATCTATATATCCATGAAAGTTATTTGAGTTTTGATCTCTTATATGCATGATTATTTATAGCCTCGTATCTATTCTTTGAATCTTTGGTTTAGTTAGGCCGACTAGATCAATTTTTCTTGCCATGGAAGATGTGCTTTGTGATGGGTTCGATCATGCGGTGTTCTTTCCCAGTGATAGAAGGGCAGCAAGACACATATTGATCGTTGCTATTAAGGATAACAAGATGGGGGCTATTCCTACATGAATAGATCTCGTCTACATCATGTCATCATTCTTATTGCATTAATCTATTTCTCCATGAATTTAATACACTAGATGCATGATGTATAACTGTCGATGTGTGGAGTAATAGTAGTAGATGTAGGCAGGAGTCGGTCTACTAATCTTGGACGTGATGCCTATATATTGATCATTGCCTGGATATCGTCATAATTATTTGAGGTTCTATCAATTGCCCAACAGTAATTTGTTTACCCACCGTGTGCTATTTCTTGAGAGAAGCCACTAGTGAAATCTACGGCCCCCGAGTCTATTCATTATCATATTTGCTTTGAGATCTATTTTTATTTGCTTTTGTTTTCAGATCTATTATTCCAAAAACCCAAAAATACCTTGCTGCACTTTTTTTATTACTTATTTTATTTTATGTTTTATCGAGATCTATTTATCCAATCTACCACAATTTTATCCCGTCAACTTAACAATTTCTAGCGCCGTTACCCGTAAGAGGGATTGACAACCCCTCATAAGCGTCTGGTTGCAAGTATTTGTTCTTTGTGTGCAGGTACCATTTACATAGTGTTGCTTGGTTTTCCTATTGGATTGGTAACCTTGGTTTCATAACTTAGGGAAATACCTACCATAGCTGTACTGTATCATCCCTTCCTCTTTGGGGAAATATCGACGTAGTTCAAGCGACATCAAAAGGAATTTCAGCGCGCCGTTGCCGGGGAGGATCAAGTCAAGATAGTCTCCCGACAACTCGCCAATTTCTGGCGCCGTTGCCGGGGAGACATCATAAACATCTATCAGGTTCCTAATCACAAATCTCATCGCCTTGCAATTTACATTATTCGCCATTTTCCTCTTGTTTTCATCTCTCCCACTTCACAAAAATTTTCCGTTTTATTCACCCTCTTTTTCGTTCATCGTTTTCTCGTTAGATATGTTTTTGTGTGCAATCTTGTTTGCGTAGTCACGATGTCTCAAGAAAATACCAAGTTGTGTGATTTTTCCAATAAACAATAATAATGATTTTATTAGCACTCTGATTGCTCCTCCCGCCACTAGTGTGGAATCTTGTGATATCAATGTCGCTTTGTTGAATCTTGTTATGAAGGATCAATTTTCCGATACTCCTAATGAGGATGCCGCGTCCCATCTAAACACACATTCGTAGAATTATGTGATATGCAAAAGAAAAAATATGTGGACAATGACATTGTGAAGTTGAAATTATTTCCGTTTTCTTTGCGAGATTGTGCAAAAAATTGCTTTTCTTCTTTGCCTCACAATAGTATTGATTCTTGGGATAAGTGCAAAGATGCTTTTATTACTAAGTATTTTCCGCCCAAAAATTATTTCCCTTAGAACTCAAATCATGAATTTTAAATAACTTGGGCATGAACATGTTGCGCAATCTTGGGAAAGAATGAAATTGATGCTAAGAAATTGTCCTACTCATGGTTTAAATCTTTGGATGATCATACAATTTTTTATGCAGGATTGAATTTTGTTTCTAGAAATCTTTTAGATTCCGTCGCGGGTGGTACCTTTATGGAAATTAATTTGGGGTGAAGCTGCTAAATTGCTAGATAATATTATGGCAAATTATTCACAATGGCATACCGAAAGAGCACCTACTAGTAAGAAAATTAAGTCGGTTGAAGAAATTAGTACGTTGAGTGAGAAAGTTGATGCTCTTATGAAATTGGTTGCTAATAGAAGTGATCCTATTGATCTTAATGATGTGCCTTTGTCTACTTTGATTGAGCAAAATAGCGATCCTATAGATTTGAGTTTTGTCTCGCGAAACAATTTTAATAACAATGCTTATAGAGGTAATTTTAATCCTAGGCCTTCTCCTAGAAATTCCTCTAATAATTATGGTAATTATTCTTACAATAATAGTAGGAACACCTCTGATCTTGAGAATAATATTAAATAGTTTATCAATGCTCAAAAGGCTTTCAATACTACGATAGAAGAAAAATTGAATAAGATTGATGATATGTCTAGAAGCATTGATATAATTTCCCACGACGTAGAAAATATCAAGTTCAAAATTTTTTGTACCTAAGGTTGATGAATCAATTAAAGCTCTATATGTTTCTATGGGTGAAAGTAAGAAAAGAACCGCTATGCTTAGAGCTAAAAGAGAATTTTTAGAAAGAGCATTTTCTAGTGATTGCTTTCATAAAAATGATGAAGATCTTAAAATGATTGGTGTTTCTTCTATTGATTCTTAGTTTAGTTAAATTAAAATTTATGATAAAGGGACTGAAGAAGAGTCAACTTTAGCTATAAGGCGTCCCGATAATTTGGAGGGTGAAAATTTTGTTGAGAAAATTGATAAAAGTGGGTTTGGAGAGGTCAATACTTTAACTAGTGATGTGCCCACTCTTTTGGATTACAAAGCCTTTAATTATGATAATTGCTCTTTGATTGATTGTATTTCTTTGTTGCAATCCATGATAAATTCACCCCATGCTTATGGAGAAAAGTTGGAATTAGAGATTTCAATCCCTAGAAAATTACATGATGAATGTGAACCTACTATTGAAGTCAAGATTAAAAATTATGAGTGTTTTGCTTTATGTTATTTGGGGCTAGTGTTTCCACAATTCTGAAATCTTTATGTGATGTGCTTGGTCTTACCGATATTGAAGAATGTTCTCTTAGTTTGCACTTGGCAGATTGTACTATAAAAAAGCTTATGGGAAGAATTAATGATGTTCTTATTCTTGCAAATAGGAACTATGTGCCCATAGATTTTATCGTTCTTGATATTGATTGCAATCCGTCTTGTCCTATCATACTTGGTAGACCGTTTTTACGCACTACAGGTGTTGTGCTTGATATGAAAGAAGGGAATATTAAATTTCAATTTCCACTAAGGGTATGGAACACTTCCCAAGAACAAGAATTAAGCCACCATATGAATCAATCATGAGGGCATCATATGGATCTAAAACCAAAGATGATAATACTTGAATCTATGTATTATGCCTAGCTAGGGGCATAAAACGATAACGCTTGTTGGGAGGCAACTCAATGAATAAATTTATTTTTGCCTTTTTCTTTTTGTTCTTGAATGTTCGCACTATTATGGTACTATTATGTTTGTGTTTTTTGTGTTTTAATTAGTGTTTGTGCCAAGTAAAGCCTTTAGGATCATGTTGGGTGATAGTTGATTTGATCTTGTTGAAAAACAGAAACTTTGTGCGCCAGTAGCAGAATTGTTTAAAATCACAAAAGCACGACAAAATTCCAAATTTTTTACACAAGATTTATATACAATTTCCTACATTGTCTAATTTTCAGAATTTTTGGGAGTTACAGAAGTATACGCAGTTTTCAGATTACTACAGATTGTTCTGTTTTTTGACATATTCTGTTTTCTTTGTGTTGTATGCTTATTTTGATGAATCTATGGTTTGTATTGGAGGGTATAAGCCGTGGTAAAGTTGGAATAAATTAGGTATAATGCAAAAATAAAATATGAATGGGTTTGCAACAATACTTAGAGTAGTGATTTGCTTTGTTATACTAACGGATCTCACGATGGTTTTGTTGAGTTTTGTATGATTGAAGTATTCATGTTTTGGGTGAGATCACGATGGATGAAGGAATAAGGAGTAAGAAGACCCTAAGCTTGGGGATGCCCCATGGCACCCCAAGTTATTATCAAAAGAGAAACAAGCAACTAAGCTTGGGATGCCTTCCTATCAAAAGAGAATCAAGCAACTAAGCTTGGGGATGCCCTGGAAGGCATCCCCTATTCCTTCTAACGACCATCGGTATTTTACTTGGAGCTATATTTTTATTCGTCACATATCATGAGCTTTGCTTGGAGCGCCTTGTATTATATGAATCTTCGCTTGTTTTTCTTTTTAGTTTATGTCATCTATCCTTGATGGCACACCTATTTAAGAGAGCCAAAATTATGCTATGATTTGTTAGAATTGCTCTATATGCTTCACTTCAATTTTTTGAGCTATGGAATTGCTCTAGCGCTTCACTTATATCTATTTGAGCACAATGTGCTTTAATACTTTTGAAGAAATGCTCTCATGCTTCACTTAGATTTATTTGAGAGTTAGTAAAATTCTTGAAGAAATTCTATCATGCTTCACTTATATTATTTTGAGAGAAGAAAACTTTATGCTCATGTTCTTCACTTAAATTTGTTTGAGCTTATCAAAAGCAACATATGAAACTAGTCCCAAAGTGATAGATATTCAAGAGGGATATAATAAAACCTTTCATGAAGATCATTGGACAAAATAAACTTGATTCTTTGTAATAGTTTTGCGATATGATGATAGTGATATGTGAGTCATGTTGGTGAGTAATTATGCTTTAGTAAGATTGGTGTTAAGGTTTGTATTTCCCTATGCAAGCACAAAAGTCAATAGTTATTCAATGAAATTACATCCTACTTATGGTGCATTATTCGGTGTGAGTTATGCTTAATGCTCGCTTACGTGATTTTTCATTTCTTGGCTGGTTGCTTCTCAATCTATTTTCTAGCCTCCACTTGTACTAAGTAGAAATACTACTTGTGCATTCGAAATCCTTAAACCCAGTTTTGCCATATGAGTCCACCATACCTAGCTATATGCGGTATTTCCATGCCGTTCTAAGCAAATTTGTACGTGCCACCTCAAATTTTCAAAATAAATTTCCTTTTTGTGTGCTCGTACCGCTCATGAACCAACAGGGGGTGGCTAATATTTTCCATGCTAGATGTGTTATTCTCAAGATGAGTGTTTATCCACTTGTCATTGCACGAGAGTGTGGCAGTAATAGGGATGCCCAGTCCGAAAATGAAAAAGAAATTTACTTTATGTTGTCAAATAATAAATTCCTTGGAAAGTGTTGGTATGGAAGGCACCCATGGATACGGCTAGCCATGGATTGTGAAAGAATGGTGGTAAAAGGAATAAACTTTATTTTTTGTTTGAAAACCGCCTATGATATATCTAGCATGGAAAGTGTTGGGAATTACTCGGTCGTTTTCGTTGACGGGAAAAGTATGCCTCTCAAAAAAATTTATCTCTCAAATTTTGCTTTGAGCTCTGGCACCTCTACAAATCCCTACCTCCCTCTGTGAAGGGCCTATCAATTTACTTTATGCATTTTTTAATTTTTATTTGAGTCTCCATCTTCTCTTATAAAGCACCAACTAAGGGGCACTATGATCGTACTTGAGCATTGGATGTAGCTAATACACGAGTGTGTTTCATGAATGGATCAATGATTGAGCATGATGGGCTAGGGATAACTTTCTTTAGTGTTGATATTTTGAAAGACATGGTTGCTTATTGATATGCTTGAGTATTGCAATCTTCATGTCAAAACTAGACTATTGTTTGAACCATATAAAATTCCAAATGTCCATGCTACAAAAGAAAATAATATGTGATGAACATGTTAGGCATCATTCCACATCAAAAATACTGTTTTTATCATTTACCTACTCGAGGATGAGCAAGAATTAAGCTCAGGGATGCTGATACATCTCCAACGTATCTATAATTTAGTTGTTCCATGCTGTTATATTATCATTCTTGGATGTTTTACAATCATTTTATAGCAACTCTATATATTTTTTTGGGACTAACCTATTGACATAGTGCCCATTGCCAGTTGCTGTTTTTTGCTTGTTTTTTACATCACACAATATGAGTAACAAACGGAGTCCAAACGCAGCATAACTTTGGTAAATACCGACGTAGTTCAAGAAACATCAATCTCCGGCTCTAATAACCCACAAGTATAGGGGTTCGCAATAGTTTTCGAGGGTAGAGTATTCAACCCAAAATTATTGATTCGACACAAGGGGAACCAAAGAATATTTGCAAGTATTAACAGCTAAGTTGTCAATTCAACCACACCTGGAGATTAATTATCTGCGGCAAAGTGATCAATAGCAAAGTAGTATGATAGTTTTGATAGTAGTAACAATCGCAATAGTAATAGTAATAATGATAGAAATAATTTTGTGGCAAGTGTGACAGTAACAATAGCAGTAGTAACTTAGCAAGAACAATATGAGAGAAATTCGTAGGTATTGGATCGGTGATTTCGTTGGATGATATTCATCATATAACAATCATAACCTAGGGCGATGTGACACTAGCTCCAGTTCATAAATATAATATAGGCATGTATTCCGTAAATAGTTATACATGCTTATAGAAAGAACTTGCATGACATCTTTTGTCCTACCCTCCCGTGGCAGCGGGGTCCTATTGGAAACTAAGGGATATTAAGGCCTCCTTTTAATAGAGAACCGAAACAAAGCATTAACACATGGTGAATACATGAACTCCTCAAACTACGGTCATCACCAGGAAGTGTCTCGACTTCTGTCATTCCGGGTTTGCCGGATCATAACACGTAGTAGGTGAATATCACTTGCAAGATCGGATCTAGAATATAGATATAATGGTGATAACATAAACGGTTGAGATCTGAAACCATGGCACCCGAGCCCAAAGTGACAAGCATTAAGCATGGCAAAGTCATAATAACATCAACCTCAGAACATAATGGATACTAGGGATCAATCCCTAACAAAACTAACTCGATTACATGATGAATCCCATCCAACTCCTCACCGACCAGTGAGCCTACGAAGGAATTACTCACTCCCGGTGGGAAGCATCATGGAATTGGCGATGGAGAAGGGTTGGTGATGACAAAGATCGAAGACCCCCTTCTCCGGAGCCCCAAACGGACTCCAGATCTGGCCTCCTGATGAAGAACAGGAGGTATGGCGGCTCCATCTCGCGAAACATGATAATTCTTTCTCCCTAAATTTTTTCTCCAAATATGTGATTTTATATTATCAGGGTTGAGGCCTATGGGCCACCAAGTGGGGACAACCCACCTAGGCACGCCTGGAGGGGGGGGGCACCCTGGTGGGTTGTGTCCACCTAGGTGCCCCCCTCCGGTGGTTCATGGCTCCAGAAATTCTTATTTATTGAATAAAAAATCCTTGCAAAGTTTTGTTCCAATCCGAGAACTTTTATTTCTGCACAAAAACAACACCGTGGTAGTTCTGCTGAAAACAGCGTCAACCCGGGTTAGCTTCATTCAAATCATGCAAATTAGAGTCCAAAACAAGAGGAAAAGCGTTAGAAAAAGTAGATACGACAGAGACGTATCAACTCCCCCAAGCTTAAACCTTTGCTTGTCCTCAAGCAATTCAGTTGATAAACTGAAAGTGAAAAAGAAAAACTTTTATGAACTCTTTTGCTCTTGTTTACATAAATAAGCTTAAGTAGCACCCAGGTTTTCAGCAAAGATTGTAACTAACCATGTCAACAATAACTCTTAAAAATTATATTAACTCATATCAGTGGCATAATCAACTAGCGAGCAATAATAAGATATCTCAAACAACAACACTTTGTCAAAACAACCATGATATAATATGACAATAGTGGTATCTCGCTAGCCCTTTCTGAGGCCGCTAAACATAAATGCAGAGCACCTCCAAAGTTCAAGCAGCGACTAAACATTGTAATTCATGGTAGAAAAGATCCAGTCATGATGCACCCAACATTAGCTACACACAATGCATGAGGATGACAATAGTGCTCTCAGGTTCTGGCACTTATTTGAGAGGGTGATGACACAACATAAAAGTAAATAGATAGTCCCATCACAGAGGGAAGCAGTGATTTGCAGAGGTGCCAGAGCTCAAGTTTTTAAAACAGAGGTAAATGAAATTTTGAGAAATGCACCCTTCTTGTTTACTTCGCAACCATTAGTTATCGGTATATTCCATGCTAAACACCTTAGTGGCGGTTCCCAAGCGATAAAAGTAAAGGTTTACTCCCCCTCCACCAACAATCGCACTCCACTGCTTGTCCGAAACAACGGGTGCCGTCCATACCAACAACAATCCCGGGGGAGTTTTGTTTAATTATTTGCAATTTGAGTTCGGGATTGGGAATCCCTATTACCGCCCCTCTCGTGCAAGGATGAGTGAATAAACACTCATCATGAGAATAATCCAGTTAGCATGGAGGATACTGATTACCTCCTGTTGCTCTATGAACAATCCAGGCACACGAAAAAGGATATTTATTTGAAGTTTTTAGAGGTGGCACATGCAAATTTACTTACGACGACAGGGTAATACCACATATACGTAGGTATGGTGGACTCATCTGGAATAACTTGGGTTTTAGGGTTTTGATGCACAAGTAGAAATCTCGGTTAGTATAGGTGAAGGCTAGCAAATAGGTTGAGAAGCGGCCAGCTAGAGAGTGAAAACGGTCATGAACATGCATTATGCATAAGTAACATTGGATACTATCATAGAGGCTATGTTGGTTTTGATTCAACTACATGCATGCAAATGTGCAAGTCAAGCCATTCGAACATTCAGAGGAGGATACCATATCATCATACTACATCACAATCATTTTAACGCAATGTTGACATCCAAGATAAATCATTATCCACTCCTAGCTACTTAAGCATGGCATGAGAAACTATAATCTCTAATTGTCAATGCAAACATGTTAGATCATAATGAGCCGAATCATGGATACTAGGTTAAACATATTTACAAAAACAGAAAAAGTTGAGTTCCTACCCGTTTCTCTCTGCCACAACCAATTCATCAAATATCGTCATTATTGCCTTTCACTTGCACAACCGAATGATATGAAAATAATAGTAGTGCAAGAGTGTCGTGGGCTAAGCTGGAATATGCAAACATTTTATTCAAAAGGAGAAGACAAGGTAATATGGGCTCTCTATTGGATCAATAATAATGCATATGAGAGCCACTCAACATTTTCATCGTGGTCTTCTCCTCGGTACGACTCAATAAAAAGAAAAGAAATTTAGAGAAACACACACTGAAATATTTTTGGAGTTTTTGGCTTTCTGAAAGAAAGAAAATTAATGAAAGAAAAACAAAAATGAGAAAAACTATTTACATGGGAGAGCTCTCAACAAGCAAAATAAGAACAAGGAAATCTTTTTGGGTTTTCTTTTTAATACTACAGCTAACTACACTAGAACGAAAAATCAAAAAGAGGCAAGAGTTTTTTTGTATTTTCTCAAAGTTTTTCGAACACACAAGAAGAAGGCGAGAAAATAAACCTAGCATGGATAATACAATGAAAAAGGGTGGACACCGACAACTGGAATGAAATGTGTGAATATGAATGTAATGTCAGTGGAAATACGTACTCCCCAAAGCTTAGGCTTTTGGCCTAACTTGGTAATCACCACTCGAAGAAGCCATCCGGTCCCATGTGTGAATTGCTGGGGAGCGGGCACCTGAGGGTCCCAGTGAAGAGGCTCTGCCTGTGCCACAGCCAGGTTGTTCCGGTAGGCGACGATGTCCTCAGGCATAATCCTGTATCCTCCCCTGGCAATAGGATCAAACAAGGCAGGTGCAGGCAACGGAATAACATCACGGGTAATCTCACTAAATACCAAGTTATATGGAACATCCGTAGTGGTGTTCTCGCTATCAATAAAGTGGTGGTGTGCCATAGCCGAGCGATCTAGGTAAACCTTGGGAAAGGGATACTCATGTTGGCGTATCTGGATGTTAAAGTGGCTCGCTAGGTGAGTAGCATAAATACCACCATGTATTTTACCCTTGGATCTGTTAATGTGGAGGCGACATGCCACAATAGCCCCCAAGCTATGAGTGTTGTCACCGTAAAGTGCACGGTGTGAAACAACGAAGTCTGGGGCACTGAGTGCACCTACCTTCTCTCTAGCAAGTAAACACTTCGCAATGAATGGAGCAAAATAATGCACGACAGGAAAATGTAAGCTAGTGACAGTGACACATGACACCCCTCTCTCATCCTCCACCATCAGAGTGTGATAAAAACATCAGACTCTATAGGCCTAGGCTCTACTAAACTCCCATCAGAAGGGGGGGGGGATGGTGGGTTGTGCCCACCCAGGTGCCCCCCTCCGGTGGTTCCTGGCTCCAGAAATTCTTATTTATTGAATAAAAAATCCTCGCAAAATTTGTTCCAATTCGAGAACTTTTATTTCTGCACAAAAACAACACCATGGTAGTTCTGCTAAAAATAGCGTCAGTCCGGATTAGTTTCATTCAAATCATGTAAATTAGAGTCCAAAATAAGAGGAAACATGTTAGAAAAAGTAGGTACGACGGAGACGTACCAGGCTTAGCCTCGTCAGTCACCTCAACAGCGCCAGCTCGAGCCGGCTCAGCATCAGCCGCCTGTTCGCACGACCATAGACCGCTTTTTTGACACTGGTGGGTTATTTCTCCAATCCCGTTGATAACTTGTTGTCAGCAGCTACCAACCTCGCCGCACTTCCGATCACAGGGAACACTCGGTTGAGTGGGAAGCATTGCACGCCATTGAGATGATGAAGACTGCGGTTGCCCAGCAGGAAAACTACTCCTATAGCCAGCAACACCTCCACTCCACCCCGCATCCAAGCTGCAGCAGGAGTTGCCATGCTGAGTCGCCAGCTGTCTCCAACATTGCTCATCTAAGACATGAGCAGCAGCATGACCCGCCATGACACGAAGCTTAAGATGCCCAGGAGATCTTCCACACAACTCAATCACGGCGGGTGGCAGAAGCGACCAACATGGCGGCTCATAAGTCGCCTCCTGTGACCCCCTTGGCTTCTCAAGGGGTAGGATCGAGCACCAGAACCATTGGGATTCCATTCTTGGTGCCGGATCTGTGCAACGAGCGTATGCCCAAGGACTTCAAAGGCCCTCATAAGGTCTCCAATTGCATGCCTAACCTCAAACTGTTAGCTTGGATTGAGAGCTACGAAATCACCATGGACATGTTGGATGTTAGCGACACGGTTTGTGCTAAGTATTTAACCTTGATGCTGGAGGGACCAACTCATAGTTGGTTGAAGAACTTGCCCCCTAATTCCATCAACACTTGGGCATAGTTGAAGGAGCATTTTATCAAACACTTCCAAGGAACCTGCAAGCGCCCAATGACAATCGTTGATTTACAACACTATGTTTAGCGTGAGGGAGAGTTGGCCCATCATTGGTCCCGCTGGGTCACGGATATTATCCACTCCTCTGATGGCATATCAGCCGCCCAGGTCATCTTGATTTTGGAGAAAAACTGCCATTTTGATCCTTTGGTTCAGAAGCTTTGGCATCTCAAGCGGATAGTTCAGGACATGGTAGGTCGAATGGATGTCCATACCAGATACGCCGAGTCAGACACCACGAAGGATCCAACGCCAGATGAAGAAAATGCCAACAAGGGCAAGAGAAATGGTGGTGGAAAAGGACATCAATAGAACAATTCCGGGTATAATGGGAACCATGGCAATCATGGCAATGGTGGCAAGCATAAACACTCGGAGGGCGACCCAGACTTTGTTGTCAACACCAATATCGGTTTCAAGGGCCAGAGGCAGAATAATTCTGGGAAGCCGTCCAATAAAGCTCGCAGTTTCGAGGAAGCTCTCAAAGGTCCGTGTCCCAAGCATACTACTCAGGATAAGCCGTCAAATCACTCCTGGGAGAACTGTCATATCATGCAAGCTTACCGCAATCAAGTCTACCAGAATCATCAAGGTGGCGGTGGTGGAAACCTTGGTCAACCAGGGGCGGGCGACTCAGGTTTCCAGGAGCCGACTTATTTGGTAATTACTAGAACCCTGGTTTTCAGGACTCGGGTGGCTCTGGATATCAAGGATCTGGAAATGGTGGGGCTTGACATCAGCGTTCCGGCCAAGGCAACCACCAACAGGGCAACCAGACATGTTTTCAGAGTAATCCAAAGGAGTTTAATAGTGGCCAATATCACGTGTTCACCACTAGCACTTGTAAGCGCGACTGCAAGCTGCAGCAACGTGTTGTCAATATGGTTATGCCGGCGGTTCCTCAGTACTTAAACTAGTCAGAGCAGCCGGTCATCTGGAGTAGGGAAGATCACCCGCCTAGGGTTGAGAATCCAGGTTGTCTTGCTCTGGTGGTGGGACCTCAAGTTGATGGCTATTACCTGATCATCATCATCATCATCATCATCATCATCATCATCATCATCATCATGAATCAAGCAGGAAGTGGGCTATTACCTCCATCGAGAGGGTGTAGCGACCAGACCTCAATCAGTCTGATCTCTGTGCATCAGTGTCATCCTTGGATCGATAATGCTGACACACACAGTACTTGAGGATTTATAACATAGTTTCAGTCACACACTTATTACATCGAATGTCTCAAAAAAGAACTTATTACAATAATATGGCTTAAGGCCATCTAAAAACGATAACAGCGGAAGGCTTGGAAGATAAAGTGAGTCCATCAACTCCAAGGACATCACTGAGTGAAAGACAACGACCTATGGCTCCTTACTCATCGTCTGAAAAGTCTGCAACATGAACGTTGCATCCCGAAATGGGTCAGCACATGGAATATGCTAGCAATGTAACACATAGAGTAATGAATAGAATAAATGCTAGCACTACATGCATATATGGCTGGTGGAAAGCTCTATGGTTACAGTTTTGCATAAAGCCAATTTCCCCCTACAACAAAGGAATAAATTTTATTTAACTATCATGGTGGTTGTTAAACATTGAGAAGGTTCCTCCAACTCAATCCCAATTAAGCATCATCATTAACCCAATCAAATTATATTTAGAGTGATGAGATCAACATGATAATCCAAGAACCAGATACTCAAAACATCCATAACCGGGGACATGGCTAACCATGATTAGTTTGTACACTCTGCAGAGGTTTGCGCACTTTTCCCCACAAGACGCGAACACATCCATGATCGGAGATTCGAGACACAGTCTTTCTGAAGCATTAACTGTCACACCCTAGCTAGTTGTGCATTAGAGTGTTGCATCATGTTTACTCATTCATCAGAAACTTGAAATGGGGATGAAAGAACCCCCAGTCCCCTCTGAAACCAACTAGGGTTTACTAAAATAATTTTTCAATGAACCTGAAATGCCCTTCTAAAATGCCCATCATTTTTGCCTTGGTTCAGAACCTCTGCCAAAAGTGGTGCACATTTTCCTAGGCCATCCTAGGGTTTTGAATTAAATCATAACTATTTGAATTTGGGCATTTAAAATTATATAAAATATTTAAATGCTCAAATATCTCCAAACTAAAATGTTTCATGTTGGAAATAATCCAACTATGGACCAGGAGTAGTTTGGTGATTTTTGGAGTTGCCTAGGTATTTTATTTAATTCAACAAAGTTGCAGTTATATGAAATAAAAACAGAAAATAAAGAAAGGGGAAGACTTACCTGTGCGGCCCAGCCCAGCCGGCCCAGCACTGTGCTGGCCCGTGCCAGCCAGCTGCTTCCCCTCGCCAGAGCAGGCAGGGAGGTGAGCATGGCGCGCCCGAGCTCGCCACGCACCACCCAGCCTCTCTGCATCGCCCTGGTCGCCGTTGCGCCGCGTGGATCGTCTTCTGGTCGTCGCCCCGACCTCGCTGACACCCCATTCACTCTCCCCCGGCTCTCCCTCACTCTCTCTCTCTCACGGCCGAAGCTCACCGTCGCCGCCGTTCGCCTTAGCCACCGTCTCCGACCACCCCTCGCTTCCCCGACCAGCTCAGAAGCTCCGCCTCGACTCCTTCTTCCTCCCCACCGCTCCACGGGTCCCCGGAAGCCCTGCATCGCCGCCACGTCGCCGTTCCTCCCTTCGGACTCCGACCACCGTCGCCGTCAAATTCGTCGTCTCCGACGCGTCCCCGAGCCCGCTTCGACGCCCACTGCAACCGCGGTGAGCTACGCCACCGTTTCCCCCTTCTCCCCTGCTCTCTCCCGACCCCTAGGCCCTAGCCCCACCGCGGCCGAAAGCTTCACGCCGCCGGCGATGTCGCCGTCGTGGCCACGATCGCCGTAGCGCCCAACCGAGCACGCCATCGTGCTCCACATCTCACTAGGAGCACGTAGCACGCTCCAACACCCCCCCTAACACCCTGCAACACCGTTCCCGTGCACGACCGAACCCCGGCCGCCGCAGCCGAGCTCGCCGCCGTCGACTCCGGCCACCCCGACCCCAACGGACTCCGCCAAGAGCCGCGGGTCGTCCTCAGCTTCACTCCGGTGGCCTCCGCGGTTCATTTGGTGGCCGAAACGACCAAAACCACTATCGCCGCCGCACTGATGGTCCCCGCCGGCCAGAACTCCGGCGAGCTGACATGGCCTAGTTAATTAGCCACTAAACCACCACCTACTGACGCTGACAAGTGGGCCCCAGGGCTTAGTCAAAGCTAACCAGCCCGGGTCAACACGGGATTAGCCCCTGTGTCACTGACGTGTGGACCCCACACGTCAGGTTTGACCCGAGCCAGCCCTGTTGACCTGCTGATGTCACTGTGACGTCAGGCTGACGCAGTAAATGATATTTCTGGATTTAAATTAAATCAGGAAATTCCAGAATATTAATTAAACTTCAAAAATTCATAACTTTTATTCTGTAACTCCAAATTGGACAAATTATATATGAAAAATGATCAGAAAAATCCAATCTATCCATCTGTACTATTTTCATGCATGATCCAACAAGTTAAATGGATGTTTTAATCAGAACAAGGAAAAGCACTTTAAAAGGCCATATTTGAAATTGAAATTTGAATCTTTGACTCAAATTTGTTCAAACCCTTCTGGCTTTAGTTGCATTAGCCCAACACACTCATATTGCCATGTTTCATGCATGCAACATATTGTTGCACATTGTTTGGTGATGCCTGTGTATCGTTATCCTTTACGACAGGATCTGTCCCCGAGGAATACCGTGACTACCCTAACGAAGAACCGTATCCGTGCATCGAACCATCAGGCAAGCAACCAACCATTTGATCATATCGATACAATCCCATGTTCTCGCTCCTGCTCTCTTTTACTGCATTAAGACAACGCGATTCAAACTGCTGTGTGCTACGGTAGTTGAACCCATTTCCTCTGCATGACCTGTCATTGCCACAGTAACTAGATGAAACCCACTAGCATGTGTAGGAGTTGCTTGAGCCATATGTATGTGTTGTTCCTACCTTGCTATGCCTGCTATGCTTAGAGTCGTGTCAGGTCTGGTTCATCTGGGTGATGGGCTAGAGTGAAATGATTATGTCGGTAATGAGAGTGGTGTGGTGAACACGATTTGGTAAAGGTATCGATGAGAGGCCATGTAGGAGTACATGGTGGGTTGTTTCATTGAAGCCGACCTTAAGCACTGAGATCTGTATGTGTGATTTAAGAATCAGCTACTACCATGCATTGGGCCCGAAACCAATGGACCATCTCGACTTCTTATTCACCCTAGTTCTCCGTCCAGGAGTTGCAAGTAGTTTCTGGTGTTTGTAGCCTACTGGAGGCCGTGGACAACGCTGACCGTAGGGGTGGGCTGTGATGCGGTAGGTACGTGGCCGGGTGTACCGAATACCCGTTAGGTATCTCGGGAACCCTGTTCACATCGTTCGGGGCCGTATGGGAAACCTCGGCCGGACTCCCTGCGGATGGAACCTGAATAGGCGATAAACCTGGACTGGAGGCTTAGGTGATTAGGTAGGTCGTGGCCGACACCCACGTTGGGCTTCCGCTTGAAGGTTGCCGAGTACATGTCGTGTAAACGACGGTAAGTGGTGAGAGCGTGTATGAAGAAGTACCCCCTGCAGGGTTAACATGATCTATTCGAATAGCCGCGTCCGCGGTAAAGGACTACTTGGTTGCCTATACAGTTCATAGACAAGTAAATGGAAACTACTAAAAGCCTCAAGATAAGTGTGAGTGCCGAGGATGGCTCTTCCGTAGGAAGACGGAGATGGATCCTCGGTAGTGTATTGAAGTGGTGAGTAGTGGACTCGTGTGCGCAAAACCATTTCAGTTGGAGTATCGTAGGATAGCCTAGCCAAGAGTCAAAGCTGGCTTGCTGCAATAACTCCACCAACCCTTCTTGATACTATGCATGTATGTAGGATCTGATGTAAGTCTTGCTGAGTACCTTTGTACTGATGTTGCTATAATCTACATTTTTACAGAAGACGCTGCAACCCCTTCTGATGGGTTCTATGTAGACGTTGACATCAACGAGTAGGCTAAAGACCCAGGTGGTGACCCTGAGCTTGTGAAGGACCACGTAGTATAGCTAGGCTTTCCAAGCCACTTTTATTTTACTAGTTGTCTGTACCCAGACAAGTTATTTCCGCTGCTGGTTTGTATGACTGTATGACTTGTATGTGGGGTCGTGAGACCCGCACCTTTGTGTATGCTATGTATGGCTCCCTGAGCCTTAAATAAAGTACTTGTGTCGTAGAGTCATGTTGTGATGCTTCGTTGTATTTACACATATCGAGCATATTGTGTGTATGATTGAAATGCTTGGTATGTGTGGGATCTGACTATCTAGTTGTTTATCTTTAGTAGCCTCTCTTACCGGGAAATGTCTCCTAGTGTTACCGCTGAGCCATGGTAGCTTGCTACTGCTCTGGAACACTTAGGCTGGCCGGCATGTGTCCTTCTTCGTTCCTGTGTCTGTCCCTTCGGGGAAATGTCACGCTTTGAGTACCGGAGTCCTGTTAGCCCGCTACAGCCCGGTTTACCGGAGTCCTGCTAGCCCAGTGCTACAGCCCGGACCCACTTGCTGATGACCGACACGTTCGAAGCTGGGTCATGGATGCCTGTCCCTGTAAGTCTGTGCCACTTTGGGTTTACGACTAGTCATGTCAGCCCGGGCTCTTTATCATATGGATGCTAGCGACACTATCATATACGTGAGCCAAAAGGCGCAAACGGTCCCGGGGAAAAGGTAAGACGACACCCGTGGGAATACCGTGCGTGAGGCCGCAAAGTGATATGAGGTGTTACCAGCTAGATCGATGTGACATCGAGTCGGGGTCCTGACAGCGTTGGCATCAGAGCCGGACTGCCTGTAGGTTCTCCAAGCCAAACTGGTCGATGTTGAGTCTAGAAATTCGTTAGTTATATGTAGGGGAATTGTTTGTGGGATGGAACGTAAGGCTCTTTTTACTCCTTATACCTTATGACTTTCTGATCTGAGTCAGTCCATTCTTCCACCGGGGGTTAAGAAATTAGGATCTGTTCTCTCTATCAGGATCACGTGTTACTAATCAGTAGTACCTTATAAGTTTGATGGTTACAAGCCTAGTTCAGTTCTGCTACCACATTATGTTGTTAGAATGGTTCCAGAACTTTGATATGATGATGTTGGGTGTGTACGAAATCCTTTGTCAAATGTCTCAATATCCTTTTTGAGCGTTTACAGCTGTTATGCTGCCGAAATTTTGCTAGAAATTCTAATGCCCTTGCATTATGATTATCCTTTCAGATGGCCAATCGCGACCTCAATCAAGTGGTTCGCCTGACTCGATGCCTAGATGTACCCGGCCATACTGCTAAGTTGGTCAGGGTAATGACTGAGGCTGGATACCGCTGGTATCCTGAGTACACGGTCGAAGAGCAATTCCGAGATTTTAATCAAAGCCAGTATCTCTGCACTGTCAGGATATTTCCATCTTATCCTGGATCCACTGAGCCTCTTCACTGCTCCTATGGACTCGGGGTTACTATCGAGATGGCTGTGCAGGATGCCGCCTACTCTATGATGACCATTATGCGAGTCAGATCTGGTCTATTTCGGGACTCTGACTTCCGGTATATGCCAGGATCACTTCCGGGAGCACAAGGATATCTCCAAGCTATTTATGCTGACTCCACTCAGGAGGATTCACGGACTCGCACCACTGCTGAGATGCTCGAGGATAAGGACCGTGAAAATCGGGCCTTAAGGTTAGAGCTCTTCAATACCCGTGCCGATCACTGGGCCACTTTGACTCGGTTCGCACCGGCGGTGCAAGCTGGATATTCGGATATGCGCGATCTCTATCCTGTGAGATCTGCTCTGCCGGACGTGATGGTTTGGCGTGATGTAGGAGGCATCACCCCACCTCGCGGTCCCCGCAGGCCACCGTTTGTTGGTCCAAGGCCTCATCCTAGCCCCTATGGTCCACAAGCTCCGCGAGATCGTCTGTTTCCGGATGAACATGTTGAGCTTCCAGGCTATGGAGGTGACTTTTATGAGGACTACTACGGATCGGTCTGAGTTAGGGGTAGCATCACTAGTTCGCACTAGCTGTGTCATCTATCATTCCGCGTGACTCGTGGGATATGTCCTAGTTTGTACTCTTTCCGGAGGTGTAGAAAATAATGTATAGGAGCTTGGAATGCCTCTGATGAGATGTAATCCTTTTCTCACCATAATAGTACTTTGTTTGGTCTTGTACTAAACCTCGTATGGTGTGCATGACGATGGAATAAAGAAGCAGTTTCTGTATCTACCATGTCATACGGATGATCATCTTGCATTTCGAGTTATTCCTTACCTTATGTATCCTATGTCGGAATTTTACCATCCTGACTAAATCATTGTCTTGTCTACCTAGGATGGTCAACACGCGCGCTAATCCTGCTTCCCAAGAGCAGGCCGAAGGCAGTGAAGCCAGGAATGAAAATCTGCCTCATCCTCCTTCACTAGCCGAGGTGATGATGGAAGCTGAGAGAAACAAGCGGGAGACAAACCGTTTGTTGGAGCGTATAGAACAGAATACAGCACACCATCAGAGGGCTAACGTGGTATCACTCAGTGATTTTATCAAATTGCATCCACCCACGTTCCACCACTCCGTCGAGCCTCTCGACGCTGATGACTGGCTTCGCAGTATCTCTCACAAGCTGCGTTCCGCGTTGGTAGCGGAGGCTGACAAGGTCACCTTCGCCGCATATCATCTTGAAGGCCCCGCCAGTCTATGGTGGGAGAATTTTGGAGCCATGCGCCCAGCGGGCCATGTCACCACTTGGGCTGAGTTCAGTGAGGCTTTCCGTGAACATCACATTCCGGAGGGTCTCATGGACCGTAAACGTGAAGAATTTTGCAGTTTCACCCAAGGCCGACTTTCTGTGGATGCCTATAGCAGAGAGTTTGGTAATCTCGCACGATATGCAACTGAGGAAGTTTCTACTGACGCCAAGAAGCAAGCAAGGTTCCAAAAGGGCCTTAGCCCTGAGCTTCGCCGCGACCTCCGTCTGCATGAGTGCACATCTTTTTCGAAACTTGTCAACAAAGCCATCAGTGCTGAAACTGGTCAGACTGATTATGATGCAACACGCAAGCATGGACGTGATATGGGTTCCTCATCCAGTGCTGGTCCTCAGAAACGCCGCGTGTGGGTACCCAATACCGCCCTGCCACCCAGGTTCACACCGAGGCCATCTTTCCAGGCGCCTCGCCCTGTTCAACAGTCTGCACCGGCCAAGCCCTATGGGGGTCCATCCAATAATGCTCCTCCACGTACCAGTTCCGTGACTTGTTTCAAGTGTGGGGAATCTGGTCATTATATGCGCGAGTGTCCCCAGACCAACCCCAATCAATCTGCTAAAGCTGTTGGCCGTGGCAAGCCGACAGGGAAGGTGTTCCATGCCAAACCGGTCACCGCTTCACGTGGCCATGTCAACTGTATCTCTGCCGAAGAAGCTCAAGAGGACCCCAACGTCGTTCTCGGTACGCTTCTTGTTAATTGCCACCCGGCATCCGTTCTTTTCGATACAGGAGCCTCTCATTCTTTTATATCTGAAAGTTATGCCCGTTTGCATAACGTTGCATTCTGTGACTTGCCATCCACTATGGAAATCTCTACCCCTGGGACTAGATGGCAGACCTCTAGGGTAAGTTATGGAAATGAGATCCAAGTCGACAGACTTGTTTTCCTTGCATCCTTGATAGCCCTTAAATCTTCGGATATTAATATCATTTTGGGTATGGACTGGATGTCAGCTCATCAAGCCAAAATTGATTGCTTCTCTAGGACTGTTCAACTCACCCATCCTTCGGGGAAGATAGTCAATGTCTTGACCCGAATAGCCAAGCGACAATTATATTCTCTTAACGCCAGCCCTTTGCCAGACCTTGAGGACGTTCCGGTAGTCCGTGACTTCCCGGATGTCTTTCCAGAGGAATTGCCAGGTGTTCCACCTGATAGGGATGTTGAGTTCGTAATAGATCTCATTCCAGGAACCGTTCCGATTGCTAGAAGACCCTATAAGATGGCACCCCTAGAACTAGCCGAGCTTAAGAAACAACTCGATGAATCCTTGAAAAAGGGTTTCATCCGCCCTAGTTCATCTCCGTGGGCTTGCCCCGTCCTATTCGTTAAGAAAAAGGATGGTACGGACCGGATGGTTGTAGATTACCGACCTGTCAATTTGGTCACAATCAAGAACAAATATCCACTTCCCAGGATCAACGACCTGTATGATCAGCTCGCTGGATCCTCAGTCTTCTCCAAGATGGATTTGAGGTTGGGCTACCATCAAATCAAAATCAGAAACGGGGACATTCCTAAAACGGCCTTTGTTACTCGCTATGGCCAATACGAGTACACCGTTATGTCCTTCGGATTAACCAACGCTCCAGCCACCTTTTCTCGGTTAATGAACTCAATCTTCATGGAGTATTTGGATAAATTCGTCGTGGTTTATCTCGATGATATACTCATCTACTCCAAGAACGAGGAAGAACATGCCGAACATCTAAGGCTAGTGTTGAAGAAACTTCGAGAGCATCGCCTTTTTGCCAAATTCTCTAAATGTGAATTCTGGTTGTCAGAAGTGACCTATCTGGGTCATGTAATATCTGGTAAAGGTATTGCTGTTAACCCTGAGCGAGTTCAAGCCGTCCTTGATTGGACTCCGCCCGAATCAGTCAAGCAAGTTCGGAGTTTTCTAGGCTTAGCGAGCTATTGCCGTCGCTTTGTCGAGAACTTCTCCAAGGTTGCTAAACCTCTAACTGAACTCCTCAAGAAAGATAAGAAGTTCGAATGGACTCCACAATGTGAGCACAGCTTTCAGGAACTGAAAAGACGCCTGACCTCTGCTCCCGTACTGGTACCGCCAGACTTCTCCAAGGACTTTGTTATCTACTGCGACGCCTCGCGACAAGGACTAGGTTGCATTCTCATGCAAGATCGACACGTAATTGCTTACGCTTCACGGCAATTGCACCCACATGAGGAGAATTATCCCACTCATGACCTAGAGCTTGCAGCCGTAGTCTATGCACTTAAGACCTGGCGACATTATCTCCTCGGTAATCGTTGCAAAATATTCACTGATCACCAAAGTCTGAAGTATATTTTCACCCAACCGGATTTGAATCTCAGGCAGAGACGTTGGGTTGAATTGATCATAGACTTCGACTTAGGGATAACCTATACCCCAGGGAAAGCCAACGTCATGGCTGATGCGCTAAGTCGTAAATCTTATTGTAACAACCTGATGTTACAACAAAGTCAACCGCTTCTCCATGAGGAATTTCGGAAGCTTAACCTTCACATTGTACCTCAAGGTTTTCTCTCCACCTTGGTGGCAAAACCTACCCTTACGGATCAAATTATCAACGCACAGAAGGTAGATCCGGGAATCTCCCGCATCAAGAGAAACATTCAGAAAGGAATTGCGAATTGTTTCTCCGTTAATGATCAAGGAGTCGTATACTTCGGGAATCGACTAGTAGTTCCCAAAGTGCGCAACCTAAGGCGATTAATCCTTAAGGAAGCTCATGAATCTCCTCTCACCATTCACCCCGGTAGCACAAAAATGTATCAGGACCTACGCCAGAGGTTCTGGTGGACTAGGATGAAGAGAGAAATCGCTCAGTATATTGCTAATTGCTACGTCTGTCGTCGTGTAAAAGCAGAGCATCAACGGCCTGCTGGCACCCTTCAACCATTAGCTATTCCTGAATGGAAATGGGATAAAATTGGTATGGATTTCATTACCGGTTTTCCCAGGACCAAAAGAGGGAATAATGCTATTTTCGTTGTGGTCGATCGTCTTTCCAAAGTAGCTCATTTCTTACCTGTTCGTGAGAGTATAACCGCTAGTCAGCTGGCAGACTTATACATCTCCCGAATAGTGTCTCTTCATGGTGTCCCTTTGGAAATCAATTCGGATCGAGGAAGTCTTTTCACCTCTCGATTTTGGGAAAGTTTCCAAAATGCTATGGGAACCCGTCTCTCCTTTAGCACCGCTTTCCATCCTCAGTCAAGTGGTCAAGTGGAACGCGTCAATCAGATTCTAGAAGACATGCTTCGAGCCTCTGTTATCTCGTTCGGAATGGACTGGGGGAAGTGCCTTCCATTTGCCAAATTCGCTTACAACAACAGCTATCAATCCAGCTTGGGTAAAGCCCCTTTTGAAGTCCTCTATGGACGGCGATGTCGAACACCCCTTAACTGGTCAGAGACCGGGGAAAGACAATTCTTTGGCCCGGATATGATTCAGGAAGCAGAAGAACAAGTTCGTATCGTTCGTGAAAAGTTGAAAACAGCCCAATCTCGTCAAAAGAGTCAATATGACCGAAAACATAAGGCTATGACTTTCGAGGTTGACGAGAAGGCTTATCTCCGGGTCACCCCTCTGAAGGGAACCCATCGTTTCGGTATCAAAGGCAAATTGGCTCCTCGTTACATTGGACCTTTTCGCATTCTTGCCAAACGAGGAGAAGTTGCCTACCAATTGGAACTACCTCCGCACCTCTCCAGAGTTCACGATGTCTTCCACATTTCTCAACTCAGGCGTTGCTTCTCGGATCCTATCCGTGAAGTGGACCACGAAACGCTTGATCTCCAAGATAATCTTACCTATCGAGAGTACCCCATTCGTATCCTCGATCAAGCCGAACGTACCACGCGACGTCATAATATCAAGTTTCTCAAGGTTCAATGGTCGCACCATTCTGAAGATGAAGCAACCTGGGAAAGGGAGGATCGTCTTCGACTTGAATATCCCGCCTTCTTCCCGGAGGAACCCAAATCTCGGGACGAGATTCTTTTGAGTGGGGGTGAGTTGTCACACCCTAGCTAGTTGTGCATTAGAGTGTTGCATCATGTTTACTCATTCATCAGAAACTTGAAATGGGGATGACAGAACCCCCAGTCCCCTCTGAAACCAACTAGGGTTTACTAAAATAATTTTTCAATGAACCTGAAATGCCCTTCTAAAATGCCCATCATTTTTGCCTTGGTTCAGAACCTCTGCCAAAAGTGGTGCACATTTTCCTAGGCCATCCTAGGGTTTTGAATTAAACCATAACTATTTGAATTTGGGCATTTAAAATTATATAAAATATTTAAATGCTCAAATATCTCCAAACTAAAATGTTTCATGTTGGAAATAATCCAACTATGGACCAGGAGTAGTTTGGTGATTTTTGGAGTTGCCTAGGTATTTTATTTAATTCAACAAAGTTGCAGTTATATGAAATAAAAACAGAAAATAAAGAAAGGGGAAGACTTACCTGTGCGGCCCAGCCCAGCCGGCCCAGCACTGTGCTGGCCCGTGCCAGCCAGCTGCTTCCCCTCGCCAGAGCAGGCAGGGAGGTGAGCATGGCGCGCCCGAGCTCGCCACGCACCACCCAGCCTCTCTGCATCGCCCTGGTCGCCGTTGCGCCGCGTGGATCGTCTTCTGGTCGTCGCCCCGACCTCGCCGACACCCCATTCACTCTCCCCCGGCTCTCCCTCACTCTCTCTCTCTCACGGCCGAAGCTCACCGTCGCCGCCGTTCGCCTTAGCCACCGTCTCCGACCACCCCTCGCTTCCCCGACCAGCTCAGAAGCTCCGCCTCGACTCCTTCTTCCTCCCCACCGCTCCACGGGTCCCCGGAAGCCCTGCATCGCCGCCACGTCGCCATTCCCCTCTTCGGACTCCGACCACCGTCGCCGTCAAATTCGTCGTCTCCGACGCGTCCCCGAGCCCGCTTCGACGCCCACTGCAACCGCGGTGAGCTACGCCACCGTTTCCCCCTTCTCCCCTGCTCTCTCCCGACCCCTAGGCCCTAGCCCCACCGCGGCCGAAAGCTTCACGCCGCCGGCGATGTCGCCGTCGTGGCCACGATCGCCGTAGCGCCCAACCGAGCACGCCATCGTGCTCCACATCTCACTAGGAGCACGTAGCACGCTCCAACACCCCCCCTCACACCCTGCAACACCGTTCCCGTGCACGACCGAACCCCGGCCGCCGCAGCCGAGCTCGCCGCCGTCGACTCCGGCCACCCCGACCCCAACGGACTCCGCCAAGAGCCGCGGGTCGTCCTCAGCTTCACTCCGGTGGCCTCCGCGGTTCATTTGGTGGCCGAAACGACCAAAACCACTATCGCCGCCGCACTGATGGTCGCCGCCGGCCAGAACTCCGGCGAGCTGACATGGCCTAGTTAATTAGCCACTAAACCACCACCTACTGACGCTGACAAGTGGGCCCCAGGGCTTAGTCAAAGCTAACCAGCCCGGGTCAACACGGGATTAGCCCCTGTGTCACTGACGTGTGGACCCCACACGTCAGGTTTGACCCGAGCCAGCCCTGTTGACCTGCTGATGTCACTGTGACGTCAGGCTAACGCAGTAAATGATATTTCTGGATTTAAATTAAATCAGGAAATTCCAGAATATTAATTAAACTTCAAAAATTCATAACTTTTATTCTGTAACTCCAAATTGGACAAATTATATATGAAAAATGATCAGAAAAATCCAATCTATCCATCTGTACTATTTTCATGCATGATCCAACAAGTTAAATGGATGTTTTAATCAGAACAAGGAAAAGCACTTTAAAAGGCCATATTTGAAATTGAAATTTGAATCTTTGACTCAAATTTGTTCAAACCCTTCTGGCTTTAGTTGCATTAGCCCAACACACTCATATTGCCATGTTTCATGCATGCATCATATTGTTGCACATTGTTTGGTGATGCCTGTGTATCGTTATCCTTTACGACAGGATCTGTCCCCGAGGAATACCGTGACTACCCTAACGAAGAACCGTATCCGTGCATCGAACCATCAGGCAAGCAACCAACCATTTGATCATATCAATACAATCCCATGTTCTCGCTCCTGCTCTCTTTTACTGCATTAAGACAACGCGATTCAAACTGCTGTGTGCTACGGTAGTTGAACCCATTTCCTCTGCATGACCTGTCATTGCCACAGTAACTAGATGAAACCCACTAGCATGTGTAGGAGTTGCTTGAGCCATATGTATGTGTTGTTCCTACCTTGCTATGCCTGCTATGCTTAGAGTCGTGTCAGGTCTGGTTCATCTGGGTGATGGGCTAGAGTGAAATGATTATGTCGGTAATGAGAGTGGTGTGGTGAACACGATTTGGTAAAGGTATCGATGAGAGGCCATGTAGGAGTACATGGTGGGTTGTTTCATTGAAGCCGACCTTAAGCACTGAGATCTGTATGTGTGATTTAAGAATCAGCTACTACCATGCATTGGGCCCGAAACCAATGGACCCTCTCGACTTCTTATTCACCCTAGTTCTCCGTCCAGGAGTTGCAAGTAGTTTCTGGTGTTTGTAGCCTACTGGAGGCCGTGGACAGCGCTGACCGTAGGGGTGGGCTGTGACGGTAGGTACGTGGCCGGGTGTACCGAATACCCGTTAGGTATCTCGGGAACCCTGTTCACATCGTTCGGGGCCGTATGGGAAACCTCGGCCGGACTCCCTGCGGATGGAACCTGAATAGGCGATAAACCTGGACTGGAGGCTTAGGTGATTAGGTAGGTCGTGGCCGACACCCACGTTGGGCTTCCGCTTGAAGGTTGCCGAGTACATGTCGTGTAAACGACGGTAAGTGGTGAGAGCGTGTATGAAGAAGTACCCCCTGCAGGGTTAACATGATCTATTCGAATAGCCGCGTCCGCGGTAAAGGACTACTTGGTTGCCTATACAGTTCATAGACAAGTAAATGGAAACTACTAAAAGCCTCAAGATAAGTGTGAGTGCCGAGGATGGCTCCTCCGTAGGAGGACGGAGGTGGATCCTCGGTAGTGTATTGAAGTGGTGAATAGTGGACTCGTGTGCGCAAAACTATTTCAAGTTGAAGTGTCGTAGGATAGCCTAGCCAAGAGTCAAAGCTGGCTTGCTGCAATAACTCCACCAACCCTTCTTGATACTATGCATGTATGTAGGATCTGATGTAAGTCTTGCTGAGTACCTTTGTACTCATGTTGCTATAATCTACATTTTTACAGAAGACGCTGCAACCCCTTCTGATGGGTTCTATGTAGACGTTGACATCAACGAGTAGGCTAAAGACCCAGGTGGTGACCCTGAGCTTGTGAAGGACCACATAGTATAGCCAGAGGCTTTCCAAGCCTCTTTTATTTTACTAGTTGTCTGTACTCAGACAAGTTACTTCCGCTGCTGGCTTGTATGATTGTATGACTTGTATGTTGGGTCGTGAGACCCGTACCTTTGTGTGTATGTTATGTATGGCTCACTGAGCCTTAAATAAAGTACTTGTGTCATAGAGTCATGTTGTGATGCTTCGTTGTATTTGCACATATCGAGCATATCGTGTGTATGATTGAAATGCTTGGTATGTGTGGGATCTGACTATCTAGTTGTTTATCTTTAGTAGCCTCTCTTACCGGGAAATGTCTCCTAGTGTTACCGCTGAGCCATGGTAGCTTGCTACTGCTCTGGAACACTTAGGCTGGCCGGCATGTGTCCTTCTTCGTTCCTGTGTCTGTCCCTTCGGGGAAATGTCACGCTTTGAGTACCGGAGTCCTGTTAGCCCGCTACAGCCCGGTTTACCGGAGTCCTATTAGCCCAGTGCTACAGCCCGGACCCACTTGCTGATGACCGACACGTTCGAAGCTGGGTCATGGATGCCTGTCCCTGTAAGTCTGTGCCACTTTGGGTTTACGACTAGTCATGTCAGCCCGGGCTCTTTATCATATGGATGCTAGCGACACTTTCATATACGCGAGCCAAAAGGCGCAAACGGTCCCGGGAAAAGGTAAGACGACACCCGTGGGGATACCGTGCGTGAGGCCGCAAAGTGATATGAGGTGTTACCAGCTAGATCGATGTGACATCGAGTCGGGGTCCTGACATTAACTCTCTACTCTGGGTAGACAGTACCACCTACAACCCACTACATCTGCTAGTCTACCTCTTCAAGAGCTTCACGCAACTTAATCAACTATGCCAGAGCCCATATTGGCTTGTGGCTGCACACGGAAGTTTCTAGCATGAATAATCTTATGATCCCTTTGAGCCTAGGTGGCATTCCATAGGGTAATCACACGGGTACTCCGGGATATCCTAGGACAACATTGGATTCTCTAGGTGCCCTGACAACCACTCGGTACTCCAGGGTGCCTTAAGCAATCCACCTAGATGTGTATT
Organism: Triticum dicoccoides; assembly: GCF_002162155.2. NCBI lineage: Eukaryota > Viridiplantae > Streptophyta > Magnoliopsida > Poales > Poaceae > Triticum > Triticum dicoccoides. Next base: position 334,490,318 of record NC_041389.1, on the reverse strand, counting down.
TAAGTAGCCACCTTAACTTAACCATTAAGTAACAATACTCACATATGTCATGGATACACTCACCCAAACCACGTCTACGAGCATAGCATAGCAATATAAGCATAACGTAGAAGTAACTCCCAAAGGTTTTATAATAAACAGGGCAATAGGTTCTACCTCATCATCTACTTCCCAAAACCCACATGTTAATCAGATCCTAACCATGCAATTGTTTGAGGATTGATCTAATGCAATAAAACTGGGTAGTAAAGAGGTATGATCAAAGTGTTACTTGCCTTGCTGATGATCCGTGAAACCTAGAGACTCGTAGTAGCACGCTTCGCACTCCGGGTACTCTATCGCAAACAAACAAAGCATACAATAAGCACTCAATTATAAGCACGGGTAAAACTCAAATAAGAGATCTAACAAGAAATTTCAACTTAAGAACTCCGGTTTGCAAAAAGAATCAAATCAAACAAAGCAACGAAACTCGAACTTCGAAAGAAACAAGATCCGTTTACTAATCTGGACTTAAGTCAAATTTTAAGTACCAAAATCTTGTTCCAGTTCATTAAACAAAAAGAGGGCTTCGATACAAAGGTCTAGGCGCTTGAATCGCCTGATTCCGATAAACGAGCAAAAAGATAAACTAAAACGAAAATCAGGGCAGAAATCACGATCGAAAATAATCGCGGGAAAACCCTGAAAAAAGAAAAACTGACGAACAGGCTAATGAACGAACGTTCACTGTCTGCGGCTAACGAGTGAACACCGTTCGTTAAAACGAATGTACAGACGAGCGTTCACTAAATAACTAAACCGGGAAAAAAATATAACCAATCTATATAAAAAAAACCCTAGGGTTTTCGAAAAAAACCATACGGTTTTCTAACGAAAACCGGTGGCGGTGGCGGCTACCTCGGCGGGTGGGATGGCGGCGGCGGGCGGCGGTTCCGGCGATGACAGGCGGCTCCGGCAGGGCAGCAGGGTCGGCGGCGACGGGCTCCGGCGGCTGCAGAAAGGGGCGGCGGCAAGACGGCGCGGCGTCGCGGCGTCGCGGGCGGCGGACAACTCCGGCAGCTGCGAATGTGGCGGCGGCGACGCAGATTTCAAGGCGAGGCAGCGGCTAGGGTTTCGGTCTGGGATGGCGGCGGCTCGGGACCTCGCGGCTTTAAAGGCCGGTCGGGCGAGTGTCCTAGGCGGACACGGCCCGGTTAGGTAGGTTCGTTTTTTTTAAATATTCCGACGCGCAGAAAAACAAATAAAAGAAATACTAAACGGACTCCAAAAATCCTGAAATAAATATTCCCCATCCTCTAAAAATATAGCGGATAAAGTGAACATTTATTTGGGCCTCTAATGCAATTTTTAAAAAACACATCTTTTTCCTAATTGAAATAAAATAGCTATAAAACTCCGAATAAAAATCTTATTTATTTTAATATTTAACCTCCAATATTTCTTTATTTTGGGGAAGTCATTTTATTCCCTCTCTTTTATTTACATAAAAGAAATATTTGAAGAGAAAAATAATTAAAACCAAATGATCCTCTTTTCGAAATTTGAGAAAACTCAAATATGAAAATAACGAAATCCCCAACTCTCTCCATGGGTCCTTGAGTTGCGTAGAATTTCTAGGATCAACCCAAAATGCAATAAAATATGATATGCAATGATGATCTAATGTATAACATTCCAAATTGAAAATTTGGGATGTTACAAACCTACCCCCTTAAGATGAATCTCGCCCTCGAGATTCGGGTTGGCTAGAAAATAGGTGAGGGTGGTCCTTCTATAGGTCTTCCTCTCTTTCCCAGGTGGCTTCATCCTCTGTATGGTGGCTCCACTGAACTTTGTAGAACTTGATAACCTTGCTAGGTGTGACTCGACTGGCAAACTCGAGAATCTTGACTGGTTTCTCCTCGTAGGTCAAATCGCTATCCAACTGAATCACTTACAATGGCACTATATCTCTCAGAGGGATATCGGCCATCTCTGTGTGGCACTTCTTCAACTGGGAAACATGGAACACATCGTGAACTCTTGACAATCCTTCTGGCAATTCCAACTTGTAAGCAACTTCTCCCATACGTTCCAAAACTTTGTATGGTCCCACAAAACATGGCGCTAACTTTCCCTTAACTCCAAAACGTTTAACTCCTCGAAGCGGGGACACACGAAGATACACTCTGTCTCTGACTTCGTAAACTATCTCCTTGCGTTTCAAATCCGCATAGCTCTTCTGCCTGGACTGGGCTACCTTGAGTCTATCACGAATCAGATTAACCTTCTATTCAGACTCTTTAATCAAATCTGGTCCAAACAATTGACGTTCTCCAACTTCATCCCGCAACAACGGTGTCCTACACCTCCTTCTGTACAAAGCTTCGAAAGGTGCCATCTTCAAATTGGCTTGATAACTGTTATTGTAAGAGAATTCTGCATATGGCAAATTGTCTTCCCAACTAGATCCATAATCTAGCGCACAAGCTCTCAACATGTCCTCCAGAATCTGATTGACTCTCTCGGTCTGTCCATCTGTCTGTGGATGAAAGGCTGTGCTGAACTCTAGCCTGGTACCCAAAGTCTCATGCAACTGATTCCAGAACTTTGAGGTAAACTGGGTTCCTCTATCTGATATAATGGTCCTCGGAACTCCATGCAGACATACGATCCTGGTCATGTATATCTTTGCTAACTTAGCACTAGTGTAAGTGGTCTTCACTGGGATGAAATGAGCTACTTTCGTCAACCGATCGACTACAACCCATATCGAGTCATAGCCTAAACGAGTCCTGGGCAATCCCGTGATAAAATCCATGCCAAGCTTATCCCACTTCCATTCGGGTATCGGCAATGGCTGTAGCAATCCTGTTAGCTTCTGATGTTCTGCCTTCACTCTCTGACATACATCACAAACCGCTACATACTCCGCAATATCCTTCTTCATTCCAGTCCACCAGAAACTGTCCTTCAAATCCAGATACATCTTGGTATTTCCTGGGTGAATCAAATATGGCGAAGCATGGGTGTCGGGGATATACCCCGCGGTGTAACCCGGCCGGAAGCATAACCCGGCCGGCTTTGGCGACTCACTAATGACCCGCCCTGACTAGACGACACACTAAGTGACCCGCCCGATCCTGGCGACTTATGGGTGACCTGGCAAGCGGATTAGAGGAGCGACAAGACCCGGGGGCCCAAGAGGCTCAAGGCCCAGAGGGCCGGCTTATGTTATGATAGGCCGGCTCAAGAGGAAAGGCGTGAGGAGTATCTCCCTTACAAGGAATCAAGACCCGGACTTGAATCCGGCTTGTAGTACAAGATAAGCTAGTCCTACTAGGACTCCACATGTAACCCGCCCTTCTAACTTATATAAGGAGGGGCAGGGCTCCCCAAAGAGGGACAAGAAAGAAGAAACAATCTCTAGGGCTAGACACAACTAGAGGAGAGCCGGTTTACGGTGACTCCCTCGTGATGATAATGAGATCTAGCCACAAACAGCATGTAGGGTTTTTACCGGATGATGTTTCCCGGGGCCCGAAGCTGTCTAAATCCTTGTCTTGCGTGTTGCGTCTCTCGTCCCGATTAACCCCTCTCAAGCTACCACATAGATGTGTTGGCCTCGCGACTAAGTCTTGACACTAAGGACATCTGACGTGTTAATTCCACGACAGTTGGCGCCCACCGTGGGGCCCGCGCACGGTGGTGTTGAGTTCTTGAAGGGATCTTTCTTAGGGATCGAGGAGCTCGCGATAGGTCAGATGAAGAAGATCCAGTGCAAAATCATGATTATCTTTGAGTCGGTAAAACAAGATTGAGATCAAAAGAAATTTGAGGTGGCCTCGGGTGCGCTTCCACAGGTCGCCGAGTGCGGGCTACTGCCGCTACTTGGGATCTGTTGGGGATATTACCACTAGGCGTAAACCGGCCTACTCGGGCCGGGTTAACTTCATTAGTGATATAAGCAGATGAAGGCCCAAGGCCTATAGTCGGTTTAGAATATGTAGCCGTAAACCGACCTGATGTATAACTTGTATTGTAAGTTAGTACCAACTGGGATACGAGTATGAACCGGTTGGGACTCTATGGACCGACGGGCGTCACCCGTGTATATAAGGGGACGACCCGGCGGCGGTTCAGGACAGACAACGACAACTCGAGCCTGGGCGAAGCTTGTTTGCTCCCTAGCCATCGAGACCATATCAATTCCATCACAACTAGACGTAGGCTTTACCTTCATCGAAGGGGCTGAACTAGTATAAAACCCTCGTGTCTTTGTGTCCGCTTTAACCCCTTCAAGTAAACCTGTGGCGATGGCTCCACGACTAAGTCCTTTCACTAGGACATCTGCCGTGACAAATCCACGACAGTTGGCGCCCACCGTGGGGCTATCGCACGATGGTTTGACGATCTTGGAGGGCAAGCTCAAAGGACTCGAAGGCTATGCTGTGGGCCAGATGACCAAGAGTGGTCGTGGCAAGATCTACATCGACGACGCAGGATGGGGTCCCGAGGCCGATTCGATTGAGTACGGGTACCGGGTCCCCTTTGGTGGCATACACGTTTTCATCGGCAAGATCGGTGAGCCGGGGCCTGAGCCGGACATCTGCATCGACCTCGTCGAGACAGCTCAGCGTGCGAGATCTACCCAGGCTAAACTGGCCGTGAAGCGTGCCTTCGTTGGAGTCATCCACGGAGGAGGGCGTGAGGACGAGTCAGAACACGGTAGCGAGGCCGTCGTCTATTCCGGCGACGAGTCCTCGACCGGAGAGACCGAATCACTATACCAGTTACAAGACGACCAGGTTAGGGGCTGTTCCAATGGCGACAGTATTTCGGACCCCCCAGGCCAGGTCAACCGGGTTGGAATATTCATGGCCGGCACACAGGCGGCGAATCACTCTTCGACCGTCGCAGCAATGCTCTCCGGATCAGCGGGGGCAGGAGGCCTTGTGCGCCCGCCGGTTCAAGTTCTATCTGATCTATTTGATACACTAGCCGCGCTCATGGCAGAGGACAATCCGGCGGATCAGGAGGCCCATAATACAGAAATTGCAAAGGTGAGAGAGCAGATCGTGCAAGCCAAAGCGGATCTGGCCGCAGGAAAAGACAGGATGGCCGCAGAGCGGGCCGCTTTGGACGCCCAGGCTTATAAGCTCATGCTTGACCAGAACGCATCACAGGAGGTCTTAAAGCGGAAGCACAGGTCATGCCTGCCGTTAGGGTTTGATCCCCGGAATCTCTTTCACACTCCAGGAGCTGGACCCAGTAATCCGCCGCGGCACCTGGAGACAAACCGGATTGAGGTACCAGGACCAGGGGGGTCGGGCCAACCTCGCCTGATGGAACCTCCTCAGCAGAACATTGTGATTCTTCCGCCAGTCCAGACGCCCCCAGGTCATTATTCTAATCCTATGGACAACCTTGTTGCGGCCGCCACGCGATTAGAGGTTATCCCAGTCGAAGGGGACTCTCCGCAAGCGATAGAGACGCGCCGGGTTAAGGAGCTTCTCCGGACCGCGCTGATTCAGCAGGAAGCATACTCGTACAGCCGTGATCAGATTCACTCTACGCCCCGTCCAAGCCGGAGCTATAGCAGGCGCATGGATGAACCGGCCATATCGAGCAATGCGCGAGGCCGTGAAGCAGCCCATGGCAATAGCCCGACAGGCGGTGTTCGCGATGCTCAGGATGTGGTGGACCGGGCCCGGGCACGGAGGGAAGCCGAGTTAGCAGCGCAGGATGATGCGGATCAACTTACACCGGTTCGCCCTACCACCTTCGCCGGACCAGGAGTCGCATCCGCTTGGGGAGTGCCTTGTTTAATCCCCGCTTTACGCAATGTGCGCCTGCCCAAAGATTTCAAGGGTCCACGCAAGGTGCCGAATTACACCGCTGATTTATCCCCTGAAGCGTGGATAGAGAGTTATGAGATGGCCATGGAGATGTTAGACGTGGATGAGACCGCATGTGCAAAATACTTCACCATGATGCTTGAAGGCACGGCGCGTACCTGGTTGAAGAGCCTACCGCCCAATTCTGTCGGCTCATGGGCCCAGTTGCAGGCCCGGTTTATCCAGAATTTCAAGGATACGTGTAAGCAGCCCAAATCCATAGTAGACCTGGCGGCTTGTGTCCAGGGGGAAGGAGAATCAACGACCCATTGGGTGCGCCGCGTTTCGGAAATTTTGCACTCGTCCGACAGGATTAATGCTGACTCTGCGATCTTAACCCTGGAAGGCAACTGCCGGTTTGAGCCTTTAAAATTGAAATTGGGACGCATGAAGCGGTTCTGTAATGACATGGGAACCCTCATGGCCGCTCTAGTGAAGTATGCTGATTCGGACAGTACCAAGGATCCCGAGACTGATGATGATGAAGCAGGGAAGGGAAGGAAGAATAGCAACTCCAAACAGCAGCAGTATAAACCGACGGGTCATGGAAACGGAGGCAAGCGCAAGGCGGATGGCAACATGGACTTTGTGGCCAACACTAATGCACAGGACAGGGGGCAGCGGCGCAGAGGTAAAGCGGCAAATCGTAATGGGGTTCCCAATCCTAACGCAAGCCGCTTGAATTATTTGATGAATCAGCCTTGCCCGAAGCACGGGACGAAGGAGGCGCCGGCTAACCATCTTTGGAAGGATTGTTATATCATGCAGGAGTTTAAAAACTCTAATGCCTTCCGGTATGATCACGGGTCAGGTGGCGGTTCAGGATCCGGTTTTCATGGGCCGGATCACGATGGAGCTTCCGGTTCAGGTCGCAATCAGGGCGGTCACAATCACCAGAATAATCAGAACGGCCAGCAGCAGCAGCAGCAGTCGGGTTATCAGAGCCAGCCAAAACAGTTGAACAATGGGCAATATCATGTTTTCACAACTAGCTTGGATAAACGCGACCAAAAACTCCACAAGCGAGCGGTGAATTCTGCTGAACCGGCCTTACCATGTTACTTGCGCTGGTCGGAACAGCCTATCGTGTGGAGCAGAGAGGATCACCCGCCCCGGGTTGATAATCCGGGCCAGCTAGCATTAGTGGTAGACCCTCAGGTGGGGGGTTATAAATTCACCAAGGTACTCATGGATGGAGGAAGCAGTATTAACATACTATACTATGAGACATTCCGTCGCATGGGTTTAACAGACAAAGATCTCAGACCGTCTAATACGGTGTTCCATGGTGTGGTGCCTGGCAAATCTGCATATCCTGTTGGTAAGATAGGCCTGGACGTGGCTTTTGGGGACGAGCATGACTCCCGGTCGGAAAAACTAACATTTGAGGTGGTGAAGATCTAGAGCCCATATCATGCCTTGTTTGGCCGGCCGGCTTACGCCAAGTTTATGGCGCGGCCTTGTTATATCTACTTGCAGCTCAAGATGCTGGGTTACAAGGGGACAATAACGGTTCATGGGAGCCGTAGGGTCGCTTTGGAATGTGAGGAAGGTGATGCGGCTTATGCAGAGTCGGTCTGTGCCACGGAGGAGTTGAAGTACTATAAGGACAATGTTGATCTAGCGGATATGACTCCTTTGAAGAAGCCAACTACAGAGCATGATTCGGATCTGAAGTTCAAATCGGCAGCTGAGACCAAGCTTGTTGACTTCGTGCCCGGCGATTCGTCCAAGCAGTTCACTGTCAGTGCCAATTTGGATCCCAAATAGGAAAGCGCGCTCACCGAGTTCGTCCGTGAGGATCGGGACATCTTCGCATGGAAACCATCCGACATGCCAGGTGTACCGAGGGAACTCGCTGAGCACACTCTTAATGTGGATCCTAGGTGTAAACTGGTGAAGCAATTCCTCCGCCGGTTTAACGAAGAAAGGCGAAAGGCCATTGGAGAGGAAGTGGCCAGGCTTTTGGCAGCTGGCTTTATCATTGAGGTATTCCATCCAGAGTGGCTTGCTAATCCGGTGCTGGTTCTTAAGAAAAATGGCACTTGGCGTATGTGTGTGGATTACACAGATCTTAACAGGGCCTGTCCAGCGGATCCTTTTGCCCTCCCCCGCATTGACCAGATCATTGATGCCACAGCGGGTTGTGAGCATTTGAGTTTTTTGGATGCATACTCTGGATATCATCAGATCAAAATGGCGGTTAAGGACCAGGAGAAAACAACGTTTATTACTCCCTTTGGAGCCTTCTGCTATGTATCTATGCCCTTCGGATTCAAGAGTGCCCAAGCCACCTATCAACGGTGTGTACAGAATTGCCTGCATAAACAGATCGGCCGCAATGTGCACGCCTATGTGGATGATATTGTAGTAAAATCAAGGCAGAAGGAGACGCTGGTGGATGACTTGAAGGAAACCTTTGACAACTTGCGGGTTTACAAGATGATGCTTAATCCGGCCAAGTGTGTCTTTGGTGTTCCGGCAGGCAAGTTACTAGGTTTCCTGGTGTCTAATAGAGGAATTGAGGCTAATCCGGAGAAGATTACAGCTATCACCTCCCTGGCTAAACCGAAGTGCATCAATGATGTTCAGCGCTTGGCGGGCCGAATTGCCGCACTAAGCCGGTTTATCAGCCGCCTCGGAGAAAAGGCCATTCCTTTGTACCAAATGCTGAGGAAGACAGACCATTTCATTTGGAGTCCGACTTCTGATGAAGCATTTGAGGACTTGAAGCGGCAGTTAGCCAATCCGCCTGTCCTTGCAGCTCCGGTCGACAAGGAGCCACTATTATTATACGTAGCAGCCAATGCTCGGGCAGTTAGCGTGGCTATTGTGGTGGAACGCAAGGAGGCAGGCAAGGAGTATCCGGTTCAGCGGCCGGTTTATTATATTAGCGTAGTGCTTATTGAATCCAAGCAAAGGTATCCGCATTGGCAGAAGCTGGTCTATGGTATTTTCATGGCCAGTCGGAAATTGAAGCAGTATTTTCAAGGGCACCCCATCACAGTGGTCAGTTCAGCTCCCTTGGGTGACATCATACAGAACTGGGAGGCGACTGGCCAGATTGCCAAGTGGGCTATAGAGCTTGGGCCGCACGGACTGAAGTATGTACCTCGGACGACGGTGAAGTCTCAAGCACTTGTTGATTTCATCAATGATTGGACGGAGTTACAAGCACCAGAGGAGAAGCCGGATCACACATATTGGACTATTCATTTTGATGGATCCAGGCAACTGGAAGGCTCGGGGGCTGGAGTCGTATTAACTTCCCCACGAGGTGATAAGTTTTGTTATGTTCTCCGCTTAATGTTCCCTTGTACTAATAATGCAGCTGAGTACGAAGCCTTGCTCCATGGTCTCCGGATGGCTAAAGAGATGAACTTAAGCCGGGTTAAGTGCTTCGGTGACTCGGACCTCGTGGCTCAACAGGTGTCTGGCACTTGGGATTCTAAGGACCCGCTCATGGCTGCTTATCGTCGGGAGGTGGATAATATTGCGGGTTGTTTCAAGGGTTATCAAGTGGATCATGTGGACCGTCGGAAGAATGAAGCGGCGGACGCTTTAAGCCGGTTGGGTTCTCAGCGCAAACCGGTCCCGCCTAATGTCTTTCTGGACGTGTTGCACAACCCGTCAGTCCAGCTCCCAGGTGAAGCGGATTTGGCTATTCCTGATCCAGAGGCTCAATTGGTGGCAGCACTGCATGCTATTCCGGATTGGACGGTTCCTTATCTTACGTACATGAACCGGGGGGAGTTACCAAAGGATGAGATTCTAGCCAGGCAGATAGTCCGGCGATCCAAGTCTATGACGATTGCTAATGGTGAATTGCATCATTGCAGTGTGTCAGGGGCGTTTCAACGTTGTGTTTCTCCTGAGGAAGGCTGTGAAATATTAAGAGAAATCCATGAAGGGGATTGTGGACATCACGCCGGTTCAAAGTCTCTGGTAGCGAAGGCGTTTCGTCACGGGTTCTACTGGTTGACAGCGCATGCTGACGCGGAGGACTTGGTTAAACGGTGTGATGGATGTCAGAAATTTTCAAGGCGTGCTCATGTGCCGGCTCAAGAATTGAGGATGATCCCAATAACGTGGCCATTTGCAACTTGGGGGCTGGATATGGTCGGACCTTTTAAAAGATCCAAGGATAAGAAAACCCACCTTTTGGTGGCAGTTGACAAATTTACCAAGTGGGTTGAAGCGGAGCCTGTCAGCAAGTGTGATGCAGCAACAGCGGTGCAGTTCATCAAAAAGGTGATTTTCCGGTTTGGTTTTCCACACAGTACCATTACTGACAATGGTACCAATTTATCCAAGGGCGCTATGAAGGAGTTCTGTGAACGTGAGCACATCCGACTTGACGTGTCGTCAGTGGCACACCCCCAGTCCAATGGACAGGCAGAATGAGCTAATCAGGAAATCTTGCGAGGCATCAAACCCCGGCTTATGGTCCCATTGCAAAGAACACCAGGATGTTGGGTTGAAGAGCTACCATCTGTGTTATGGAGTATCAATACTACGCCAAACCGGTCCACAGGATACACACCATTTTTCATGGTATATGGAGCAGAGGCAGTTCTCCCTAGTGATATCCGGCACGATTCGCCTCGTGTGGCAGCTTATGTTGAAGCAGACAATGAGACAGCACGGCAAGACGCTTTGGACCTATTGGACGAGGAGCGTGATATAGCGGCTGCCCGTTCGGCGATTTACCAGCAAGATCTTCGTCGCTATCACAGTCGCCGGGTTAGAACCAGAACTTTTCAAGAAGGAGATTTGGTGCTTCGACTCATCCAAGATCAGACGGATATGCACAAGTTATCCCCACCTTGGGAGGGACCTTTCGTGGTCAACAAGAATTTGCACAACGGGTCGTACTATCTGATTGATATTCGAGAGCATAAAGACTCACGTACATCAGAGGAGGAGACCAACAGGCCGTGGAATATAGCTCATCTTCGGCCTTACTACACTTGAGACATCGGCTCTATCTATGTACATATCATGACAGTGTATATATTATCTTTGATATAATAAAACCGGAGCCTCAGCTAAAGCGGGGTCTCTGTCTTTCTTATCATGCGTGGTTACCTGGAGTGGTTCTGTTTTTAAAGCGGCCTCCGGTTTTCCCCTTGACATTTGCTTTTTATATATCACTTGGGGCCTTGGTCGTGTCCGAACCAACGCGACACCTTTTGATAGGCGACAGCCACCAGATCACTAGGGGACATGGTCACGTCTGAACCAGTCACGCCTCTTGATCGGCCTAAGGCCACAAAATCACTTGGGGGCTTGGTCGAACCCGAACCATTGCCACGCCTCTTGATCTGGCATATATGCCACGAATCATTTGGGGACCTGGCTGACTTGAATCATTGTCACTCCTATTGGGGGCTTGGTCCTGTCCGACCATGGTAACACCATCTGATCAGCTCAGTATAGCATATTTTTTGCAAATGGTTTTTATCATTGCCTTTGCTTCCATGTTATTTTCATGGTTTGTTTGTTCTTTGTTTTTGTTGGATTTCTTTTATGTCAGCAAACACCCTTTTTCCGGTTCAGCCGATGGATTTGATTCCCCTTTAATCCGGAGAAGTATGCCCGGTTTACCTTTTCTTTTACGGGAGCTGTTTTCTCCCCCTTATTGACGGTAATGGTTTATAAAACCTCCGCTTCAAGCTCGGCTAAGCCAGCTTCATGCCCAGACATGGCAGGAAATATGAATTGAAGTTTTTCGAACAAAAGCTTCAGTACTTATGCGCGAAGGCATATTCAAGGCAGAAGTATTAACTATTCTATTACAAGGCAGCACGGTGCCGAAATAAGATCGTTGTTCTTTTGGAAAGATGCCAAAGACAGCTATCCAAACCGGCTTCCGGTTCAAGCCTGCTCCTCATCATCCGCCACTTCAGCTTCCTCGTCTCTACCCATTGGCTGGAAATCAACAGTGGTCCAGTCGATTCCCATTAAAGCTTGGAAAACAGCCTCTTCATGGATTAGGGAAGACGGTTCAATATCAGGAGCGTAAGTGTGCTTACGGATTGGAGGGATCAGATTCTCCGCTTCAAGAGTTGGGGCAGGCACTCACTTGTTCTGGTCATTGTATTGTGCTTGATAATGCGTCAAGTCTGCCTCTTCAGCTAGCTGACAAGCCAGAGGGCGCACTGCACGGTTTATTGCCCTTAAATCCTCTTCGTCAAATTCAGAGCCATCTTCCTTCAGGCTGGGATAGCCTTGAGATGCTTCCATAGGGTCGAAATCTGGCACCCATGCCTTTGCCCGGATCAAAGCGTTAATAGCTCCGGTTCGAGCAGCAGATTTCTTCAGCTCCTCCATCCGGGCCGGAAGCATCGACAACCTGCTAAGAGTGTCCTGGATTAAAGAAGGTGCCGAGTTGTTATGAGAGGCTGTGGTGATGATCCGCTGGGCTCCGGTATATAATTGTTCCACTAAGGTGTAGGCAGCCTTTAGTTTCTTCCGCACATCATTTCCTAAGTGCCCAATGCGTGTGCCTACAACAATACAGGGACGGTCTCACACCGGATTTACATTACAGCAGGTTCAAATTATCACAGAAGTTAAAAAGAGCTTACCAAAGATTGCAGCGGTCATGGAGTGTATTTGCTGCTTTACGGCCGTAAGTTCATCCACCACCGGTTTAAGGGCAGCTTCAACATTTTCCGCTCTTTTGGTTAAAGCGGCCTTCTCAGTGGCCCAATCAGCCCGCTCTTTCTTGAAGCCCTTCTTCAGCTGTTCAGTGGTGCTCAAGGCGCTGGTTAGTTCTTCCTTTGCCTTGTCTGTTTCAGCCTGTTGGGTTTTCAAGGCCTCCTGCAAATCGGCAATCCGGTCCTCCTTGATTCTCACCTCAGCCTGCATACAGACAACATTAAGCTTTCAACAAACGGTCCAAAGAAATTGAAGTATCAACCACATAAACAAAGTTATACGCCTGATACTTGGGGGCTAATGCACCTTCAATTTTCATCAAGTTATTAGATTGCGAAGTCCCAAGCTCAATACAGGTATTCAACTTGGCACTTGGGGGCTAATGGCTATTTGATCAAATTATGTTCTAAGGATAGTTTTTCTGTCCGAGCCCCGGTCTAATTCTGCTAAGTTAAACCGGCCCTTGGGGGCTATATTAATGGATTTCAAAAGTGTTGAGGATCATATTCAAGTCCCGGTTTGATGAAGGCTACAAACCGACCCTTGGGGGCTAGGAGGATTGGTGCAAAGGCAGGCAGTAAAGAAGTAAGTTACCTCAAATTTATCCCTCATCATTTTTACCAGACCAGCTTCACAGTCACGGCTAGTATAAAGCCGGTTTAGATAGCCGGAATGAAGATCTTGGGCGCTCAGAGCAGCATATGTCTCCAGTTCAACATCCCATTTTTCTTTATTCAGAGCGGAAAAATCCTCTTTTATGGTATGCTTGGTTAAGGTGACAGGATTCCCGGGTTCAAAGCGGCCTACACCGGTAATCACAACATCATCATCTTTGGACTCGCCGATTTGTGTTAGTGTGATCGGTTTGTCAACAGGACTGTGGGATTTCTCAATCCGGACGGAGCTGACAGGCGGGTCAGCAGAGACTGAAGTATTAATAGGCCTCTCTTCGGGAATAGCATCGTCTTGTAAAGGAGGATCATTGGGAATATCCTCAGGAGCAAATGCCTCAAGATCTGGCGTTTTGTCATGTTCTTGGGCTACATCCTCTTCGGCCGCTTTATCCAGGCGGGCTTTCTTGCTCGGTTTAGGTTTGGCCCTGAAAGAAAACCAAAGAGTCAACGAAAAGCATAAGCCATTACACAGTGTACTGGAAGCATATGTTTAGCTTAGCTTACCCAAGAACCATTTTTAACGGTGGCAGCTGAGTGGCCAACGATTCACCAGAAGATGAATGAGAAGTAACCTGATAATTGGAGTCGGATGGGTTAAGAGGTTGATGGAAGAAACCCGCTTTAGGATGTAAATCAACAAAAAGGTCAGAGACCTCGGAGCGGCGTTTTCGAACCGGACTGTTTGGTAAACCGGTGGAGGTAACTATCTGGCCACTGTGCCGGGTTGTGCGGCGAACTTCATGTTGCTGAATCTTCATATGAAATTTAGGATCCAAATAAGCAAGAGGATGAGAAAATTTAACTTTCCGGTTTGCCTGTCGAAGTTTTGGCAAAGGCAAGATTTTTGAATCGGAAGAGAGAATAGTTACCTCAACGAATTCCGCATTGCTGGCTTCAGCGTCATCCTGACAAGCATCATCATCAATAAGGCGTGTAAAAAATAAGCCAAGCGAGTCAAGTTCTACCTCAAGGTCCGGGTTACCCACATCATCATCAATAGCTGGATCATATGAAGCGGTGGTTTTTCTCTTATGAGCTGGCTTCTTAATAACCTTGGTCTTGGGACGGATTGGCTGCCCTGCTTTCTCCATTTTGTCTTGAGGAAGTTTCTTGCTCCAAAACGGATTATCGCCCTGGATCAGCAGTAATTAAATGTCAAACATATAAAGCAGTAACCGGTTCAACAATAGAGCAATTAAAATATTACCGCTAGCGGTTTGTTGGTGGTGCAGTAAGGAGGCAGACCGGTTTGAGCACAGAGGTGCTCCGGTTCATTCAGCATCTTTTTCATAGATTCTGTGACTTCGTCATCGGGGAGTTGGATTTTAGTGTGTCGGAGTGGGTCGTCGACACTATCAGTATACTTGCACAACAAATTGGAGCGCCGGCTCAGAGGCAGTATGCTCCATGATATCCAACAGCATGCAAGATCTATTCCCGTTAAGCCGTTGGCCATAAAAGCTCGGAGCTTGGACAATTGCGGAGCGTATTTAATTCTTTCCTTGGCGCTTAGTCTTTGTGGAAAAGGGTGCGTGTTGCTAAGCCGTTCCGGACGGAAACCAGGCAAGGGATTTTCATTGTCAGGAGAGGTATCCTTGCAATAAAACCAAGTTGCATTCCACTCCTTGGTGTGAGTATGGAGTTTGACGTGGGGATAAGTGATTTCCTTCCTCTTCTGAATGGCCATACCGCCCAATTCAGTGTTGGGGCCGTCGGTGAATTCAGTGCGACGGTTTAAATGAAAGAGGTCTCTAAACAATTCGACTGAAGGCTCCTCTTGAAAGTATACCTCAGAGAGCACTTGAAAGTGGCATAGATTGGTAACAGAGTTGGGGCCAATATCCTGTGGACGGAGCTGAAAATTGGCTAACACATCCCGGTAAAATTTAGAGCCAGGCGGTTTGAAGCCCCGGGCCAAGTGATCTGCGAAGACCACAACCTCTCCTTCCTGGGGGGTAGGTGGACATTCATTTCCAGGAACCCTCCAGTGGATCGTATCTTTACTGTCTAAAGCGCCGATCAAGACTAGATCGTCCAACTGTGATTCCGTGACGCGAGAAGGAACCCAATGGCACTCATACACTTGTTTGGCCATGGCGAGATCTACAAGAAATAGATGATCCGGTTCAAGAACATGCTGGTTAAAAGAAGGTGTTGATCTAAACTACGATAAACCGGTCTTCCACAATGCGGCATCATGTGGATTCTGGCGGTTCAACCAGGGGACTAATGGTATACACCTGTTTAGTAACTTTTTTCTATGATAAGTTAAACCGCCTGACCTAAGCATCGGAAGAAATTGAAGCTATGGACAACTAGGTATACAGAAACAGGTTTCACAAGATCTTATTACAGCCACGGATCTACAGTGAGCTCACAAAAACAGGAAATATTCCGAAGAGTAAGGCGGAACGGAAGTGAACCATTGAGCGGGTATGTGCGTGAGATCTATGGGCTTAGATAAGAAATAATAGGCGGATGCTTAAAGATTACTACTGAACACAGCTGGAGTTTACATATTCATCCAAGAGTCGGAATACAAGTATGAGAAAGTGACGAACACAGCACGAACATGGAACCCTAAGAACAGATCTAGGTCAAGAAGAGGAGAAAGCTTACTGGGAACGGAGAAGATGCGGAACGATACCGTAGTGCTCTGGTGCGCTCAGGTTGATGCAGCGGCCCAAGACGAAGCAGAGGTCGACGGTGGCGGCGGAGCTCCAAGGCTGGCGATGCGAGGAAGACGAAGAAGAAGAGATGAGGGGAAAAGAAAGGAGATGACCATTCGGTCTTATTTATAAGGCAACAGAGTTAGGTCAAGCGCGCGGATCCAGGAGCTGCCGTTAAAAGAGGGCGTTATAAATGACAAATTTCATGATGACGTCATGCCGGTTTACAACAACCAGAAATGATGACAACGTGGCGGTTTACCAATTACCAGAAGATGTCCAAGACACAAGATTTTGTGAAGGATTGACATGAACCAGTTCAAATCAATCTGGGGCCTAATGTTGGGGATATTACCACTAGGCGTAAACCGGCCTACTTGGGCCGGGTTAACTTCATTAGTGATATAAGCAGATGAAGGCCCAAGGCCTATAGTTGGTTTAGAATCTGTAGCCGTAAACCTACCTGATGTATAACTTGTATTGTAAGTTAGGAATAGAGAGATACCAACCGGGATACGAGTATGAACCGGTTGGGACTCTATGGACCGACGGGCGTCACCCGTGTATATAAGGGGACGACCCGGCGGTGGTTCAGGACAGACAACGACAACTCGAGCCTGGGCGAAGCTTGTTTGCTCCCTAGCCATCGAGACCATATCAATTCCATCACAACTAGATGTAGGCTTTACCTTCATCGAAGGGGCCGAACTAGTATAAAACCCTCGTGTCTTTGTGTCCGCTTTAACCCCTTCAAGTAAACCCGTGGCGATGGCTCCACGACTAAGTCCTTTCACTAGGACATCTGCCGTGACAAATCCACGACAGGATCTGAGTTTTTGTCCGCTACAAGCTGCTGTTTTCCGACGATGCTGCAATCGTGCAATTACATAATCACGTCGGAGTAATGATCGAGAAACTTGCAGTTGACCGGGGGAAGGAGGTAGTGCTGAAGTATTTGTATCATCTCCAAGTTCGTCAGTCGAGATAAAAAAGAAGAAGAGAATTGGCGAATGATGTGGCCTGACCGCTACCGCAGTCTCACGATCTGTCATATCAAAGATTGTTTATCCGCAGCCATAACCTGCTGAAACAGACAAATCGGGCTCCGCTGTTGCAAGTCCAGGGGAATCAGACTAGATGGAGAACTACTCCCTGGCGTAAAGACCAAAGCAAAAGTACTTCTAGTACTTTGTCACGTGAAAGCCAACATCAATTATTTCCTTTTTGGGAAGAGGGCTAATACTACTTGAGTACTAGTACTAGATCAGATGTGTTCTATCTTTAATGACTACATCCATCCGAATCGGAAGAAGGCAAGTGGTACTACAGGATCATCCTCACGGTAAGCGCCTCGACTCGCCCAGTTGGCCTTGGCCTTCTACCCGCCGCTTCACCTCTTCGCGGGTCCGCCGCGCCGTTCCGAGCCGTCGGTGCATTTTTTATCGTTGTTGTAGCCACGGCCCGCGGACCTGCCTCCACAAGCCACCGCAGCAACGTTGTTCCGAGTCACTGCACGTCCGTTGTGGGCTGCCCCTACTTCATCATCCACGGTTTTCACCTCGGGCCGTCTTCAATACTGTGGTGCACCGTTTCCGCCGTTGCCTTGGGCGAGCGATTTTTAACTCGGTGTTTGTAAGACTCCATCTGTCATCCAGACGAACCGGGTGATATCCATCTAAGATTATTTTATTAGCACATATTGTTTTTTGTCAAAAAACAATCACTTTGGTATGTACACCTTTATGTGCAGGACAATGATTCATCATAAAGATGGTGTAATGTCATATTCATGGAGTGTGCGGTAGCATAATCATGCAACAGCATCGGCGACCGCTTACTGTTCAACAGGTGGGTGCAATTCGCCGCCCCTGCGGTCCGATCTACATCAACACGCCAGCCGATTCACACGTCTGTGCTGGCTTACAATGTGACGAGCGACTTACCCGTCCACCCCCGTGGCCGACTCGGCGTTCGAGTGGCTTGCTGCTCCTGCGATTGACACGCCCAACCGCACCGGCTTACGACGCCACAGCCAGTTCGCCCGTGATTAATTTCAGCTTCACCGCGGTGATCATCAACTCCACGGTGGATAGCTACTGGCCTGACGCATCAGGTGATATCCATCCAAGTTTGTTTTTATTATCACATGTTGTTTTTGTCAAAGAACAAGTTTATCTTTGCCTTGGTCTGCAATATTGTTTATGCAGGGCAAATTATTTATGATAAAAATTGATATTATACCGCGGAGGTGGAGACACGCCAACATCTTTTGGCGCAGGTGGTCGTCGTTACTCAACGGACTCCTGCACCGGCTTACAACGCCATGGCCGTCTCTCTCGATCGCACCAGCTTACTACGTCGTGGCCGTCTCTTGCGACCGCACTGATTTACAATGCACTGGCCGTCTTTTATAACCACGCCAGTTTACAACAAAGAGGACAACTTACTCGTCCGCACCGGCTTACAACACCGCGGCCGACTCATTTGTCCGCTCCCGTGGCCGACTCACCCATCATTGATTTCAACTTTACCGCAGTGATCATCAACTCTGCGACGGATTAATTCCGGCTCAACACATCAGGTGAAATCCATCCAGTATATTTTATATTATATATTGCTTTCTTTAAAAGAGCAATTACTTTGGCTTGCAAGTTCTCCAATGCAGGACAAGTTATGTCACTGAGATGTTGAATGACTCATACCGGTTTATATCACGGTCAAATATGGAGAGTCTCAAGCCAACTCCTCGAGTAGTCTTAAAACTCGGGGGCTACAGTGACATGACTCGGGAACTCCGGGTCATGGGAGGGGATGATAACCCGGTTCCGGAGGACACTACCATACTGATGAAAATTCCGGCTTAAAATCCAGTTCAAGAGACATCTTTCTCCCGAAAAGCTTTGAAGCTATCAAAACCGGTTCAACATCCGGATCAAGGTAAATTTGTCCCTTACAAAGCTTTGAGGATCTCAATATCCGGTTTAAGAAATTCCGGTTCAAAACATGGGCATCCTGCTTTAAGGCTTATCTTATGGTCACTTGGGGGCTTCCTGCTCATCGGGCATAGCCATCAGTACCCTCTTGATCGGCGCAATGCCAAAATTTATACGGTCACTTGGGGGCTTCCTGTTCAAACATAGGTCGTATTCGAACCAAAGAGAACATAGCTGTCGATACCCTTTTGATTAGCAAAATGCGGAACCTACTTGGGGGCTTCTTGATCGTATCCGAATCATAGCTCAACCCCTTTGGGAATCGACATGGATCGTATTCGAATTAGCGTCGTTAAACAACTCTTATGGTCACTTGGGGGCTTCCTGTTCAAACATAGGTCGTATTCGAACCAAAGAGAACATAGCCGTCGATACCCACTTGATCGGCATCGCCAAGCCACTGGGGGCTATATGATCGTATTCGAATCTTAGCTTAACCCCTTTGGAACGGTTTACTGATCATATCCGAATCAGAAGCCTCAAAAAGTTTTATTCTATCTCTGGTAAAGTTTATTGTAGCCACAATTACTTAACTTGAGACCTTTTGGGGATTATATCTCAAATGTATATAAGTGTTTTATGATTAACCGACTTGACTTTTGACTATAAGTCACCAGCTTATGACAACCATCATTTATATGGAAGCATTGGCTTATAAGGATTGGGTTATCACCCTTATTACACAGGTCATATAACTCGGCAGTACAAATTCAATATTATAGTGGTCATTTGGGGGTTTTTCTGTTCAAACATAGGTCATATTCGAACCAAAGAGAACATAGCTGTCGATACCCACTTTGATCGACACAGGATGGGCTATATGATCGTATTTGAATCTTAGCTTAACCCCTTCGGGACGGTTTACTGATCGTATTCGAATCAGAAGCCTCAAAATTTTTATCTGTTTTTATACAATCGCAAGTTTTTGAGTTGTCACAAATATCATATGTGGCAGCTCTTACAGAGTCAACTTCACTGTCCGGGTCACATAAACCGGTGGGATCATTCAAAGGATCATAGGGATCTTGTAATCTACTTGTGTGCATGATAAGACTACATTTGGGTGGTTACCTGCCTTGGCTCTTGATGTTAAGTCGCCAGGGCATATGTTGTTTAAACTCTGTGCAGGATTTGCAGAATTATGACTTATATAAATGCTTCAGTCCAAGCTCATCATTGAAATTGGTGTCTCAAAAGGGTTATCAATTATTGATTTTCTCAAGGGCTATAGGCCACCGGGTTACATTAAGTCGTCATCGGCCAAGAGCCGCCATGTATTTAAACTCCGGATTTACTTGTCAACCGATGAGGTATTTACATCTTTAATAGCCAAAACTGGCTGGATTTTCATGATGATATTGAACGATTGAGGTCTTTATACCGGATTATATTGATTAAATCTTAAATAGCCAACATGGCTAGATTTCTATTGTGATTATCAATATCTAGTGTTATGATTGAGGTCTTCAAAGTCGCTTCAGCACAATGGCTATTATTTTATCAATGGATATGATTTATTCTACAATGAAAGGAATAGTCCCGAGTCGCTGCAGGCTTACGACCCAACACTTGAGGGCTACATTATTCAAATCGAGATTACATCGAATATACAAGTCCCATGTCACTTCCAGCATGCACCATGGCACTTGGGGGCTAATGCAAAGTCAATTTTTGCTCAACTTATTAAAGACCCGACTCATCACATTTTAAATGAGCCGGCCCTTGGGGGCTACCAATTGCTCCTGTCAACAATTCAAGGTATACAAATTTTCATCTATTATTGAAGAGATCCACTGCTCAGTTGATAAAACACAAAGCTCTCAACCTTGTGGACGTGGGTTCACGCCCCATGATGGGGGTTACATTATATGATGTTCTTTTCAAAGAAGTATATATAAAGTACTAGCTCAATATTATCTTACTGAGCCGGCCCTTGGGGGCTACACGTTGCTGTTCAAATCTATATGACCATATTTATAAAGTCCCCGCTCATTATTGCATAATGACCCGACCCTTGGAGGCTACACTGGTTGAAATTTTTATGAGCATAAGGCAATTACAAGTCCCAGGTTGCTGCAAGCATGACAACCCAGAACTTGGGGGCTACCTATGTGGAATATTCAGTTTATAACTAATGATTGAGATGAACAAACCGGATTTTTTCTTTGGTTGCAACACTTATATTGGAGCAAGTCTTAAGCTCTCACCATGTTCTCCTCTTAAGACTTGGGGGCTATAGGTATTATGCATATATAAAGAGGAACATCTTCAAATTATCAGTTTTGAGCAAATCAGGAAGATCAATTACATGACCCGGTGTCAACAACAATTACGACTCGACATCATCAATCTTTATATCCCGGAGTTTTTGGGTAATGATAAACCGGCAAGTTTTATATCTTCAAGCTGGCTGAATATCAGATGAGTATTTGAAGACCAAAATTATATAACCCGGCGCCTTGGAAACCGACTCAAGTGGATTATTCTTCACAATATTTTTGTGTGAGAAACCAACATTAGCAAATTAAGTATGAAGCTAGCTTATTGACCCAGATTTTCTAGAAGAAGGAAAAGACAAGGACTTAAGGATGTTCAGGTGCCGGTTTACAAGAATTCTTAACCCGGAGCACAACCTGTCAAATTTGTTCTTGTGTTTATTTTGCAGCATAAGTTCACCATGGATAAATTCAAGCTAAACTTGGGGGCTAATGTCGGGGATATACCCCGTGGTGTAACCCGGCCGGAAGCATAACCCGGCCGGCCTTGGCGACTCACTAATGACCCGCCCTGACTAGACGAAACACTAAGTGACCCGCCCGATCCTGGCGACTTATGGGTGACCTGGCAAGCGCATCAGAGGAGCGACAAGACCCGGGGGCCCAAGAGGCTCAAGGCCTAGAGGGCCGACTTACGTTATGATAGGCCGGCTTAAGAGGAAAGGCGTGAGGAGTATCTCCCTTACAAGGAATCAAGACCCGGACTTTAATCCGGCTTGTAGTACAAGATAAGCTAGTCCTACTAGGACTCCACATGTAACCCGCCCCTCTAACTTATATAAGGAGGGGCAGGGCTCCCCAAAGAGGGACAAGAAAGAAGAAACAATCTCTAGGGCTAGACACAACTAGAGGAAGCCAGTTTACGGCGACTCCCTCGTGATGATAATGAGATCTAGCCACAAACATCATGTAGGGTTTTTACCGGATGATGTTTCCCGGGGCCCGAAGCTGTCTAAATCTTTGTCTTGCGCGTTGCGTCTCTTGTCCCGATTAACCCCTCTCAAGCTACCACATAGATGCGTTGGCCTCGCGACTAAGTCCTGACACTAAGGACATCTGACGTGTTAATTCCACGACAATGGGCCTCCTGCAGAATCAACTTCTTGATCTCCGGATCATTAGGCCATATACGCGGTCCTCAAACCATAAGGTATCGTGCTCATCCTCACGAAATCCTTTAGCTTTTCCTTTGCTCATCGTTTCTTTTATCTCGGCGATCTCCTTGTCCGTCTTCTGAGCTTCTCTGATCTTATCCATCAAAGTAGACTGAATTTCCAACGCTGCTACATAGTCTCTTGGAACTATTTCCAAACATAGCTCGCGAAGATCCTCTGCTAACTCCTTGAGTAATCCTCGGTCATGAGTGTATTGACATGGCTCTTTCGGCTCAACACATCAGCTACTATTTAGACTTTCCAGGATGATAAACGAGCGAAGATCTAGGCGCTTGAATCACCTAATTCCTATAAACGAGCGAAAAGATAAACTAAAACAAAAATCAGGGCAGAAATCGCGATCGAAAATAATCGCGGAAAAACCCTGGAAAAAGGAAAACTGACGAACAGGCTAACGAACGAACGTTCGCTGTCTGCGGCTAACGAGTGAACACCATTCGTTAAAACGTACGTACGAATGAGCGTTCGCTAAATAACTAAACCGGAAAAAATATAACCAATCTATATAAAAAACCTAGGGTTTTCGAAAATAATCCATACGGTTTTCTACCGAAAACCGGCGGTGGCGGCTACCTCGGCGGGCAGGACGGCGGCGGCGGGCGGTGGCTCCGGCGATGACAGGAGGCTTCGGCGGGGCGGTGGGGTCGGCGGCGACGGGCTCCGGCGG